>NC_080681.1:32434181-32760772 GCF_030445035.2 Dasypus novemcinctus | reverse complement strand
TGAAGAACACACAGCAAATAGACACAGAGAACAGACAACCAGGGCAGGGGGGAAGGGGAGAGAAATAAATAAATAAATCTTTTTTAAAAAAAGACTCCTTTCTTTTGGATTGATATTTATTGAAAGGATTCTTTGCTTTCAACGAATGGCTTTCTTTTTTAAATTTTTGTTCTATAAGCAACAATGAAGAAAACTTTTAAAGATTTACTTAAATCAACTCTCAATTCTTCAGTTGATTTCATTTTTCCATTTGCATGCACATTTTTCATAGTCATATTAAATGTAATTTTTTTCTTAATATCATTTTGTAAAATTTTGAAGGAGTAGAGTTGTTACTTTTTGTGGCATTGAGCTCTGATTTCTGACTTTTATTAGAGGCTGTTGAAATGGAATATACATTTTTTTTTTCTATTTTTTGTCACCCTTTACACTGGAAGGCTCACACATTTCATCCCATCTCTGTACAAAATCAAATAATTATAAAAGCGAAAAAATTGTTTGCTATTTGCTACTTTTTTCTTTTTATCCCACTCCGCCCTTGCGGCTTTTTGCTTGCTGTCCGCTGTCTGTGTCCCTTCACTGTGCATCTTCTGTGTCTGTATTTATATTTATTTATCAGCCCCCCCCCCCCCCCGCCTTGCACCCTGCTTGCTATCTGCTGTTTGTGTCCATTTGCTGCATGTTCTTCTGCGGCATTTTTGCTTATCTCCCTTTTTTGTTGTTGTTGTTGCATCACCTTGCTGAATTGGCACTCTGCGCCGCTTGCGGGCCAGGCAGCCCTCTGTAGCGCTTGTGAGCTAGCGGCTCTCTGCAGCTAGTGGGTGAGTCTACCTTCACAAGGAGTCCCCGGGACGGGAACCCAGGAGCCTCCCATATGGTAGACGGGAGCCCAACTGATTGAGCCACAGCCACTTCCCTGCTACTGTCTTTTTAATTATGATTTTAAATGGTTGTATCATTTTTTTGAGATGCAGTTTGTTTATTATTAACAGTAATAGCCATTACTTACTGAGGACCTAATATATGGCAGGCAGTGTCCTAATATGGCTAATTCTTAAAGCAATGCTGTGAGGCCATTAAGCTGTAAAGGGGGTTCTGGGAAGATGGCATTGGAGTAGGTCGGCAAGGCTAAGCTCTTCTGCAAAAACAGCACAGGAGGGGCAGAAACTGTCCAAAGAAGCCAAGAATTCTTGACTGACGGTTTTTCTCTTTTAATACCCCTAATATATTATACCGCTGCCTTTTTGCTTCCATGGTTTCTGATGAGAAATTGGCACTTCGTCTTGTTGAGTGTCCTTTGTATTGGATAAATTGCTTTCTCTTCCTGCTTTCAGAATTCTCTATCTCTGCTATCTGACATTGTGAATATTAGGTGTCTCAGAGTAGGTCTATTCAGATTTATCCTGATTGGAGTACATTGTCCTTCTTGGGTATTGATATATATATGTCTCTAATGAGGTTCGGAAAAAACCTTGGCCATTATTAATTCAAATATTCTTTCTGCCTACCCGTTTTCCATTTTCTTCTTCTGGGACACCCATAACGCATATGTTTATGCATTTTGCATCGTTGTTCAGTTTCCTAGATCCTGTTCAATTTTTTCCATTCTTTTCTCTTTCTGTTCTGTCTTTTCAAGTTCAGGTGTACTGTTTTCTATAGTAATTTGCGTATTCATTCCTCAGCCATTTCAAATCTGTTGTTATGCTGGGCCATATTATCCTGTTTCTTAGTATGATTTGTAATTTTTTGCTGATGCCTTTGTTATTATGTTAGTTTACTCTGATGGTCAATTTCTCTCTCTTGCTTAGTGGTTTTGTTTCATGGCTCTTGTTTGATTTTTGGTTCAACTTATTATAAAACTTTGAAATTGTTGACTGGTGGAATCAAACTGAGATTTCAGAAATAGACCCTCTCATCTATGGTCAAGTGATTTTTGACAAGGCTGTCAAACCCACTCAGCTGGTTCAGAACAGATGGTGCTGAGAGAAGGATATCTATATCCAAAAGAAAGGAGGGGGGGGGGGAGGGAGAGCAGGAAGGAGAAGAAAGGGGACCCCTATCTCATACTTTACACAAAAATTAACTCAAAATGGGTCAAAGATCTAAATATAGAAGCTAGAACCACAAACCTCCTAGAAGAAAATGTAGGGAAACATCTTTAAGATCTTGAGTAGGTGGTGGTTTCTTAAACCTTATACCCAAAGCATGAGCAATGAAAAAAAAATAGATGGGACCACCTCAAAATTAAACACTTTTGTGCTTCAAATAACTTTGTCAAAAAGGTGAAAGCACAGCCTATTCAATGGGAGAAAATATTTGGAAACCACATACCTGATAAGGGTTTAATTTCTATGTTATATAAAAAGATCATGTGCAACTCAATGATGAAAAGACAAACAACCCAATTAAAAAATGGACAAAAGACGTGAGTAGACATTTTTTTAAAAGGAAATACTAGTGGGGGAAAAAACACATGAAAAAATGCTTAACATCATTAGCTATTAGGGATAATGCATATCAAAAGTACAATGTGATATCATTTCACACTTTACAGAAAAGCCATTTTTTAAAAAATGCAATAAACTACAAGTGTTGGAGAGGATGTGGAAAAGTAGGAACACTATTTCACTGTTGGTGAGAATGTAGAATGGTATACCCCTCTGGAAGACAGTTCAATGGTTCCTTCCAAATATAGATCTGCCTGCCGTATGATCCAGCCATCTCACTACTAGGAATATATACAGAAGAAATGAAAGCTTGGACTCGAATAGACATTGCACACCAATGCTCATAGCCATGTTATTCACAATTGCTAAAAGATGGGAACAACCCAAGTATCCATCAAGCCAAAGGATGGATAAACAAATTGTGATTTGTACATGCAGTGAAATACTATTCAGGTGTAAGAAAAAATGAAGTTGGGATGCATTTGACAACATGTATGAACCTTGAGTGAGATATGGCAGAAACAAAAGCACAAATATTCTGTAGTCCCACTATTAGAAATTAAATATGAGGAGTTAAAACTCATGGAAGTTAAACTGGGTTTATTAATATAGGTTACTAGGAGATTGTAATGAGAAGGAGGATCTGATTCTTAATATATGTAGAATTTTTAATAAGGTTGATTGTAAAGGTGTGGAAATGGATAGAGTTGATGGTAACATATAATGAGTATAACTAACACTGCTGATTTATAAATGTGATTGTGACCGGAAAGGGTAATCTAGGGACATAAATGTCCGTTGAAAGAAAGCTAGAGGATAATACAGGGACTGTGGCACAATGATTTTGGTAGAGTATGAGGATTGTGGTTTATAGTACAAATACAGCAATGTTCTTTTACATTGTTTTAAGAATATGATTAATACATGGGGAAAATACAACTGGTATAGCTTGTGGGATATAATTAACAGTAATATTGTAATCTTTTTGCAACAATGGCATAGATGATACAATAACAGTTCTAAGGTTCACGAATGGGGGGGTATGAAAGGGTATGTGATTTTTCCTGTTGAGTAATGAAAATGTTCTAAAATTAACTGAAGTGACAACAGCACATCTCTGTTATGAAAATGAGAGCCACTGAGTATACATTTTCGATGAACTGTATAAAGCATGGGACTGTATTACACAGTAAACCCTGTGGTGGATGATGGCCTGTGGTTAACAGTACAAATTTGAGAGGGTTCGCAAATACACAATACTAATTCATGGTATTAATAATAGGATAGGGAAGCAGACTTGGCCCAGTGGTTAGGGCGTCCCTACCACATGGGAGGTTCGCGGTTCAAACCCTGGGCCTCCCTGACCCATGTGGAGCTGGCCCAGGCGCAGTGCTGGTGTGCGCAAGGAGTGCCCTGCCACACAGGGGTGTCCCCGCGTAGGGGAGCCCCATGCGCAAGGAGTGCGCCCCGAAAGGAGAGCCGCCCAGCATGAAAGAAAGTGCAGCCTGCCCAGAAATGGCACCACACACACAGAGAGCTGACACAGCAAGATGACGCAACAAAAAGAAACACAGATTCCCGTGCAGCTGACAACAGAAGCGGACAAAAGAAGACGCAGCAAATAGACACAGAACAGACAACCGGGGTTGGGGGGGGCGGGGAGAGAAATAAATCTTAAAAAAAAAAAAAAAAAGAAGTGGTTTGCAGGGGTTACAAACAAAACAATAGTAATCACACTGATAACGTAATAAATAGTCCTTAACATGTATGGCTCTTTTATTTTACAGCTATAGTTTATTATAGGTATCAGTGAGGGTAAAAAACACATCAGGTAGAGTCTAGAGAAATCTATTACTTCCTATGTTCTCTCCTTGCTGGAAGGAATCACACAGAATGTACTCCTTTCTCTAACAGCAAATTGCAACAACACATGTGCAATGTTTCTGCCCAGGGAAGTCTGCTTAAAACTCAAAAGTTCAGGATTTTTATTGGGGACTATGGAGCCCTATCAAAGTTCTAGACTCCCAGAAGAAAAGCAGGTCTTCATGTCCCTTCCAGCAAAACTACCTTATCATTTAGCAAATGTTTAAAAAGTCACATTGCCACATGCCAGCCAAAGTCCAACCCTGCAAGCAGGCCCTTCTAACACATCTCTCGCATCAGAACAGGGAACCCTCCTTTCCCACATGACCAACTATAACCTTGAGTACAACTGCCCCACATCACAAGTAGGAATAATTACTAAATAAGTAAGACAACTTTGACATTTTATTGCTTTTTATTTGAAATATTTCATTATGAGAACATTTCATGTAATGAGGAATGTGTATATTTTTTAGGTATATTGCTTACAGAAGGAGCTAAAGATAAAAAATCACAGTCTGCAAGAGACCTCTGAGCAAAATGTTATTCTACAGCATACTCTTCAGCAACAGCAACAAATGTTACAACAAGAGACAATTAGAAATGGAGAGCTAGAAGACATTCAAACTAAACTTGAAAAACAGGTATATTTTATTGGCCAAAAATTATTTTATTTGCCTGAAATAGAAACTTAAAAACTTGTTCATAGATTTTTGGTTATATAAATTGCTATTTAACTTCAGCTCTTTCATATTCTAAGATATATTCTGTATTTACATGTACAACACGTAGTTATAAGTTCTATTTTCCTTTGTAATTCAACCTCCATTTCTAATACTGTGGCCACATTTTTGTCATTCCATGCAATTTAGTTACAATTTACTCCTTTTATCAATCTCTTTCTTCCTGGACTTGAATATCTGTATCATTATACCTTCCAGCTTGTTCTTGATTCAGGACATGGTGTGGTTATCCCTGAGGAAATGCAAAAGCAATGCACTAAAAGAAAAATCCCTTTAAAAAATCCTCCTGCTACTTATTTCTATAAATAAATTATTATTCCAATGAAAGAGACCTAGGGAATTTTATATTAGAAACTGATCTTTTCTCTTTGAAATTCTTCTGAATTATTTAAGCAAATATTTCAGTTTCTTGTTTTGTTTGGTTTCTCTTCTCAAGAAATCAAACTATCATTTAAAAATGATAGTCCCCAGTAATCTTATACCTTACCTTTTTATCATTTGTTTTGTTGGGTTGTTTTGTTTTTTTTTTAAATTTACTTCTTAATTAATTCCCAGCCTCTCCCATGGAACTATACAATCTCCTCTCAATATATTCAAACACATCAGACAGGTATTCTGTATATTCTTTTTTTAGAGGCATTACTCTGGTGGCTGTCCATCCTGTTGTTTGCTATGCCTGCTGTACAGCTTCATCCTCAAGTATATCTTCATCTCATAAGTGTTTGATTCCCATTTCCTAAATCCTTTGTCACTGCCTCTGTTTTTTGCGGGATTGAGTATGATTCTTGATCCTTCTAAAACGTTTTTCATTTCTATCATTTTTCTCAATTTTTTTTCCTTAATTCTACCAAGTCATTTTTATTCTTCATTTGATTTTATTTTTTAAAGATTTTGTGATTTCTTTGAGAATCAAAACAAGCTTATATTTTAAATTTTCTTCAGTATTAGAGGTAAATCTTCCAGTATATATTTATTTTCTTTCTGCCTTTTATTTATATTCCACTATGCATATGTTCCATATTGGATCCTTTCAAGTTATTACTCATCTTTAGTTTCTTTTTCCTTATGGGTGTGCTATTTAATCAAGAATAGGTGGGGAAGCAGACATGTCTCATCTGATAGAGCATCCACCTACTATATAGGAAGTACAGGGTTCAAACCCAGGGCCTCCTGGCCCGTGTGGTGAGCTGGCCCACACGCAGCACTGCTGCGTGCAAGGAGTTCCATGCCACGCAGGGGTGTCCCCTGCATAGGGGAGCCCCATGCACAAGGAGTGTGCCCTGCATTGAGCTGTCCCCCGTGAGAAAAGCACAGCCCACCCAGGAGTGGTGCTGCATACATGGAGAGCTGACACAGCAAGGTGATGCAACAAAAAAAGACAGATTCCTGGTGCTACAGAGAATGCAAGGAGACACAGAAGAACACTCAGCAAATGGACACAGAGAGCAGACAACAGGGGGAAGGGGAGAGAAATAAAATAAATCTTTAAAAAAATAATAATAATAAACAGTATAGGGTGGAGGGAAGCAGATGTGGCTCAAGTGATAAAGCCTACCATATGGGAGGACTCAGATTTGATCCCAGGGGCTCCTGCTGAAAAAGAAGAAGAGAAAGTGTGCCTGTGCTGCAAGCCAGTGCCTACACAGTGAGCCGAGTGCCCATGTGGGTGCCCGCGTGGTGAACCAGTGCCTGTGTAGCAAAGACGAGCACCTGTGTGGTGAGCCAGTGCCCGTGCAAGTGAGTTATGCAGCAAGATGATGACGCAACAAAAGAGACAAAGGGGAGAGTCAAGGCGAAGCACAGCGGAGACCAGGAACTGAAGTGGTGCAATTGACAGGGAAACTGCCTCGACATCAGACGTCCCTAGGATTGAATCCCGGTGAATCCTAGAGGAGAAAAAATGAGAAGAGAAGACAAGAAAAGAGAATAGATACGGAAGATCACACAGTGAATGGACACAAACAGCAAAAACGGCAGGACAGGAAGGGGAAGGAAAAAAAATAAGAATAGGGTGGATAAATTTTCCTTGGTTTTCTTCCCTTTTTACCTGGGTACCTTTTAAATTTTATTTTTGAAATCTGAATTGGAGGGGTGGATATTAAGGGTTTATGGTCTTTATTTAGTTCTTCAGTGAATAATAGAAGAGGAGGGAGGATATTAAAGACAGAAGTTTGAGATAAACTATAAGTTCACAGTCACTTAAATGTCCATTGAAAACATGGAGTGACCAAGATTACCTAGGGATAGACTATAGAATGAGAAAAGATTGACTTAAATTCCTGAAGGATATGGTGCATGGAAATAAAAATAGTATTTCAAGAAGGAAGGAATGATTATTGGTGTCATGGACTACAATCAGTGTCAAGTTAAATGAGGGTTGAGAAGTGTCCACTAGAATTAGAAACATGGAGGTCATTGGTAATGCACAATCTCAGTTTCTATAGAATGACCAGTTGAGGAATGAATGAGAAATGAGATAGTGATACAAGCATAGTAAGCAATTTGAAAAGCTGGACTATGAAGGAAAGAATATAAAGGATGGTAACAGAAAGGGTGGTAGCTGGAGGGAGGTATAGGTATAAAGGAAAATTGTGTGTGTGTTTTTTTAATGGGAAGATCTTGAAATGTTTAAATAATATGTAAAGAAACCAGGAGAAAGAATGGTTGAAGATACAGGAGAGAGTAGAGGTAGAGGTAGTCATTAGTATGAGGTTCTTGAGAAAGTGGCTGAGAATTGAATTTAGAATATCTAGGAAGCATCATGATTTAGACAGAAGAAAGAATACCTCCTTTATTGTAGTAGAACAGATAGGAACAAATACAAGTTGTGTTGGGAGCAACTGCAAATGCTAACAGTTGAAATCAGATGGGAATTTGGGGTAGCATTCACTGGGTGAATCTTGAGCCAATTTGTGAAGAAGGAAGGGAACCTATTTTGACAAAAGAATAAAGAGTATTTCAAATGTGGACAATAACAGGGAACATTTACCATTATTTTGTACAAATTTTATAAGTCCTATTTAGTGTTATGATGGGCCCAGTCTCAAAATATCTGAATGTGTATATGAATGAAATATCTTTGCTATTTAAAAAGTAAGTTTTTCTTTTATATTTCTAGAACACTACTTTCTTGTCTATATTTTGGTTTTTATATTCCATTTTGAAATCAAATGATAGATTAAGTTACTTACATCAATATTTTTCTTCTGAATAATGTTGAACTATGACTTAATTTAAAACACTGAAAACTGCTTTACAAGGTATCAAAACTGGAACAAGAGCTTCAAAAACAAAGGGAAAGTTCAGCTGAAAAGTTGAGAAAAATGGAGGAAAAATGTGAAGCTGCCACAAATGAAGCAGATTTGAAAAGGGAAAAAGTTATTACGCTTACTAGTACTGCCAGGTAAACCATGAATTGCCAATTTTTTATCTAACTTCCTGTTTTAGTATCAGTTGTATCTCAGTTTCAAAATCAAATAATGTACAGTGAAGCATTTGATTAAGGAATTAATTCCTCCACAGGCTGTGTCCCTAGAGCATTTTGTTTTTCTCTCTCTTATCCCTCAGTCAGACTGTTTTTGCATTATAGTTTAATTGCATGGTAGTTTAAACCTACCATGTTGTAAGTTTCTTAAAGCAAAGATCTTATATATAGCTTTAGTTTGGGGCCCTGCACAACAACTAGCACAGTTCCTTAGAATTCATAGGCATTCTGTAACTATTGTATTTAGTTAAATTGTGAATTACATGAAAAATTGCAGACAAAGATGTACTCATGTTGAGGAAACTTTCAGGAATCTAACTGTAAATGGAAGGAAGTAACATAAAGTAAAACTGGTTCTGAACCTTGGCTGAATATTAAAATTACCCGAGGAGCTTATAAAAAACTGCCAGTGCTTCCAAAGATTCTGATTTAACTGGTTCCCAAACACCAATATTTAATTGGTCAAGAAGAGGCCCTGTGAGCTAAAAACAGTACCTACCTTTCCCAGACTCATTCTACTTTGTAAACAAGAGTTGACATAATTAATAGTAATCTCATAATTAGACCTCCCTTTCTACCAGCGAGAGTCTGTAGTGAACCCTATCCACTGAAACTAAAGCCACATCTCCCGAGGCTGCCTCCTTCCCCAGCAGTAGCGGTTAAGGGGGGGCCTATGTGCTCAGAGAAACAGCTTGCTTTCCCAATTGTTCTTCAGTCTCTTAACAGGATCATGTTACAACCACAGATCTTCAGACTTTCTTTCCTCCATTGACAGGTGTCTATCCCCCAACACTTAAAGCCTTTATTCAATGTCTACCTTGAGTCCATGAAGACTAAACACTTTACAGCTTTATCCTTATTTATGATGGTTGCCACAAGAAGCCCTAGATTTCCAGGTCAACTCTCCCCTCACACTAATTCCCAGAGACTCTTCCCGTATATTCTCTTCCCTTCTCCCACCCCATCCCAATTTCTAAACCCTTCTCTAATGATCCCTATTTCTATCTTACCTTAGCCACGCACTCCCATGGTTTACCCTAGATCTTGTCGTTTCTAATATCTATAGTCTTTCCATAATCAGACTGTTACATATCTACTATTTCACTTCATCCCTGTAATACCCGAAATCCAACAAGTCTTTGACCCCCACCAGGACCTATAATCCATCGATTCCACCACTCTCATTCCTTTGATCCCCTTTCTCCTTGCTTTACACTGCTTAAATTCCAGTTAGTCATTAAAAGCACTGATTTGCACACACCCTTACTCCTCTCTCTTTGTGGCATGCAGCACTGACTTAAATCCAACTCTGACCACTGTATGCTGGCATCTTTACAGAGGTTGCAGAAAAATATAGCCATGCTGACTAGTCTCCCCTTAATCTCATAACTTCATACTTCAAGTGTTCCTTTAATGCTACCTGGTTCTCACTCTTGTGGAAGACTGCTTTATACTTTTGCTTCTTTCAAAACTCTAATACCTCCTCTCCAATCTTGGCTCTTACTGATTATCTTGCTTTCTGCTTCACTGAGAAAATTGAAGCAATTACTTCTTTCTTTCCTCCCTCCCATCCTTTTGACTACTAGCCAGGAGAAACTCCTCAGGATTATAACTAATACAGGACATTCAGTAGGAAAGGTAAATCCTAAATACTGATAGGAAGCTTTTGAACAAGATGGTTTACTGCATTAGAAAGATGTACCATAGTTCCAAGAAATCCTCTCTTCATAAATCAGGGCTTTTCTTTGTTTTTCCTGTTCCCACTGTTGTTTCACAACTGGAATAAAACTTTATAGAATTTTGTTTTTCTCTCCAAAAAGGTATTAGAGTTAAAATATATCTGTATATATTTCTCTGCCCTATTTTAGAGTTAACGCATCAACTCATTTAATCTTCAAAAAAGCCCTACAGTTCGGGTTTTATTATCCTCATTTTTAAGATACGGAAACTGACACTCAAAGAAGTTAAGGTATAGATGCATAAATTTAGATATGACCTAAAACCAGTTTCTGTTGTTACACACAACTATGGAAGAATACTCATGTAAATGTCAATGCATGTGCGTGGTCCTGACGCTGGTTTCTCAGTGCTGAGGTTCGTATAGCACTGTTTAGATTTCTCAAACTGCCCCAATAGCCATTTTTAAAATCTTTTTTACATTTGAAGAAGCTGGAGATTCTCAACTGCTTTATTTTAAAAGCTCAGTATTAGTGTTACATAATCCTTTCTTTGGCTGTTTCCAATCTCAAATTTTATTGCTGTCAGTGATTCTGGGATAAGTTTGGAAGTTTTTCTGGAAGACTTATCATAAATTTTTGAAAGTTGTCGAATAATTTTTAGTATTGGGTTATTTATAAAATCAGGGTTTTTAAGCCCTTAAATATTTCTTATATTAGAGTAATCCCTCATTTTCCCTGCATTAGAAAGGAATAAATAGTTAGGAATTTAAAAAATTAAGTGGAGTCTGTCAAGTGCTTTAAAAAAAGTACACAAAAAATGTTTCTTGGTAGAATATTTTCTAATATATGTATTTGGCATTTTCACCTCTTAATGTCTCAAGGTTATCATTATATACATCAGTTATTAAACTATGCTAAAATATAGTGATCCCCTAATGAATCCTCAAGTTGTATAGAGCTATGTTTGTCTTTTACTAAATGTCTATTGATTGCTGTGGGGTCTTTTTGGTTCTTTCTCTTTCTTATAATTTTTCTCCAACTCCTTTGCTGATAGACTGTCAGCTCTTGGCTCTCTATGCCAACCACTTCCAATTATTTTTTTCTAATTATCTATTTATATCTACCCTAGAACTTTAAAATGGTTGTTCATCCTTGTCTAATCTACTAGTTCTTAACTTTGTTTGGCCATGGTCACATTTGAAAATCTGATAAAAACTATGAATTTTTTTCTATACAAAGATGTGTATGTATACATAATTGTATACATATGTATGTATACATAATTTTACATGTAGCTTCAGGGGTTTTATAGATTTCCTTAAGTTTATCCATGGACATCAAATGAAAAACACCTTGAAACTAACCCAAACCTACTTAAATTGCATTTAGAGAAGAAATGCAGTGTTCTGTACAGCTGCTTCTACTTGCAAACTCAATTATAAAATTTTAAAGACCAAAAGAAAACAAAACTAAAAACATATGTTAATGCAAAAGGGTAATCACTTCTGCCTACCCTTGAGGATGATAATTAGCAATTATTTTATTAGTATTACTTTGGAATTACCAAATGGACTTAAAACTGCCTCTCAGTATGTTGATTTTACACAGGTATGGGAACTACCATATTAGAATTGGTTTAGGTTTGATTGAAAGTTAGCAAGCCTGACTCTATCGCTATTAATAATTAGTTTTATTATCCCATACACTTCACCAGTTTCCTCATCTGTGAAGCAGGGAACTTGTGCTAGTCTAGGAATTTCTAGTCTCTCTTAATGCTAAAAATAAGCTAAAACTAATAATAAGGCTTTAATTAAAAAAACAACTGAAATGGCTTTCCTATGATGATGTGGTCTTTATGATGCATATTTAGATTGTTTGGATTACATGGAGTGATTTTTGGCTTATTATGTTAATAATAGAAATTACAGATGTATGAGGTACCTATCCATAGATATTCTCAAAACTTACAAAGCTTTGTAAAAATTAAGTGTAGTTAGATTGAAAAGAATGATAGCTTTGTTAAATAATACCACATAGTACAGCTTTATGTGGTGGTGCATAATGGGAGCAGAATTACAATCTTTTAGTTGGGGCATTTAAAAAAATATAATAGGAGATTTAAGATTCTGAGTGTACTTCTACTGGTAATATTTGTCCTTATACAACTTGCAGGCTTTGTTTAGCTAGGCAAAAGTCAGTTGGTTTTTAAGTTTCCAAATTATCATTTATTAATTGTTTTACTTTTTGTTTTTAATTAGACAAATGAAACTTGAGATGGATCAGTATAAAGAAGAGCTGTCTAAAATGGAAAAAGAAATAATGCACTTAAAACGAGATGGAGAAAATAAAGCATTGCGCCTGTCTCAATTAGATATGATCTTAGAACAGACAAAGACAGAACTTGATAAGAAAACAAATGCTGGTAAGCAGTGGGTTAGCTGAGCTTAAGTGCCTGCATATTTTTACTTCTGAAGTGAAATAAGGTAAGAATTTAGGATGGTGGGGCTGAAAGAGGGGATGAGTGATCAGTATTTTATGTCTTGCAGATGAGTCAAATTTGATATTATGATTTTTACAAAATCTTTAATAAGGAAATGTTTTACATATAGTTCTGAAATTACTCTTTCCTTTTTACAGTGAAAGAGTTAGAAAAGTTACAGCACCATACTGAAACAGAACTAACAGAAGCCTTGCAGAAACGGGAAGCACTAGAGACTGAACTACAAAATGCTCATGGAGAATTAAAAAGTACTTTAAGACAACTGCAAGAACTGAGAGATGTATTACAGAAGGCTCAATTATCACTTGAGGAAAAATATACTACTATAAAGGATCTCACAGCTGAACTTAGGTGAGTTGAATACTAAGAAATTCAGGTATTTCACCTTATTACTCTGACTCCTGGGATGATACAAAATTAGAAAGAATCCACATAAATATAACACATCTCATACTCTGATACGTTGTATGTTCAATTTTGTTTGTTGTTTGACTTCTAGATAGCCAAACTTCTCAGCTGCTTTTGTCTACCGTCAGTCCATGCCATGCTCCATCTAACTAACTCATCTGCTGCTGCTGGCTGCTAATACTTGCATCCTTAGTCTTCAAATCATTTTAAACTGGCTCTGTCCTATATCTAATAGCAGTAAAAAATGATTGAGTTGGCATACAGCAATAGCTAATAGCAAAATAGTATGGATAATAATAATAATATTGTTACTTGTATTAAGTCCTTATTTTGTGCCGGAACTATGTCAAGAACTTCACATATGAACTCACTTGTTTCTTCACAACAGACTCATGAGATAGATATTACCTTTTTACAGTTGGGAAAACTGGGACTTGTGGAATTTAAGTAAAATGCCCAAGGTCATACAAGTAGTAGGGTCCAGAGAATAGAGTTAAATACAGGTCTACCCAACTCTTAACATCTGGGTTCTTAAATTAGCAGTGATAGCATGGAGTGCTATACCAGCATACATCTATTGTGAGTGAGGGTGGAGAACCAGAACAGAACCAAAGTAAAAAAAATTGATCCAGAAAATGGAAACAGTTATAAACCAGGACATGAAATGTGGAATAAAGGAAAAGAATAAAGACGGCAAGATGAGCTAGAAACTTAAATGTTTTATCCCATATCACCAGTATTGGCTTCTTTCCCAAATTCTAGACTCATATATGCAACTACCTACTTCTTGTCTCCTCTTGGTATTTTTAAGAAACATCTCAAACTTAGTCATAACAGAACTTATTTTTTCCTCACAACTTTGCCCTTCTCCCATCTCGGTATCATGCAGTTGCTTAAACCAGAAATCCGTGAAGTTATTCTTACTCTCCTTTACTCTCTTCTTCCATCTAGTCTGTTAGCAACTTTATTTCCAAAACATAATCTTAAATCTATTGGTTTCTTGGCTTCTTTTCTATTACCACATTACTGGTGTCATCTCTCTGTTGCTGTGACTTCCTAACTAGTCTCCCTGATTACATTCTTACCCCCCTACAATGCAGTCTTCCCAGAAGCCAGTGATAAAACTTAAGTCAGATCATATCACTTCCCAACTTAAACTTTCAGGTGGCCTCCCCTAAACATTCAGAATAAAAATCCAAGCACCTTGGGAAATATAAATCAAAACCATAATGAGATACCATTGCACACACCTACTAGGATGGCTGTAATAATAATGATAATAATTTAAAAAACAGAAAGTAAGTGTTGACAAGGATATGGAGAAATTGGAACCCTCATACATTGCTGGTGGGAATGTACAATGGTGTAGCCATTGTGGAAAATGTTTGGTGGTTCCTTAATACGTTAAATATAGAATTACCATATGATCCAACAATTCCACTCCTACAACAATTTGTTCATGAATGTTCATAGCAGCTCTATTCACAATAGCCAAAAGGTGATAGCCACTCAAATGTCCATTTATGACTGATAAACAAAATGTGATATATCATACATAATATCCATGAAAAGAAATGAAGATATTGGTAAGTGCTGCATGAATGAACCTTGAAAATTCTATGCTAAAGTGAAAAGAAGCTGGACACAAAAAGCCCCATATTGTACCATTCCATTTATATGAAATATCCAGTATAGGCATATCCATAGGGACAGGTTGCCAGGTGTCAGGGAGGAGGAATGGAGAACAACTGCTTAGGAGGTAGGCGCTTTCTATTGAAAGTAATGAAAAGTTTCTGGAACTCATAATGGTGATGTTTGCACAACATTGTGAGTGTACTTAATGCCACTGAATTGTACATTTAAAACAATTAAAAATGGTAAATGTTATATGTATTTTTCTACAATTAAAAAATAATTCCAAGCCTCCTATCCTTTCCTTCACATTTCCTTAGAGGGGTCTTTCCTGACACCCACTTAAAGTAGCCACTCACTAACAACCTTTTTAATTCTCTAATGTAGCACTTAATATTATGATAATTTTCTTGTACAGTTATTATTTATAATCTTCTTCCTACACTTATTAGTATGTAAGCTCCATGAGATCAGGAGCTTCCATCTTGTGTTGACTAATGTATTTCCAACACACAGAATTTTGGCAGATAGGAACCATCCCAATAAATATTTGCTGAATGAATGTTAAGTAAATAAATTCATGAAAGAAGTAAATAGTAAATCTTTTTTTTTTTTAAGATTTATTTATTTATTTATTTCTCTCCCTTTCTCCCCCATGCCCCAGTTGTCTGCTCTCTGTGTCCATTTGCTGCGTGTTCTTTGTCCGCTTCTGTTGTTGTCAGCGGCACAGGAATCTGTGTTTCTTTTCATTGCATCATCTTGTTGTGTTAGCTCTTCATGTGTGCAGAGCCATTCCTGGGCAGGCTGCACTTTCTTTCACACTGGGCGGCTCCCCTTATGGGGCGCACTGCATGAGTGGGGCTCCCCTGCGTGGCAGGGCACTCCTTGAACGCATCAGCGCTGTGCATGGGCCAGCTCCACACGGGTCAAGGAGGCCCGGGGTTTGAACCGCGGACCTCCCATGTGGTAGACGGACACCCTAATCACTGGGCCAAGTCTGCTTCCAATAGTAAATCTTATATTCTAGCAAGTTGCTGAATTTTTGAAGCTTAGTTTTTCACATAGGGAGAAGTTAGATGTTTTCTCTATAATATATTATATATTTGAAGAATATATAGTCTTGTGTTATAACTTTGAGACTTTCAGAAGAATAATAAAAATCTCATTAAGGAAGTTTAGTATTTGCTTTTAAAATTACCTTTATTCAACATTGTTTCATATTTCAGTGTGGAAAATCATGGGAAGATTTTTCAGGTCAACAATATTATCACCCTTTGTTATATCAAAATTCAGAGTTCTAACTTAAATTCTCTGATCATATGGCATGAGTCTTAAAACTGTATCAATAGTAAGCATTTTTACAATACAAAGTTATAATATGCTAGGGTTTTAGGGGAACTACAGTTCACAAAAAATGTATTTAAAATGTTTTTATATTAGATTTTAATACTTTACCATACATAAGGCGTCATTTCAAGTAAAATTCCCATGAGAAATATAGTGGTCATTTTACTGGGCTATGGATATCAGAGATATCAGAGATAGCATTCAGTCGTAATAAAATCACAACTGTTATCTATAAAAGATTTTTTTGATCTATAGATGAAAAAACAGGACTTTTTAAAAAATTTCATAAACAAATTCACTCTTATAATCATGGGAATGCTTTAACATTTAGCTTAAATTGTTCTCTAATAGTGCAGTTTGATTGCACATACTGACTTTTGCCTTTTTAGAACACTATGAAAGTAATTGTATTATTAATCATTTTCTTTATACATTATTTCTTTCAATCTGAGATAATCACACAAATCCTATCACTTTTAGCTTACACAAAAGGTTATTCAGTTGACTGAAGTTTTTTAAACAATATGAGTCCCATTCTTTCCTTTGATATTTGTCTTTTGATAAATTGCAGAGAATGCAAGATGGACATTGAAGACAAAAAACAAGAACTCATTGAAATGGATCAGGCTCTTAAAGAGAGAAATTGGGAACTAAAGCAAAGAGCAGCTCAAGTTAGTTCTCTTACTTATATTTTAATAACATTTTTTGTTATAACACAATCTCCCAGGGTTTCAGAGGTCATCAATTGTTGGTAAAATGAAAGTTTTTATAACACATTTATTTTCTATAGAAAATATATCTTTTCTATCATGCTGTTTTTATAGCAGGTGGATTTTTTTTAAATGAGGGTTTAGTATCTGAGCCTTTTTCATCTTTTATATTACTCTTGACCAGAAGAATATAATATTAAAGGAGTTACTTGCTCAGCTAAGTGTTGAAGGAACAAAAATATCCAGAAGCTGTTATTTAGCAATTTTTATCCAGGATAAAATGGAATCTGAGTCATTTATGATCACAATCTTTTCTTTAGTATAATATATATGAGATTCATGATCCAGTATTTGTAAGCAATGCTAATTTTCCCCATTCTTTATAATAATTTATCTGAGATGAGTTTCTATTTCAGTTATATCCACCATAAATAGTTCTAAACCACTTTCTGTAATTGCACTCCAACCATGCAAGTTTTCAAATTAGAATAGAATTAAATAGTTAAATATTTTTGTATTTAGGTAACACATTTGGATATGACTATTCGTGAGCATAGAGGAGAAATGGAGCAAAAAATAATTAAATTAGAGGGTACTCTGGAGAAATCAGAATTAGAACTTAAAGAATGCAGCAAACAGGTAAGTTTTTTCGTTTTTTTTAAGATTTTTAAATTTTTTTTATTTATTCCCCCCCCTGCCCCCAGTTGTCTGCTCTCTATGTCCATTCACTGTGTATTCTTCTGTGACCACTTCTATCCTTATCAGTGGCATTGGGAATCTGTTTCTTTTTGTTGCATCATCTTGTTGTGTCAGCTCTTCATGTGTACGGCATCATTCTTGGGCAGGCGCTGGGCAGCTCTCCTTATGGGGCGCACTCCTTGCATGTGGGGCTCCCTTACACGGGGGACACCCCTGCATGGCATGGCACTCCTTGTGTGCATCAGCACTGATCATGGGCCAGCTCCACACGGGTCAAGGAGGCCCAGGGTTTGAACCGCGGACCTCCCATGTGGTAGGCAGATGCCCTATCCATTGGTACAAGTCCGCTTCCCTAGGTAAGTTATTTTTAAAATCATACATTTTAAATTGTCTAAAAATAACTAATTGTAAGCATCCATTCACATAAATATTGTTTTTATAGAATATATACAATAAAAGCAAATAGTTTAAATGATCTTGTATATGCTACTTTATATTCATTTTTCTGCTCTTAATGTTGCTTTGAAGATAGTTTTTCTTGTATCAATGTGTTCATACTCTTGTCATAATCTGAATTATCTAAATATATATAGAAAACCTCTGAAATGATTTTTAAGTAATTTTGGTAACAGTGTTGCCTCTGAGAAGGAAATACAGTGGCAAGTGGACTTTCTTTTCACTAACTTTACTTTGTACTTCATGCACATATTTATAAAATTATTTGTAAGGCCATTGTTTTTGTTTCCGAGGCTGCTTAGGCAACACCATGAAATGGTTTGACTTAAACAATGGGAATTTATGTGCTCATGGTTTTGAGGCTGGGAAAATGTCCAAATCAAGATATCATGAAGGCAATGCTTTTTCCCCAAAGACTTTGGCATTCTTGGGCTGGCTGCCAGTGAGCCATGGTTCCTCTGTCACATGGAAAGAATGGCAGCCTCTCCCTGCTCTTCCTGGGTCCATCAATGAATGTCCAGCCTCTTGCTTCTTAGGGCTTTCTCTCTGTGTCTGAATTTCATTCTCTTGTAAAGGAGTCTTATAATAGGATTAAGACCCATCCTGAGTGAGGTGGGACACACCTTAACTGAAGTAACCTCATCAAACAATCCTATTTACATTGTGTTCACACCCAAAGGAATGGATTAAATTTAAGAACATATTTTTCTGGGATACATACAGCTTCAAACCACCACACATCATGTAACATTCATTGTTTTAATATATCCTAATTTTCTTTTCTTATGCAAATGTGATTGAGACTTTCATCTTCTTTTTTTTAGTATATTTTAGGTATACATTAAGCATCTTATTAGGCACAGAATTCTTACACTTATTTCCAAGTTATGGGATGTCTTAAGAAAAACACATTTTTATATTTTGCTTATTTGATATGTGTGTTTAAAGCTTGCCTTGCTTGGAAGACAGAGAGGTGTTTAAAGAATTAGCTTTCCTTAAATACGTTAATATTGCTCATCTGCTTAACATTCAGATTGAAAGTTTGAATGAAAAATTACAAAATGCCAAAGAGCAGCTTCGAGAAAAAGAGTTTATAATGCTACAAAATGAACAGGAGATAAATCAACTGACAAAAGAAATTGAAAGAACACAACAAAGGATGAAAGAAATGGAAACTGTAAGCAAATTATTCTTACCCCTTTCCCCGTAAGGAACAAGTAGAATTCTCTAAAAAGTATAATGAACCATTATGTTTTAAGCTGGTTGGTTTTCATATACAGAAACTGTGCCATAAGTGTTTTTCAGCTAATTATTTGTGTGAAATACCCAGGTCTTTGACCTTTTTAAATATTTTTCTGATGGTCTGGATATGGACAAAGGCAATGTATTATTAATTTTAGTGTTCCGTATAAGACTTAGTAGGATATCTATTATATAGTAAATTCAAAATATATGCTCATTTGATCAATATTATTTGAGAAACTACTAAATAATAGATTTGTAGACCTAGGTATTAATAAAATGCAGTCCTTTGTCCTTGACAAACTCCATCTAGAGAATAAATGAACAGATAATAATTGAACATTATTGAGGCCAAGTGCCTTGAATTGCCAGATGAAGTTTGATAACTTTGTGTATTAGTCAGTCAAAGGGGTGCCAATGCAAAGTACCAGAAATCTTTTGGCTTTTATTAAGGGTATTTATTCGGGGTAAAAGCTTACAGTTACAAAGCTGTAAAGAGCCAACTCAAGATTACTTCCTTACCAAACCTTGTTGTCATGTGTTGAAGCAAGATGGCAGGTGACCTCTATGAGGGTTCAGCCTTCCTCTTCCTTCTCAAGGCTCTATGAGTCCAACTTCTTCCTATCTCAATTGTAGGCTGACATAGGGCTCTTTTTTTTTCAGAGGTCAGCTGCTCTGTTCTCTTCTTAAGGTCAGCTGTAGACTCAGACGAATGGCTCATCTCTCTTCCTGGGGCCTCTACCATGCCTATAGAGCTATCTCTCTTTCTCTGTGTATCTTCTCTGTGTCTCAACTTCTGTGTTCTTGATTGAATGACCATTTATATAGCCCTCTAAGGGGTCAAGGATTCAACCCTGCACACTGTAATGATGTAGTTGAATCAAAGCCCTAATCTTGTTTAATCAAGTAAACATAAAGCCTTTGAATTTAAATCAACTGAAGGGTATCGTGCCCAGAGGAACAGACCAGTTTACAAACATAATCAATATCTCTTTTTGGAATTCATAAATAATATCAAACTGCCACACTTTATGTCATCAGTTTGCTTGTATTTTAATTGGTGAACCCATTCCACTCATTTGCCTTTTGAAAAAGTAAATTTGCTTCTAAAATCTTTTCATGGCTGTAACTTTCTTCTTTTTAAATACCATACTTAATTTAAAATTTCAGATCTAGCTTTTTTTTTCAAGTGATTTTTTCTTTTAGATTTATTTTTTATTTATTTCTCTCCTCTTCCCCCACCCCAGTTGTCTGCTCTCTGTGTCCATTTGCTGTGTGTTCTTCTGTGACCGCTTCTGTCCTTATCAGCAGCACTGGGAATCTGTGTTTCTTTTTGTTGCTTCACCTTGCTATGTCAGCTCTCCACGTGCACACCACCATTCTTGGGCAGGCTGCACTTTCCTTCGCACTGGGCTGCTCTCCTTACAGGGCGCACTCCTTGCGCGTGGGGCTCCTCTACGCGGGGGACACCCCTGCGTGGCAGGGCATTCCTTGCATGCATCATCACTGTGTGTGGGCCAGCTCCACATGGGTCAAGGAGGCCAGGGTTTGAACCGTGGATCTCCCATGTGGTAGGCGGACATCCTATCCATTGGGCCAAGTCCTCTTCCCTCACTCTGTTTCTAATTGAGAGGGAGCTTAGATCCCATGGAACAGATGAATGGAACTATCTTGCCTGCAGTTGCGGGCACTCTCTGTTCCTTGGGATGGGCATTGTCCATCATCATCTCGTTAGTTGTCCTGGGTGAGTCCAATAAACTGGAGAGTAGTTGTTGCAACTCTGTTGAAATTCAGGGCTCAACTGGCACATGGATGGATCAAAGGTTTAAGTCTCTGGGACATATATTTATCAAGTATAGTGCTAATTATAGGTTTAAGTGAAAGGGGCAGAAGAGCCAGGTGTAGAGAACCTATGAGTCTAATTCTGTTACACTGGGGAGCATAAATTCCAAAGTAAGACCCACTGACAGGGTGCCGAATTCCTGAGCTGTCTATCCTGCTTAGAGTTTCTGGGTTTCTCTAGAGCCCTCAGGAGTCTCACTATTTGAGGCACTGTTTGCTGTGGCAGTCAGTGAGATCCTGCTGAGACTTGCATAAGCATAACCTCTGGAATGACCTCCTGACTCACTTTGAAATCTGTTAGCCATAAAAACTCATTTGTACTTACCATTTCCCCCTTTTGGTCAAGATCTCTTTCTAGATGCATTGATAGTTGGCTCTTGGTAATAACTCTCAGTGCCAGGGAGGCTTATCTTTAGGAGTCATGCTCCATGCAGGGGGGAAGGCAGTGTGTTTATATGCTGAGTTTGGCTTAGAGAGAGGCCTCATTTGAGCAACAAGGAGGCTTTTAGGAGGTAACTCTTAGGCAATATTTAATACTAGGCTAAGTTTCAGTTTCACAAGAACAGGTTCATAAGTACAGTCATCAGTATCAAGGGCCTGGCATAATGGTCTGTCTTCCTTCACTAGGCACAGCCCTTGTACTTGGGGGATTCTTGCTGTCCTATTAGAGAATGTAGTAGAATTCCCCAGGATGGGAATTCAATATTCTTTTGGTTATTGTGTGGATCTTCACCCACCGAGACCATACCCCATGAATACTTGAACCTTAGAAGTATGCCCCAGGTGAATCTCTTCCCATGCATCCCCTCATCACTGACACCCTATGCCAGTGATCTTCTCCTGCTACTGTTGTGACCCTTCTGTGATCCAAAACCTCTCTAAAAATGAAGCCAACAAAATAACCAAATAAGATTAACAAGAAAATGAAATAATAATTTAAAAAATAACCAATAAAATACAAAAAAAACATTTTTAAAATTTGAAATAATAAAATTTTTTAAAAAATTTTTAGACATTGTGTCTTTCATCACTGTTAGATATGTTGTCCTATATGTACAGTGACATTTTCTTCCATATATTCCCCCAGCATCTTATTTTTTGTTGTTTTTCCTCAAAGAAGCTTTACAATACAGAAATGTCACATAGAGTATATAGGGAATTTCTTATACCCAGCACCCTTCCCTTTTCCCCTTTCCCCTATTAATAACATTTTACATCTGGACATACATTTGTTACAATTGATGTACAAATATTGAAGCATTGCTACTAACCATGGTTGATGATTTACATCATGGTTTACATCTTGGATCATACACTTTCATAGGTTTTGACGAAACTTGAAGTAGACTGTACCCATTATTGCAAGATCATGCTGAACAATTCTATGCTGGTCTGTTAGGGGGAGGTATGGGGTGGGGTGTGGGGGTTCCATTGGACTATCCATGGAATTGAGAGAATGGTTGGGGGAAGGAGCAGGAGAATTTAAAACTACAATGTTGGGAATGTTCTTTTGGCAAATATGGCAGGGAATGGTTACTGGTGTAAGGTGTTGGATATGAGGGGGTATGTGGGACAGGGTGCACCTGGGACAAGCTTTTATGGAATATGTAAGTGTTCATCTTGTCATAGTGTATATTATCAGTGGGTGGAAACCCATACAATAAACAAGAAAATATCAAACTCCCCTCCTGGGGAGTCCCGCTACGTTCTCAATTAGAAGGACAAGAATCCCTCGAGAACATAGAAAGTACCCAATAGAAGAAAACATACCAATATGTCAAACTCTCAATATTATTGCAAGTAATTATGAATCTTATTCTTCAAAAATTGAAACTTAGTGGTTACCATAGGTTCCAAGGGTAGGGGGAAGGAAGAATAGAATAGATGAAATGTAGTGCATTTTTAGGGCATTAGAATTATTCAGCATGATCCTGCTATAGCTTATTGTGTTGGCTAATTAGCTGATTATCTCCCCCACTAAAAAAGAAATTATATCAGGGCAGCCACTTTGTCTCCTTTGGTCACTACTATATCCTTAGCACCTAAAACAGCACATACCACATAATAAACATCAATAAATATTTGTTGGGTTACATACATAAATCAAGCAGGGTCTCTGATAGCATATTGGGGCATCAGCAACAAAAATGATTACTGGCCCAATCATTTCAGTTCCTTAGCAAGGACTGGGTAATTTTTACATGGGATTTATATGGATCTGCAACAGGGATCTATGCCCCTATTCCATCAAGTTTGGTAATTTGTACTTGTTTCTCTCCATTTTGTCAGCCCTGAAGTCAAATGTCATTACCTACCAGCTAACCTACCTCTCCCAGCTGATTTAGAGCAACTAACTTACTCTTCACTGATTTTATTTCTATAAGAAAGTAATACCTACTGAGAGGGTCTATAACTGCAAGCAAGAGAGTCCTATCCATGAACCATATGGGATCAAAACCCCCTCTCAATTAGAGGTGGAGTGGGCATCACCGTGCCAGAATCCTCAAGATTCTGGAATAAAATATGGACTAGAGTGGTATTCTACTATAGACTTATTGTGATTCAAGCAATGGAAGAAATTATATCATTGATACGGAGACAGTGGCCTCTGGAGGTGCTGAAGTCAGGGAAAGGGGAAAAAAAGGTGTAATATGGGGGCATTTTTAGGACTTGGAATTGCCTTGAATGACATTGCAATGACAGATACAGGCCATTATATATTCTGCCATAACCTACAGAATTGAGTGGAAGAGAGTATAAACTACAGTATAAACTATAATCCATAATGAGTGGCAGTGCTGCAAAATGTGTTCATCAATTGCAATGAATGTACCACACTAATGAAAGAAGTTGTTAACGTGGGGAAAAGTGGGAGTTGTGAAAAGTGGAGCATATGGGAATCCCTTATATTTTTTTGATGTAAAATTTTATGTAATCTAAGTATCTTTTAAAAATAAATAAAAAATATTTTTAAAAAATAAAGTTAATAGTACAAGAGAAAAAAACCTTGATTTTGAGAGAAAACTGAAAAAAAAAAAATTAAAGACAGTAATACCTTACTAGGGATTTAACTTAGCTGTATAAAAAAATTTCAGAGGGGTAGCAATCCCGGTGACAAGTTTTTCTTTAGCAGAGAATAAGGTCATGGCCTTAACCCAGCTGTGCAGATTATTGGTGGCTTTTGATTGCCCATGTCAAGATATTTCCATCTTTGGCATGGATAATCAAATGTTAACTTCTTTTTCACTATATATTATTACATATTCTGTCATAAATGTTACATTCATAATGATAAAATATTATACAGTAGGCAGCTTAAATAAGAGTTCCAGATTGATATAGTACATTTGTAATTCTCATTAAAAAAACATTTTCTGAATATCAGTTTCATAGTAGGTAGATACCATATTGTATGCTAAATTTTATAGAGGTTTAGTTGGGCGAGGGAAATTCCCTTATTGTAAGAGAAATCAGAGTGAAAAATAGGCTATCCATATCATTTAATTTCATCCTACAGATATCTTGTGCTTTTTAGGTTATGAAAGAGCAAGAACAATATATTGCAACTCAGTACAAGGAAGCTGTAGATTTGGAGCAAGAGTTGAGGCTAAGCCGGGAGCAGATGCAGAACTCTCATACAGAATTAATGGAAGCTCGTCATCAACAAGTCCAAGCACAGAGAGAAATGGAAAGGCTCTCAAGTGAACTGGAAGAAATGAAACAACTCTCCAAAGAAAAAGTAAATCCTATTCTATATAATTTTACCTTATTA
Source organism: Dasypus novemcinctus (assembly GCF_030445035.2). Classification (NCBI taxonomy): domain Eukaryota; kingdom Metazoa; phylum Chordata; class Mammalia; order Cingulata; family Dasypodidae; genus Dasypus; species Dasypus novemcinctus. Next base: position 32,735,948 of record NC_080681.1, on the reverse strand, counting down.
AAAATCTTAAAAATGTTAACATTCACTTTTTTAAATTGTAGAATATAGTTCTTACAAAAAGTAATAGCATAGTTTTTTCTTTATTACAGAAATTGTGGGTTTACAGAACAATCATGCATAAAATACATGATTCCCATATACCACCCTATTGTTAATACCTTGCTTTGGCGTGGGACATTTGTTACAATTGATGAAAGCACATTTTTATAATTGTACTATTAACATTAAGTACATGGTTTAACTTAGAGTTCCATAGATTTTTTTTTTTAATTTTTATGCTGTTACATATATACAACCTAACACTTCCCCTTTTAACCACATTCATATATATATTTCAATGCTGTTAATTACATGCGCAGTGTTATGCTATCATCACCACCATCTGTTACCAAAGTATTTCCATCATTCCAAATAGGAACCCTGTACATTTAAGCCTTAACTTCCCGTTCCCTATCTCCACCCTATCCCCTGGTAACCTATATTCTAGATCCTAACCGTATGAGTTTGCTTATTCTAAATACTTTGTATCAGTGAGATCTTACAATATTTGTCTTTTTGTGTCTGGCATATTTCACCTAACATGATTTCTTCAAAGTTCATCCGTGTACCAGAACTGCATTCCTTTCTGTATCTGAATAATACAATAATATTTCCTTGTGTAGATATACCACATTTTATTTATTCATCATTTTATGGACACTCGGGTAGCTTCCATCTTTTGACAATTGTGAATAATGCCATTAAGAACATTGGTGTGCAAATATTTGTTCAAGTCCCTGCTTTCAGTTCTTTTGGGCATATGCCTAGTAATGAGATTGTCTTATAATATGGTAATTTCATACTTAACTTTCTGAGGAACTGCCAAACTGTCTTCCAAAATGCTGCACCACTTTACATTGCCACCAGGAATGAATGAGTGTTTCTCTTTATCTGTGTCCTTTCCAACACTCGTAATTTTCTGAGATTTTGGTTTTTTTGTTTGTTTGTTTGTTTTCTCTTGAGGTACTGGGGGCCAGAGATTGAACCTGGAGCCTTGTATGTGGGAAGCCAGTGCTCAACCACTGAGCCACATCAGCTTCCCTGAGTTTGTTTGTTTTTCTTGTTGTTTTATTTGTTCTTTGTTTTTTCACAAGGCACTGGGAACCAAACCTGGGACCTCCCATGCGGGAGGCAGGCACTGAGCCACTTGAGCCACATCTGCTCCCCTCTTTTTTTTTAATAACAGCCTTTCTAATGAGTATGAAATGGTATCTCATTGTGGTTTTGATTTGCATTTCCCTGATGGCTAATGATCTTGAACATATTTTCATGTACCTTCTGGCCATTTGTATGTCTTCTTTGGAGAGATGTCTATTCAAGTTTTTTGCTCATTTTTTTAATTGGGTTGTCTTTTTGTTGTTAAATGGAAGAATTTCATTATATATTCTGGATATTAAACCTTTATTGGATATGTGATTTTATTGGATATGTGGTTTCCAAATATTTTAGTTTCATGATAAAGTCCTTTGAGGCACAAAGGTTTTTAATTTCATGAGATCCCATTTATTTATTTTTCTTTGGTTGCTTGGGTATAAAATCTAAGAAACCATTGCCTAGCACAAGGTCCTGAAGATGTTTTCCAGTGTTTTCTTCCAGGAGTTTTATAGTTTTGGCTCTTATATTTAGTTCTTTGGTCCATTTTGAGTTGATTTTTATATATGGTATGAGTTAAGGGTCCATCTTCATTTTTTTTGACCATGAACATAGAGTTTTCCCAGCACTATTTGCTAAGGGGACAGATATTTCTCAATTGAGTGGATTTGGCATCCTTGCCAGAAATCATTTGGACATAAATGTGAGTGTTAATTTTTGAGCTTTCAATTATATTCCATTGGCCTCTATGTCTGTCCTTGTGGCAGTACCATGTTTAGCATAATTTTTATTTTTTTATTATTATTTTTAAAGATTTTTAAATTTATTTCTCCCCCCCCCCCCCCCCCGCAGTTGTCTACTCTCTGTGTCCATTCTCTGTGTGTTCTTCTGTGACCGCTTCTATCCTTATCAGTGGCACCAGGAATCTGTGTTTCTTTTTGTTGTGTCATCTTGTTGGGTCAGCTCTCCGTGTGTGCGGCACTATTCTTGGGCAGGCTGCACTTTCTTTCATGCTGGGAGGCTCTCCTTACGGGGTGCACTCCTTGCACGTGGGGCTCCCCTATGCGGGGGACACCCCTGCATGGCACGACACTCCTTGCACGCATAAGCACTGATCATGGGCCAGCTCCACACGGGTCAAGGAGGTCTGGGGTTTGAACTGCGGACCTCCCATGTGGTAGGCGGATGTCCTATCCACTGGGCCAAGTCCGCTTCCTGTAATTTTTAAATAAAATTAGGAAGTCCCTCAGAACTGAGTTTTGGCCAGACTAATTGATTTTCAATAAATTGAGTTATCAGTCATTTATAGATTTCAAGTGAGTGTAAGCAACCATTTGAAGGAAATATAAAACTAATATTTTATTTTTTAGTAAATCTGTAACTGCTATGAAACCTGCAGTCTAGAACCCTTTGAGAGGTGAAGTGCTTTTAAAAAGCACAAACACTAATATCAATTTTATTTCCCCAGAGTTTAGCAGAAGGTTAACAACTTGGCTTAAAAATATTTAGATTGGTATACTTGGGTTAATTACTTCGACTTTTAGACAAATGTCTTTATTGGTGTTCTAGAAAAGTTTTTTTCTATTAGAAAAGTTTTATTCTATTATGATGATTAATTCAGTATGTAAATTGAGTAAAATATTTTTATCTTTAATTTTGATTAACCTATGTTACTAGTCACATTTCTAGATGGTTAGACTAGTGGAGTATACATAGGGAATTTTTATTAGCATTATATTGGGCATTTGGAATCTTTTAGGAACAGGAAAACTTTCTCCTTTTATATTATTTCTTACTGCTTAGATCAATAGTATCTAAGTAGTTGATCAATTTTATCTGATAAGATCAACTTGATTCATCAAAAGCATGTGTTAAAGTAGGGAATTATTAAAAATAATACTTTTATAAAATATCGTATTTTAACTCAAAACTTTAAATATATACATTCTTGTGTCAAAGTTTTGATATAAGGTCAAAGCCTTGGTTCTTTGTGTATGAATTCTTTGATTTAGAATTCCAAGTAGTCTCACTAGCATTATCCATACTCATATGCTGCCATCTACAGTTTCAATTTTTGTTTCTTTAAAGTGGAGAGAGAATTAAAAAACATTTGTGAACCAATCAGAGTATAACATTTGTTATATTTTTCGTGGGGTTTCTCACAATATTTTACATCTATTTTGGCTGCTTCTAATTGGGTAGTAAATGTTTGTCATACACTCATTGAGCTGTTCCAAAGTATATCTAGCATAAATAGGTTTGGATAAAAACACAACTGGCTATCGGTAAGGAAACAGTGTATCTGGTGAGCAAAAGTACACAGGTATACCTAGGAGTAGACTGTTATCTGCCAAAGTTCAGCATGCTGTAGTTATGAATTTGTTTTACAAAAAGCAATACTAATAATCTCATTTAGTCTTAAATGTCTTCATTTTAAAGTACACCATTTAATAAGTTAACATTTCATGTGTGCTTATATAAAATTATAAAAGATAAAAATACCCTCATTGCACTGGATTGCTTTAGTTATAATAACTAATCAATTATATAGCTTCTACTCACTGTATCATTTTTAAGGAAGCTCATGGAAACCATTTAGCTGAAGAATTGGGGGCTTCTCAAGTACGTGAAGCTCAATTAGAAGCAAAAATGAAAGCAGAAATCAAGAAATTGTCAACAGAAGTAGAATCTCTCAAAGAAGCTTATCATATGGAGGTAAAGAAATTTTTAATTTGTTCCAGTAGCCCCTGGTAAGGAAGTTTCCCCTGATTGGACACAAGTATAAGTCTAGATCTTATGTTCTTCATATAGAATAAGTCATTGTGGTCTTCATTTCTGGTAGTCTAAACAATTTTCACTTCATATCTAGTGAAATAATATATTGTGAGGTTAAGAGCTCAAATTCCCAAGTCTGGTAGCCTGATTTCAAATCCCAGCTCATCACTGAGCAGTTGTGCAGCCTTAGGCAAGTTATTTATGCTTTGTCTAAAATAAGTATAATAATAGTATCCATCTCATAAGACTATGGTAAGGATTAGTTGAATACTATATGTCAAGTTCCTAGATTGATCCTCGCACATCATTTTCATTAACTATAAAATAGCTCTTGCCAAAAACTAACTGGAGATATTTAATAACTGAGACGCCATGTGATGTGCATGTAATATGCATTTTTAGTTCTTTGTAATTGCCATTTGTTCTGATATTAAGTTAGAGAGAGAGGCAATAATTAGAACTTGATACTTTGCTTATTTTAAAATCTATCAGTATTCTCTCAACCTTTATAGAAATGGACATTATTATTAATTAGAATAGCATTTCTGTCATATTAAAAACTACATTTGAAGGGAAACAGATGTGGCTCAAGTGATTGGGCCCCTGTCTACCATATAGGAGGTCCAGGGTTCAATTCCCAGGGCCTCCTGGTGAAGGCAAGCTGGCCCACGTGGAGAGCTGGCCCAATCAGAGTGCTGCTCCACACAGAGTGCTGTCCCACATGGCATGCTGGCCCATGCAGGAGCGTTGGTCCACACAGAGAGCTGGCGCAGCAAGATGATGCAACAAAAAAAAAACACAGAGGAGAGACAATAAGAGATGCAGCAGACCAGGGAGCTGAGGTGGCACAAAGATTGAGTGCCTCTCTGCCACTCCTGAAGGTCCCAGGATCAGTGCCTGATGCTACCTAAAGAGAAGACAAGCAGACACATAAGAACGCACAACGAATGGACATAGAGAGCAGACAGCAAGTGCAAAACAGTGGGGTGTGGGGGTGAAGGGATAAAGAAATAAATCTTGAAAAAAAATAAAAATATTTGAAAATATCCAAAATCTTTGAATAAGATCTAAATAAATTACTACTCAAATTTAGTTCTAATAAAGCATTTTTCTATATGACAAAGGTTGCAAGTGTATTTGTACTAAATCCCTTTCAAAGGGGCTTGTGGTGTCCATGTCCTGCTTATGTACATTTAGATTCAGATTTACTTGAAAATATCGTTACTACCAAACAAAATACATTTGCGATCTGAATCCAATTCTCAGGCCAAGAGATTTTGCAACCCTTGGTGTTTAGAGACAAATATGAATGCTGTTGGACTCAGTGCGATTATTTAATTGACATTAGCTATTCAACTGAGTGACCATCATTAGTAAAGTATTTGACAATAACTACTCATTACACTTTTATTATATGATTCCTATTCAGATTGTATCTATAATTATCCAATTTTTTATTTTTGTTTTTGTAAGCCACCTGAAATAATTTATAAACAGATGGTGTATAAAATAATTGTAAAAATTGGTTCTAGTGTCCTGATTAGTATTTTATACTGCTATTTTATATGTTGTATGATATAAAAATATATTTTCCTGTTTGGTAGTTGACAGATTTATTTTTGAAATATATACATTGGTTGAATTTAAAACTGAGAGAATATGGTATTTAAATGGTATTTAGGAAAGGGGATTAGTAATTTTTAACAGTATATATATTTTTTTAAATACAGATTTCAGAACTGTTACAGAATTTACTTAGCATTAACTGTAAAACTCCATACTTTTCTGGATGAGAATAAGATTTTTAAAAATTTTTTATTGTGGAAAATTTTAAACATATCTCAAAAAGTAGAGAGAATAGTGGAAATTCTCCTCTATTACTTAATTTCAATAATTATCAACTCATGGCCAACTTGATTTCATCTATAAGCACAGTGACCATATTTATCTATCAACTAAAAGGAAATACTTTTGAGAATGAAAAGGGGTGCTATTAATAATTACATCAAGACACCAGTCATAAACCCCCAATATTCCTAGGAAAACTGGTATGTATGGTCACCATATCTTTAACCTCACTTCCCTTCCTCCTCCTTCCCCTCCCCCCATATCCACATAATATTTTGAAAATCCCAGATATCATTGTTTCATCTGTAAATATTTTAATAAGTATCTCTAAAAGATAAGGGCTATTTTTTAAAAACATAACCACAATACCATTACATACCTAAAAAATTGACAGTAATTCCAATACCCAGTTATTGTTAGATTTTTTTCCCTGTTGCCTCAAAAATGTCTATATAATTGGTTTAAATCAGGATCCAGATAGAATCCACTGCATTTGGTTAACATTTCTTTAGTAAATTTAGGAGTATGGATTCCTTCTCCCTGTTTTTTTGGTGTATTTTATTTGTTGAAAAATGAGATGTTTATAAATATAAACAAAATTTACTTTCTTTTAAGAAGTGAGAAGTGGAAAGTGTGAGGATGTTGTTAAAACCAACTCCACCCTATTTTTTTTTCTTTCCCTTTTCCAATTTTGGGGCTATACAGATGATTTCACACCAAGAGAACCATGCAAAGTGGAAGATTTCTGCTGACTCTCAAAAGACTTCTGTTCAACAACTAAATGAACAGTTAGATAAGGCAAAACTGGAATTAGAAGAAGCTCAAGACACTGTAAGCAATTTGCATCAACAAGTCCAAGACAGAAATGAAGTAATTAATGCTACAAATGAAGCATTACTTATTAAAGTAAGTGAACATTTATGAATACATGAAGCATATAATGAAAAAGTAAATTTATGTCTTATTTTTCCTGTCCTTGAATTTTGTGGAAGGCTATGTGACCAGATGTTGAACTGTTTGAATAAAAAGCATTCCATTTAGAAGGCAGTGAATTTGGGAATTATTAAATTTTTATCATATTACCACAAGACTAATAATTTGAAAATATTCGAATACAAATTCATCATTATGGTTACTCTTGAAAGTGTTATACTTGATATACCTAAAAAGTTGACACATTTTTCAAATCAGTAAAGTTCCTTTAAAAATCATAAAAGTAGAAATGGCACAATTATGTTCAAATTTTTTTTACTAGATTTGGATATAGACAACATTTTTCATATAACCTGTTGCTACTTATTTACACCATTGATCATGTCAGTTTTCTCTAGAATTTGGACTTAATGGCAGTACTGATACATAGAGATTAAAAATTGAACACTGTGGCTCAAGCAGTTGAGCACTCACCTCCCACAAGGGAAGTCTCTGCTTCCTGGTGCTTCCTAAAGAATGAAACAACCAAACAACTAACAAACACAAAAACAATGAGCAAAACAAGTAAAACAACAAGCAAACAACGAGCAAAACCAACTAGCAAATGGATGAGGGAGCCAACTCAAGGTTGCCAATGTGGCTTGGTGGTTGAATCCCGACCTCCCGCATACAAGTTCCTGGATTCAGTCCCCTGTCCTTGTACCTTAAAAACAACAGAAAAACAATTTAACATTGATTCAAAACTGCCAATATATATTTTTGGTAAAAATTGTCAGCCAAGACCTTAAAAAAGAACAAATAAACCCAGTAACAGCTATGAAGCAATAATTGATTTTATATCAGAATTGAGGCTAATGAAAAGCAAAAAACTCAACCAAATACCTCAGAAATATTTCTAGTCACTAAACTGGGCACTTGGATTCCTTTTATTATATAGTTGATTCATAGTAGAGGAAAGCTAAACAGGTATAATCTAAAATTATGTTTAGGTTAAACACTTTTTTATGGAAACATCAATGTATCTAGTGTTTAGTGGATTTACAGCATTTATACAAAATTACAAAGTTTCATTGTGAAGAACTCACCCTAAAATATTGAGATTCTACATTGTATCCTTTGTCAAGTAGTTATCTCCACTCACTTGCTAGATATTACCAATGAGAAAAAATGCAATTGGATTGCACCTATCAGCTTTTCTGTTTAAAGTTCTAATATTTTGGAAATTCTCAAAAAATTGGCTGAATTTCGGAAATGAACCAAAGATCCGGAATCATAGAACATGTAACATGTTAGCTAACATACCAGTCAGAAAATTGAAATCCCTTGTTACTGACAGTAGCTCTGAAAGTCAACCCCAACTTACTAAAATCTAGACTGAAGAAGAGGCAAGAAGGTAAAGAGAGAAGAAAAGTAAATGGAAGAGCAGACAAGCATAACCCTAACACTTAAAATTAGCTATAAATAAGTTAAATCAGTTCTATTAATAGCAGCAGTAACTGAGAACAGAAACAACAATGAGGTACAGGAGAACTGATCTTTTTTAGCTCGTTTCCTCTCATCTCCCAACTAGTGCTATAATGTTTGAGGGTAACTGGAGCGAGGACAAAGCTAAGACTATTTTCCTAAACCCCTGAAGACATTACTATATTATGGCACAATACAATCATGATCACAACAGTGACCTTCCTTGAGTCTTAAGAAAAATTCGAATTACATTTATAATATTCAGCATAATACATTTCATTGTAAACATATCGTGTGAAACTGTAAGTTAAGTGGAATCCTATTTATCTGATACATCACATTTCTCAGTCATGGGTAGATAAGACACAAGGATAAAAAACTCCAGCTACACATAAACCCATACTGTGTCAACTTTATAGCCATTCTAATTAACTGATTATAAAAATGTGAATGCAAGATTTACTACCAAAAAAATGGTATTCTGGCCACTTATAAAGTATATCTAGGTAAAATAGTATAAAGACATAGAAAGTCTGAAATATACATGTTAAGCTTTCATTTTGAGGAAACAGACTTGGCCCAGTGGTTGGGGCGTCCGTTACCCCATGGGAGGTCCGCGGTTCAAACCCTGGACCTCCTTGACCCGTGTGGAGCTAGCCCATGCGCAGTGCTGATGCATACAAGGAGTGCCGTGCTACACAGGGGTGTCCCTGCATAGGGGAGCCCCACGCTCGAGGAGTGTGCCCCATAAGGAGAGCCACCCAGTGGGAAAGAAAGTGCAGCCTGCCAGGAATGGTGCTGCCCACAAAGGAGAGCTGACACAGCAAGATGACGCAACAAAAAGAAACACAGATTCCCATGCCGCTGACAACAACAGAAGCAGACAAAGAAGACGCAGCAAATAGACACAGAGAACAGACAACCGGGGTGGGGCGACCGGGGGGCGGGGGGAAGAAGGGGAGAGAAATAAATAAATAAATATTTTTTAAAAAAGCTTTCATTTTGTAATGCACACTTTGGTTAAAACTTTTCCTAAAAACTCAGTATTTTTAGAAGACAAACTTAAGAGTAGATACTATCAGATCAAAAGTGACTAATTTAGAAATATCTTAGGGATCCTATAAGAACAAAGGAGTGTATTTGAACAGGAAACTACTATACTTTTTTTGAGGTACTGGGACCAGGGATTAAGCCCTGGACCTCCTATGTGGGAAGCCATCACTCAACCACTAACCCACATTGTCTCCCCTGAGTTGGTTTTTTCATTTGTTTGCTTACTGTTTTTGTTTTTAGGAGGCACCAGGGACCCAACCTGGGACTTCCCATGTGGGAAGCAGGCACTCAACCGTTTGAGCTACATCTACTCCCCCACACTTGATTATTTAGCTTTTATAATAAAATTTCATGTCTTCATTTCTGAGTTTTTATGGTTTCTCAGAGAATGCAGTCTCATTTCTAGGATCCCAAACTTTGATCAGAAGATCAAATGAAGGAGATGGAAAAATAATAGAAGTGATAAGTTTATGTAATAAGGATTGATTTTTTAATTATTAATGATCAATTTCTTACAGCATTTTCGTCAAAAAAATTCTAGTGTAATATTTTCGTCTAATGAGAACATGTAAAGCAGAGTAACTAATATACATTTATTTCTTACTAGAAATTTCAAAGGGAGTTGTTTTCTGTATGTGAGCATGTTAGATTAACAAAAGATGTAGTGAACATCTTTACTTTCGGGAAATTTTTAGATGTAAGATTTCAGTCTTAATAAAAATTGATATTGTCATTAATACTAAAAAAGAAAAATATCATAAGGAAAATCTCATTTTCATGGAATTCCTTAGTATGTTTTCAATTTCAAAGGAATATATGTAATTGTCTCAGAAGCTGTCTTAAATAGTAGTGTTTAAGCAGAGCTTGGGAAAAAACTCTCTCAAGAATATTGTAGAAAGAATTCCTGTACAGGGAGAAGGTTAATTTAGGTGACTTGTAAGAGTCTGTGGTTTTATAATTACCTTATTTATATATCAAATATGTATTGAGTATCTACTGTATACCAATTTTTCTATAGGAATCAGAATTAACCAGGTTACAGGCCAAAATTTCTGGACATGAAAGGGCAGAAGACATCAACTTTCTACCAGCCCCGTTAACACCACCAACAGAAATTATAACCAACATTCAAGATCCAAAATTTACTAAGTATTTTCCCACATCTTTTTTCAAGTGTGGAAAACTACGTCGCTCTATTAGTGCAAGTGACCTAAGTTTCAAAACTAATGATGATGAAGATCTTTCTGAGGAATTATTACAGGATTTAAGGAAAATGCAATTAAAACAGCCTTCAACATTAGAAGAAAGCCAGAAGTCCCTGACTTATAATCAGTCTGACGCACTTATATATAATGTAGATGATAGTTCTGAGAGTAATGACTTTAGTACTCTTAGTGGAATGCTAAAATACATAAACAAAGAAGTGAGACTACTAAAAATGTCCTCTATACAAACAGGTGCTCATTTAACTCAGGTATGTATTTCGTGTTAGAAGTTATAATTTGTTTCTAATGAACATTATTTTATTACTTGGAGACAAATTCGTATGTTTAAATGAAATTCGTATGTTAAAATACCATGTCATAAAAATCCTGGTTATGTTTGTCTTAGATCCAAGAGTAGATATATAAAATAAGTGTTGAAAAGGAATATAGAAAAAGCACTGTTCTTTAACAGTAGGCAACTGTTAAGTAGGAAAGCAAAATGTCTAAACTTTAAAAGCAAGGACCAAAAATGCATAGAAAAGAGACAATATTTTTCTGAGAAAAGCACTAATATCTGAAAAAGGAAGACTTTTAAATTTATCCATTAAATAAAACTAATAGTAAAAATATGCATTTCTAGGTGCAGATATTAGATAATAGTAGGGGAAGGGAGAGGCACAGGGAGACAGAGTAGGAAGTGGAGTGAAAATGAAGCAGAAATACGTAAAGGGAGGATCAGAGAAAGTAGGTTCTAAGCTGAATTTTTTTTATAACTTTGTCATAACTTGGGCGCTGGGCATTAGAATAGATTACAGTTTTATATCACTGACCTTTAGAAAGTTGATTTACTGATTAGCCATTTTTAAAAAATCAAGAATAAAGCCAAGTCACTCATTTTTCTACCTTCTTCCCTAAAATATTTCTTTAGTCTGTATTCATTGTCCCTTTCTTTCTTCCTTTCTCTTTCAGAGAAAGGTGTATCCCTTTTCTCTTTATAGAGGTAACCTCTTGAACATGTACTTTCAGGCTTTTAACACTCCCATTTTGCTACTCTGCTTCCTCATTTAGTTGACTTCTTCAGCATCTTCCGGCTTTCATTTTCAGATATTTTAAATGCGTGCCTATTTCAGATATTTTAAAAGGTAGTTACTTGTTACTACCCTTCCTACTCTATAATTTACTAAATTTGGCTCTTGAATATTAAATTTAGTGAAATGTTCTTTTGAAAGTCACAAATGATTCCTTATCAACAAATTTAATAGCATCTTTCTCCTCGGTTTATAGAGCTTTTTTGACAGTACCCATTTCCTCCTTGAAATTTTTCTCTTGACTTTTACGTCTTTCTGTTTTTCTGGTCCTCCTCTTATTCCTACCTGATTATCTTTTTCACTTTGCTCCTCACACTCTATTTAATCCTTGACTGTATTTTGTCCAAAATTCAGGCTTTAATTATATAACCAAGATACTGCTTTTAATCTTAGTATAATTTTGATATACAAAAATATTGAAAGTACAAAAAAGTACTTTGTGCATTTGGAATACTTTAGCCCCACACAAGTAGAGTTAAAAGTTTAGTTTTGAATGTTAACCATTGTTAAAATAGCCAGCTATATTTGATTAAATATAATTTCTATATTTGATTAAATAACTATGTTCTACCTTATGCTTGGAAATTATTTCGAACTTTAGAATACTGGAAAATGTTACAGGCAGTGCAGAATTAATTGTTTCTATATTCCCTGGAAATCAAACAGAAGTAAAAATAGTTACGGTAACCTTTCTTTGGTTGTAGACTTCTACAATGGCTCATAATATCTCATTCACTGGAGAATATGGTACTGAATAGGCAACTTTATCCCTACTATACACACCTTTCAGACACTCAGCATTGTTATAAACATTTTTAATCTCTAGTTTGCATATGGAAATAAAGAATCTCTTCTAGGGAATGCCAACTTTTTTCAAATGGTCATTTGCCTCATTTTCAAACACGTTAAGATAGAGTTAGAGACCTAAAAACTTTTTCAGAAATCGTTTTAGAATGGATTCAAAACAAAGATAACTGGGGCCTCTTTTCATTTCTCCATATTCTCCCTTACAATAAAAAGAGGTTCATTTGCTCTTTATAGGAAATAATGATCTTAATATAATAATATTCTTATTGGTAAAAATTTTGAAATTCAAGTGTGTAGCAGAAAATGCAGATAATATAATAAACAAGGCAATCTTATTTTTAAATTTCTAAATTAAGCTCAAAATGGTCTTTATTGTAATTGGCAAAAATGAAACCATCTAATTTTTTTCAACTTCAGTCTTTTAGCTGCTTGATCATCTCTGCCAAATAGAGTTGTTGAATATCTTTTTCCCCCCATTATGCCTTAAAGAGTTTTTAATTAACTTTGATTTCTTGAAAAAGAATAGTCTGCTACAATAAGGAAGAGGATGTGATATCAAGGGAGGATTTTTGTTGTTGCTTTGGTTTTTTTTTAGAATAAGAAGTAGAACATTTATATGCTGATGGAAACGATCCAATAGAGAAGGAAACTGATAATGCAGGGGAGAAAGTAGAAGGAATAAAATCCTTAATGTATTGTGATGATTGCACAACATTGTGATTATACTAAAAGCCATTGATGATATACTTTGGATAGATCATATGGTATATGAATATATCTCAATAAAACTGCTTAAATAAATAATTGTGCAAGAATAGCTAGAAATAGCAGCTATGTACAACAAGAGAAGCATAGAGAGATCAAGGGGTGAAGAATTTTCTTTATTATTATTATTGAAATAACAAAAATGCTGGTAATGATGACTGAGATGATGAATGCACATACCATTGATTATACACTTTGAATGAATTGTTTGCTTTATTAATATATGTCAATAAAATTGATTTGTTTTTAAAAAAATACTTAAGGTAGGTTTAAGAAGGTAGGATCCAGTGGAGAAGGAGCTGGATAGAAACAGGGGCAGTTCATCCATTGTAGTACAAGGAAGGCAGAATACATGATACAGAAACATATGGAGTGAAAGGTTTAGTGGTGAGAGTGGAATTTCTTTATTGAATTGCCTTTTTAGTGACATATGAAGCAATATTATCAGCTAAGACAAGGTATTCGAGGTTTAAGAATAGGGAAGGTATATGAAATAGTTATCTTGGAGAGTAGGAAAGTATAAGTGGACTAGAAAAACCTAGTAGAATTCCCAGGCAGAGAGTTCTTTGTTGTGTGGAACAGGCCTGAAAAATACAGGACATCATTTGTCCCTGCCTAGTTTATGCCAGTAAAATGGTATCCCCTACTCCCCGTCATAGTGACAACCAAAATATACCCTCACAGATTTCCATGATGTTCCCTGGGGAACATACTGCCCTTTTAAGAATCACTGTTCTATTCAAATAACCCTTGATATCAAAGCTGTACAAAAGCTTTTTTTTTTGATAAAATAATATAGTAATACCTAATAGTTTTACCATTGCAGTGGATACTATTATTATTACCACTATACAGATGAGGTAATTTAATCTCTGCTCTTCACCACTGTGCTATATTATTTACATAATTGTGTTTATATTTTCTTCAGTGCTAATTGTGATCATTTTGTTTTGCAACTGATGAGTCAATTAGGGATTAAGAGGGTAGGACTTGAAAGTTACTAGACAACTGACAGAATGATTTCTTACTCTGTAGATTATTGGAAGAGATAGATACATTTGACTATTTCAGGGCCTTTTATTTATTCTATTATCATAGACGTTCAATGCCCAATAAAAAATATGCAAAAAATATAGCCCATTCTTAAGAAAATCCAGCCAAAGTTAAATTCTGTACATGTATAATTTTGTTGATTGCTAGAGATCCTCTCCTGAGTTTTAAATATATTAACCACAGTTAATATTCATGACTTTATGTGGTTCATAAACCTCAACTGTATTACCTGTGTTAGTTGGATTTTGTCTTAGATAGAAGGGACTGGCTCTTTGGTTTGCTCGAAACTTCATTCAGTCCTCCATTTTTGTCATTTCTGGAATCCATGCTTGACATATGTTCATGTGGGGTTTTCTTTAGTTTTCTGATGGCTGCTACATGCATATAACACCTTAATATTAAAGGGAAGCATAACGGAAAACATGTTTCCTTTGCATTTTCTATAGGACTTCTGTTTTTTCCTTCTCTAATTTTACTGTTTTGTGTGTGTGTATGTTTTGTTTTTGTTTTTTTTTGATGGAAGGTGAGAAAATTCAGAGCTAGAAATGCTCCTGTTGAATGAAACTTTGGCTTGCTATGGTTTTGTTTTCATGGCCATGTACATGTACCTTACTTCAATAAGTGTGTTTCACTTTGTAAAGTTTGGCTTAAGAGGTATTTTAAATTGGGGTGTAGACCCTTGATCTGTATGCTAGTTTCAGTCCTCAGCTTATTTTAGTTAGCCCTTACGTATGACATTGCATCGGTCTGATTTAAAAGCAGAATGTTTAAAATCTTAAGCAAAGAAAATTGTTGTAGCGTAAATGAACTGTTAAAAAGAAACCCAGTATACCAAACAATCTCAAAGATAATTTATCTGATGGGGGATAAAGTGTGTCTGACACTTACCCAGTTGCTTGCTCACTCCTTTTCATGCCTGTTTATGCAAAGGCTGCAGAGTAGCCCTGGATTAACCATTAAGCCAAATAAGCATGAGCTTAGGGCACCAAGGTTAGGGAAGCATCACAGCATTTTTGCCCTATCATGCCCCTAATTCTCTTAGAGATGCACTTCACTTTAGTAGAAATTTTTTATACTTGTCTTTATCTGCCATGTTCAAATTTAATCTGCGCTGTTAACAAAATCATTTCTTTTGACATGGGGACAAAAGTTTAAAAGTTTGGTTTGAAGGTATCATCAGCTATTATATGTGTTTCCATATCATGGTGTAAGAGTTTCACTTCTATCAAGTGTAAAACCAGTCGGCTGAGTATAGATAGCATTTAACTCATCACTGCTTTGTGTAAAAGGATCCTTAAGCTCTTTATTTTAAGCAATGGAAAGGCTGAGGGAAAGACATTATTGCATGTGTGCTTAGGGAGTTGGCCTTAACTCAGACCTGCTCTAAATAGTGTGGTCTTAGTAATGACTGGTACAGCAGAAAGAAGGTAGGAATTAGTATAAGGAGGTATTAAGTGTTGACTCCCTTTCTCTTGATTGCAGCCCAAATACTCATTTTCCTAATGGTTAACCATGCTGGCAGTCCCACTCCAGTAAAACTTCTAAACCTAGTTTTTAACAATTCTGCTTTCAGAATTTCAGACAAAAGCTTCAGAACCCACAAAAAAATTACACATTATACACAATTGTGAGTACAGTTTCAGGGAGTTCACAGTCTTCAGGTAAAAACTCCTGTTTTGGATTAGAGCAGCAGAAGTGCTATCAATACTGAGATTAATTAGCTAACCCAGTTTATTAGGAAGTTATAAGGAGTATTCTTTATACCCGTCTTGTTTCCAAAAAGGATCTGTAGGTAGCTTACAGAGTATGGCCTATATACCATGCAATGAGATGAAAATAAGAAATGAGAAAATCAGGTTTAGGGAAAACAAAGATAGGGGAAAAACAAAAGACAAAAAAGCACAAGGTGAAGGACTACAAGTGAATATCTAGAGACACAATAACATTTTCAAACTTACAGCTCCAATAAAGACCAAGATATGAAAAGAGGATTTTACCACATTTTAGAATCTCCTGGGCCTTTCTGTTTTTCTACCTTTCTATGTCATGCTGTTTCTATGTATGAACATTTCTTCTGTTCATTCTGTGCATTCTACTCTTTTGTCTTTTTCATTGACTTTTCTCATTTCACCCTTCTTCATTACTGTGCCTTCAATTGGACCATAATGTGACACCAAAGTGTGTTCTAAATATCTTGATTTTTTAATGACCCCTTTTCCTGGTTTTAAAATCAGCTTAATTTTACATTTCCTCCATGCCCCATCTTGTCTCCCTTGTGCACATAGTATTTTTTATACAAATGTTGTCCATTGTTGATTTTCTTTTAAAAATTATTTATTTATTTAGGATACCACAAGTTTTATTATATGTGCAGGAATATGTGTGTATGCTGGCTAATCTTTTCCTTTTTTTCTTTACTAGAGAAGTTGTGCCTTTACAGAACAAACATGCATAAAATACAGGATTCCCATATACCATCTACCACCAACACTTTGAATTGGCATAGAACATTTGTTACAATTGATGATAGCACATTTTTATAATTGTACTATTAAAATCCATGGTTTAACTTAGGGTTTGCTGTTTGTGTAGTATTTTTTTTTAATTGAATTTAATTTTTTAGAGCAGTTGTAGGTTTACAGCAGAATTATGCAGAAAATACAGAGTTCCTATTAACACCATTCCCCCATGCACACACACACAGTTTTCCTTATTAACGTTTAGTATTAGTTTGTTACATTTGTTACAATTGATGAACCACTATTATTAGAATTATATTATTAACTAAAGTTTATAGTTTACTTTAGGGTTCATTCTTTGTGTTATATATTCTATGGTTTTTTAAAAATTTTTATTGTATTAACATATATACAACCTAAAATTTCCCATTTTAACTGCCTTCAAATATACAGCTCAGTGATGTTAATTATATTCACAGTGTTGTGCTACCATCACCACCATCCTTCTCCAAAACTTTTCCATCATCCTAAAATCTATACCCAATAACTCCCCATTTTCCCTCTCCTTACCCATGCTCCTGATAATCTGTAATCCACTTTTTGTCTCTATGAATTTAAATATTCTAGTTCTTTCATATAAGTGAGCTCATACAGTATTTGTCCACTTGTGTCTGGCTTATTTCATTCAACATGATGCCTTCTGACTCATGTTTTTCACTCTTGCTTTGTATTGTACTCTTATTATAATGGACTTTTAATGCTAAATTAATATAAGAATAGTAATCCATTATTTTGCATTGTTCCAGGGAGAAAATTTGTAATTAAAAGAAGATGTTGATGTGATGAAAACTGGAATTTTGGGTACCATGCTGTGTTTACTTAATTATATGTAGCTCATACTTCATAGAGGCTGCTATTTTATTGCTTTTGAATAAATTTTATATTTCAATCTTTTTAAAGAAAACTGTTCTAAAGCGAAATTATATTTTTAGTAAAAATTTATTATTTTTGGTTTAAATTTTACTGCGTTGTCTTTGTTTTTATCTAAATATCATTGTTAAATGTGTAATAAGTACATTGAGTAATTTATATTTTCAACGAGACTATCATATTACTGGCTTATTTTTCTAATAATACTTAAATTTAAAAATTATAAGAATTTAGAGGCCGTTCAGCCCACTTTCATACCTATGTTAATAATAGATCATTTTTGAATGAAATACTACAGACACTGTTCTAAGCACATATTTATATATTTATAAATTTTTTTAAAGATTTATTTATTTCTCTCCCCTCCCCCCTCCCCCCACCCCGGTTGTCTGTTCTCTGTGTCTTTTTGCTGTGTCTTCTTCTTTGTCCACTTCTGTTGTTGTCAACAGCATGGGAATCTGTGTTTCCTTTTGTTGCATCATCTTGTTGTGTCAGCTCTCCCTGTGTGTGGCACCATTCCTGGGCAGGCTGCACTTTCCTTTGCACTGGGTGGCTCTCCTTACGGAGCGCACTTCTTGCGTGTGGGGCTCCTCTACGCGGGGGACTCCTGTGCATGGCTCGGCACTCCTTGAGCGCATCAGCACTGCACGTGGGCCAGCTCCACACGGGTCAAGGAGGCCCGGGGTTTGAACCGCGTACCTCCCATGTGGTAGACGGACGCCCTAACCACTGGGCCAAGTCCACTGCCTATTTATAATTTTTAATAAAAATATTTTAAATTAAATACAGATAATTTATTATTAGAAATTATTTCAGTATTCTTTATTCTGAAATACTACAGGCACTATTCTAGGTACTTTATATTTTTAAAAATTTTAAACTCTTTATTCTGAAACACAAACCCCGTATAGAAAACTCTAACATATTCTTATCCCTCAGATACCCATATTCACCAATTTTAAAATTTTGCCAGATTAGCAGTATCATTCTCTCTATCCATCAATCATTCTATCTCTCCACCTGTTTCAGTTTGCTAAAGACTAATGGGAACAACTTACAAGAAATGTATTTCGGAAGTGGATTTGGCCCAACAGGTAGGGTGTCCGCCTACCACATGGGAGGTCCAAGGTTCAAACCCAGGGCATCCTGACCTGTGTGATGAGCTGGCCCATGCGCGGTGCTGATGCGCGCAATGAGTGCTGTGCCATGCAAGGGTGTCCCCCACATAGGGGAGCCCCACGCGCAAGGAGTGCACCCCGTAAGGAGAGCCACCCAGCACGAAAAAAGTGCAGCCTGCTCAGGAATGGCACCGTACACACAGAGAGCTGACATAGCAAGATGACGCAACAAAACAAGACACAGATTCCTGGTGCCGCTGACAAGAATACAAGTGAATACAGAAGAACACACAGCGAATGGACAGAGAGAGCAGACAGCTGGGGCGGGGGGGGAGGGAAGGGGAGAGAAATAAATAAAAAATAAATCTTAAAACGAAATGTATTGGCTTTTATAATGGGAATTTATTAGGTTGAAAGCTTATAGTTCTGAGGCCATGAAAATGTCCAAATCAAGGCATCATCAGAGATGCTCTCTCACTGAAGGTCAGTTGCTAGCAATCCTGAATTCCTGCCGTGTGGCAAGACACAATGGAAGTTCTGCCAGTCTGGGTTTCTGCTGCCTCCTCCAGATTTACTTCCTCCCTGAGCTCAGCTGTGGGCAGTCAGACCTATGGTTAGCCCCTCTTTCCTCTGGGACTCTGTGCTGTACTGATTCTAGCCTCTGCCCTCCAGGACCTCTCTCTCATCCTCTCAGGGTTTTCCTGCCTCTGCCACTTTTTCTTATGTGTCTGCTGCTTTTAGTCCTCCATTTATAAAGGACTTCAGAAAGAGGACCAAGATCCACCTTGGGTCACACCTCACTGAAGGAATCCAATCCTAGTGCCCCCAGCCAAATTCAATCCAATCAGAAGCGTCCCACACCCACTGGAATAGATTAGCTTCAAGAACATCATCTTTTCCAGGATCCACAAAAAGCTTCAAACTGTTACATATCAATCTATCTCTTTATTTATCAGTTCATTTTCTGAGCACTTTAGTGTATCATGCTCTTTCAACACTTAATACTGCCATGTACTTTTCCTAAGAACAAGAATTTTCACTTATTTATCCACCATAAGTGCAGTTATCAAGATCAAGAAATTTAACATTGATATAAAACTTATAGTCATATTCCAGTTTTTCCTGTGTCTGAATAATGTCCTTTGAAGTTTTTCTCCCTTTTTTGATCCTGTCCAGGATCATGTATTGCTTTGTCATTGTCTCTTTAGTTGCTCTTTTTTTTTAAATCATGGGAACATATATACAATATACACCTCCCATCTCCACCACTCCCAAGCCCGTTCAGAGGGATTAATCACATTCATTATGTTGTGATACCCTCATCACCTTCCATTAGTAAAACTTTCCCATCTCCCCAAATAGAAACCCTACACCCAATTTTCATTAACTCCCTTTCCACAAGCCCTCACCCCTCCCAACCTGTAGTCTGTCTCTTTGTAGTTTCCATGAGACTACATGTAGTTACATTTAATATCCTAAATCTGTAACAGTCTCATTTGCTTTGATACCAACTTAACTTCAATAGTATACATAAACTATGTTCCTATACCACTCCATTCCCTTTTTATGTAGTTTTTGTCACAGTACATGTTTATACATTGTGTCCAAAACCTTTAATTTATCATTACATTTTATGCATTTGCCTTTTACATCCTGTAGAAAGTAAAAAGTAGAATTACAAACCAAAAATACAATAGTACTAGCATTTATATTCATGCCTGTTATTACCCTCACTGGAGATCTTTATTTCTTCATGCAGCTTCAATCTGTTATTGATTGTACTTTCCTTGCAACTTGCAGAACTCTTCTTTGCATCTCTTGGAGGTTTGGTAGAGTGGTGATGAACTCCCTCAGCTTTTGTTTATCTGGGAATGTCTTAATTTCTCCCTCATTTTTGAAAGACCATTTTCCTGGATATGCAGTACTTGTTTAACAGTTTTTTTACTTTCATCACTTTGTCTTCACACTGCCTACTTGCTTCAATGTATCTTTTTTTTAAAGATTTATTTATTTATTTATTTTCCTTCCCCCCCCCCCCCCCCCGCCCCAGTTGTCTGTTCTGTGTCTATTTGCTGCGTGTTCTTTGTCCACTTCTGTTGTTGTCAGCGGCACGGGAATCTGTGTTTCTTTTTGTTGCGTCGTCTTGTTGTGTCAGCTCTCTGTGTGTGTGGTGCCACTCCTGGGCAGGCTGCACTTTCTTTCGCTCTGGCGCCTCTCCTTACGGGGCGTACTCCTTGCACGTGGAGCTCCTCTATGCGGGGGACACCCCTGCGTGGCATGGCGCTCCTTGCACACATCAGCACTGTGCATGGGCCAGCTCCATGCGGGTCAGGGAGGCCTGGGGTTTGAACCATGGACCTCCCATGTGTTAGACGGACGTGATGCCCTAACCACTGGGCCAAGTCCACTTCCCTGCTTCCATGTATCTTATTGAGACTTCCTTGTACCTAACATGCTGCTTCTCTCTTGCAGCTTCAGAATTCACTCTCAATCTTTGGCATTAAATACTTTGTTATAATATGCCACAGTGTGGTTCTGTCTAGGTTTATTCTGCTTGGAGATGGTTGAGCGTCTTGGATATGTATATTCATGTCTTTTGTTAAATATGGGAGATTTCAGTCTTTATTGCTTTGAATATTCTCTCTGCTCTTTTCTCTCCTTCTGGGACTCCTGCAATGCATGTATTTGTACACTTGATGATTTCCCATGGTTCCTCAGTCTCTGTTCACTCTTCTTCGTACTTTCTTCCCTCTGCTTCTCAGACTGGATGATTTCAATTGTCTTATCTTCAAACTCCCTGATACTTTCTTCTGCCAGCTCCAATCTACTGTTGACCACTTTGTGTAATTTATTTTTGTTTCTGTGGTCTTTAGCTCTGGTTCCCTTTTCATAATTTCCATTTTGCTATTGATATTCTCTTTATGTTCCTCTACCATTTTTCCTGATTTCCTTTAATTCTTACTCCATGTTTTCTTTTAGCTTTTTGAGCATATTTACAACCATTTTCCTTAAGTCTTTGATATGTTCCAGGTCTGGTCTTCCTTATTCATGGTTTCTAATGCTTTAATTTTCTCCTTTGCCTGGGTCATCACATCCTGCTTCTTTGTGTGTTTTGTAATTTTTTGTTGAAAGCTGTATATTTTTAATGTGTCATCACTGGAAATTAGCTTTTGAGGCATTCTTTTAGACCACACACCCCCGGATTTTGGAGGACTAGGTCCTTATAGCCCACACTGGCACCAGTAAACTGCACCAGCAAGTTGGGTTGCAATCCTCAGTGCTGCCTACTGTATGTTTAGGGGGTTGAAATGGTAGCTGCTGCTTGGAGGATAAAATTCACCAATATTTATTGCAGTTTACTAGTGTCTTCTTCTAGCTCTTCTCTCCATGTTGCACAGTGTTCCACTAGACTCCAGGGTTTCAAGATAGTTAATTCATATAGTTCCTGCTGGTTCAATAGTTGTTTTGGTAGAGGGCCTGATTCCTACAGCTTCCTACTCTACCATATTACCCACCTGGACCCCAGCATTTTTAAAAATTTGTATATACTTGCAGCCAGACCTTTCTAGGGCTGTTCGATTCAGGATATGAACTGAGATTACTACTGGGGTCCCAAACTGCCATCACTTTTCTCTTGGTTGGAGTAGAAACTTATGAAATCCAGTAGATAAATAGATTCCTGGCCCGAGCATATTTCCCAGTGGGTTTAAAGGTCCACACCTCCACCTGGTGGTCATTTCCCTGGTCTCTGTGTACATATTTGGGATGAACATACTTAGCAGCTTGAGATAGCAAAAGCAGAATAAGAAATGATTGAGTCAGATGGCCTGGGGCAAAGGCTCACCTACTTTACATCCTGCAGAGGAATACCTGGGAGAGGAAGAAGATAGGTCTCCTGGGAAATAGGATATTTAAGCTCCTGTAAACAGGAAACTTCACAGACCACTAGCAAGCACAATCTCCAGAGAAGACACAGACCCAGAAAAGACAGGGAGGACCCTGCACTTTGCTTTCACCTTGGACAGACATCTTGATAGGAGAGCTGACACTCAAGAGAATTTCTGGATACAAACTCAGGAGACACTTCAAGGAATAAATCCCAGAGTTAACATTTTAAAATATTAAAATGTACAGTGCACAACAAAGGATCACAAGATAAACAAAGAAACAAGAAATGGTGGCCCATCTAAAGAGGATAAAAATCCAGAAAACCTCAGTCAAGACCAGACTGTGGACATAACAGACAAAGCTTTAAAAAAAAAAAAAATCTTCAATATGCTTAATGAAATGAAGGAAAATACATAGAAGTAAATGGTATCAGGAAAACAGTGAATGAACAATAGGAAAATCTCAATCGGCAGTAATTTTTAAAAACAGGAACCTAACAGAAATACTGGCATTGAAGACAACAACTGAAATGAAAAATTCCCAGGAGGGTTTCAGCAGAGTGGAGCTGGCAGAAGAAAGAATCAGGAACTTGAAGACAGGATATTTGAAATGATCAGGCTGAGGGCCAGAAAGAAAATGGAATTATGAAAAGCAAAAAGAGCCTCATATCTGTGGGACACCATCAAACTTAACAATATACACATGATGGGAGTCCCAGAAGGAGAAGAAAGTGAGGGGCAGAAGGAATATTCAAAGAAATAGCAACAGAAAACTTCCCAAATTTAGCAAAAGACATGAATATGCATATCCAAGAGGCCCAGAGAACACCAGACAGGATAAACTGATCAAACTCTTGAGTGCCAAGGACAGGGAGAGAGTTCTGAAAGCTGCAAGAGTAAAACAATGTTATGTACAAGGAAGTCCCAATTAGATTAAGTGATTTCTCATCAGAAACCATGGAGACAAAAAGGCAATGTGTTGAAATACTTGAAGTGTTGGAAAGAAAACAGTTGACAACCAATAATTTTTTTTTCAACCAATAAGTTTTTATCTGGCAAGACCGCCTTCAAAGATGAGGGA
Source organism: Dasypus novemcinctus (assembly GCF_030445035.2). Taxonomy (NCBI): domain Eukaryota; kingdom Metazoa; phylum Chordata; class Mammalia; order Cingulata; family Dasypodidae; genus Dasypus; species Dasypus novemcinctus. The sequence continues at coordinate 32,712,351 of NC_080681.1, read as the reverse complement.
GAGATTAAGACATTACCAGATAGGGAAGTGGACTTGGCCCAGTGGTTAGGGCGTCCATCTACCACATGGGAGGTCCGCGGTTCAAACCCTGGGCCTCCTTGACCCGTGTGGAGCTGGCCCATGCACAGTGCTGATGCACGCAAGGAGTACCATGCCACGCAAGGGTGTCCCCCGCAGGGGAGCTCCATGTGCTAGGCGTGCACCCCGTAAGGAGAGCCGCCCAGCAGGATAGAAAGCGCAGCATGCCCAGGAATGGCGCCGCATACACGGAGAGCTGACACAGCAAGATGACGCAACAAAAAGAAATAAATGCCCAGTGCTGCCGATAAGGATAGAAGCAGTCACAGAAGAACACACAGCAAATGGACACAGAAACCAGACAACGGGGGTAGGGGGAGAGGGGGTGCGGGGTTAGGGGAGAGAAAAAAAAAAATCTAAAAAAAAAAAAAGAACACCTCAATGAAATACCATATCATACCTACTAGAATGACTACTATTTTAAAAATTGATAATTACAAGTGTTTGATAGGATGCAGAGAAATAGGAACACTCATTCATTGTTAGTGGGAATGTAAACTGGTTCAGCTGCTGTGGAAGACAGTCTGTCCATTCCTTAGAAAGTTAAATATAGAATTACCATAATACCTGGCAATCTCATTTCTAGGTATATACCCAGAACTGAAAGCAGGGACTCAAACAGATATTTGCATACCAACGTTCATAGTGGCATTCAAAATTAGCAAAAGATGGAAGCAACCCAAGTGCCATCAACTGATGAGTGAATGGATAAATAAAATGTGGTATATACATACAATGGAATATTCATCCATAAAAAGGAATGAATTCTGATACATGCAACAACATGGATGAATTTTGAAGATACCATGTTGAGTGAAATAAGCCAGATACAAAAGGAAAAATATTGTATGATGTCACCGATATAAAAAAATTAGAACAAGCAAACTCATAGAGTCAGAATCTAGAATGTAGGTTACCAGGGGTTGGGGTCAGGTTTAAGGAATAGCTAGTTATTGCCTATAAGGTACAGAGTTTCTATTAAGGATGATGGAAAAGTTTTGGATGGTAGCACAACGTTGTAATCATAATTAATAGCCCTGAATTACATATTTGAATGAAGTTAAAAGGGGAAACTTTAGGTTTCATATATGTTATTAGAATAAAAAATTTAGAAAATAAAATCCATGGAACTACACAACACAAATAGTGATCCCTAAGTTAAACCATGAACTATAGTTAATAGTACATTATAAAAGTGTGCTTTCATCAATTGTAACATATATTGCACTAACACAAGGTATTAATAATAGGCTGGTATATGGAAATCATGTATTTTACACATGATTTTCTGTAAATCCACAATTTCTCTAATAAAAAAATATTAACATGCAGAAATCACTTGTTTCAATTTTTTTCATTTATTGAAATATATTAAACAAACATACATAAACAATAAATGTATAATAGTTGTGAACTTACAAAACAAACCTATATAACATCAAACAAACATATATAACATTTCACCTTACCACCAATAACTTGCATTGTTTTAAAACCTTTTTAATGATTAAAAAGCATTGTCAAAATATTACTACTAAACAAAGTATTTTTCCCCTAACCAATCCGATTATTATCTTTATATCATTTATATATGAACACACACAAGCAATTAAGTGTATAGTAAAAGTTGTGAACTTACAAAGCAAGCATGCATAACATCATACAGGGTTCCCATACATCAACCATCTACCAACAACTTGCATTGTCATGAGACATTTGTTATAAACTATGAAATAACACTGTCAAAATCTTACTACTAATCATAGTTCTTATATTTGGTGTGTTTTTCCCCCCAACCCACCCTATTATTATTTTTTAACATTTTTTTATGACAGAAGTTGTAAATTAAAACAATTATGCACATGTGCAGAATTCCCAAACAACACCTTCCATCAACACACCACAATGTGGCGTGTCATTTGCTACAGATAAAATAATATCATCTGATTATTACCATGTCCATTGTGTACATTTGGCTCACATTTTCCATACTACCTCAGTATCACTTGTATTTCAATTTACCAGTAGCGAACATTCTTAAAAGGAAATTAAGAAACAAATTTCATTTACAATAGCATCTAAAACAATAAAATGTCTAGGTATATATTTACCAAGAAAGTGAAATACTTGTACATATAAAATACTGCTGAAAGAAGACCTCAGTAAATGGAAGGACAGCCATATTCATGAATTGAAAAACAATATCACTAAGATTTTAATACTATCCACATTGTTCTACAGAGTCAATGCAATCCCTTTTAAAATTCCAGCAGCTTTTTTTTTGTTTGTTTGCAGAAATGGAAAAACCAATCCTCAAATTTATATAGAATTGTAAGGGACCCTGAATAGACAAAGCAATCTTAAAAAAAGAGTAAAGCTGGAGGGCCCACATTTCCCAACTTCAAAACTTATTACAGGAGCAGATGTGGTTCAAGCAGTTGAGTGCCCACCTCCCACATGGGAGGTCCCAGGTTCGATTCCTGGTGCCTCCTAAAAGAAAAAAACAGACAACAAGCAGCAATGAGGAGAAAAAAACAAAACAAAACAGGAAGCAGACTTGGCCCAGTGAATAGGGCGTCTAACTACCACATGTGAGGTCCGCGGTTCAAACCCTGGGCCTCCTTGACCGGAGTGGAACTGGCCCATGTGCATTGCTGATGCGCACAAGGAATGCCCTGCCACTCAGGGGTGTCCCCCGCATAGGGGAGCCCCATGCGCAAGGAGTGTGCCCCGTAAGGAGAGCCGCCCAGGGCGAAAGAAAGAGCAGCCTGCCCAAGAATGGCGCCACACACACCAAGAGCTGATGCAACAAGATGACGCAACAAAAAGAAACACAGATTCCCGGTGCTGCTGATAAGGATAGAAGCGTTTACGGAAGAACACACAGTGAATGGACACAGAGAGCAGACAACGAGGGGGCGGGTAGGGGAGAGAAAAAAAAAATAAATCTTTAAAAACAAAACAATGACAAGACAACAAGCAAAAACATGAGCAAATAATGAGTAAAAACAATGAGCAAACAAACTAGGGAGCCATCTTGGGGGGGAAGTTATTAAAAAAAAAAGCTAATTACAAGCCTATGGTAATTAGAAAAGTGTAGTACTGCCCTAAAGGTAGGCATATAAACCAATGGAATAGAATTGAGATTCCAGATATAAATTCATACATTTATGGCCAGTTGATTTTTATCAGGAGTGTCAAAACTTTTGAGTGGGGAAAGAATAGTTTCTTTAACAAACGATGCTGGGAAAACTGGATATCTAAATGCAAAAGAATGATTTTGGACCCTGCCTCTCACCATATAAAAAATTAACTCAAAATGGATCAAAGAACTAATTATAAGAGATAACACCATAAAACTCATAGAAGCAAATATAGGGGTGAATCTTTAGGACCTTGTGTTAGGCAATAGATTCTTAGAGATGGCACTAAAGGCATGAGCAACAATAGAAAAATACAACTTCATCAAAATTAAAAATATTTTTGCATCAAAGGACTTTGTCAAGTAAGTGAAAGACAATCTGAAGAATTGGAGAAAATAGTTGCAGGTCATATACATGATGAGTTTAATATCCAGAACATAAAAATAGCTCTTACAACTCAACTACAAAAATTAATCACCCAATTTAAAAATTATGGGAGGGAGTGGATGTGGCTAGAGCAGTTGAGCACCTGGCTCCCACATGGGAGGTCCCAGGTTCGGTTCCTGGTGCCTCCTAAAGGAGACAAACAATAAGCAGAAAACAACAAAAGCAAAATGAGCAGGGAATGGTTGTGGCTCAAGCAGTTAAGCACCCACCTCCCACATGGGAGGTCCCAGTTTGGTTCCTGATGCCTCCCAAGGAAAACAGACAACAAGCAAGAACAATGAACAAAAAAACAACAAGTAAACAGACCAGGGCGCCATCTCGGGGTGGGGGGAATTAATGCACAAAGGATTTGAACAGACATTTCTCAAAAGAAGATGTACAAATGGCCGAAAGCACATGAAAAGATGTTCAACATCATTAGCCTTTAGAGAAATGCAGATCAAAGTCACAATGAGATACCACTTCCTACCCACTAGAACAGGTATTATTTTTTAAATGGAAAATAACAAGTGTTGGTAAGGATACAGAGAAATAGGAATTTCACATTGTTGGTGGGAATGTAAATGGTACAGCCACTGTGGAAAACAGAAAGTTCAACCTAGAATTACCATGTAAGCCAGCAGTTCCACTTCTGGATTTATACCCAAATCATTTGAAAGCAGGGACTTGAACAGATACTTGTGCACCAGTGTTCAGAGCAGTATTATTCACAGTAGCCAATAGGTGGAAGCAACCCAAGTGTCCATCAACAGATGAGTGGATAAACAAAATATGGTATAGCTATACAATAGAATATTGTTCAACTCTAAAAGGGAATAAAGTTCTGATATTTGCTGCAACTGGATGAACCTTGAATGAATTAAGCCAGATACAAGAGGGCAAATATTGTCTGATTTCACTTATATGACGTATCTGGAATAGACAAATCTTTAGAGGCAGAAAGAAGATTAGAGGTTATAAGGGTTTTGAGGGAGAGGAAGGGAAGTTAGTGATTAATTGGTACAAAGTTTCTGTTTTGGAAGATATAAGAGTTCTGGAAATAGTGACGATTACACAAGACTTAAAATATATTTAATGGCACCACACTGTACACTTAAAATGGTTAAAAAGGTTTTATGTTATGCATATTTTACCACAATAAAAATAATATTACAAATAAAAGGGTATTAAGAACAACTTTAGGGAAGCAGACTTGGCCCAATGGATGGGGTGTCCATCTACCACATGGGAGGTCCGTGTTTCAAACCTGGGGCCTTCTTGACCCGTGTGGAGCTGACTCGTGCACAGTGCTGATGCGTGCAAGGAGTGCCCTGCCATGCAGGGGTGTCCCCCACATAGGGGAGCCCCACGCGCAAGGAGTGTGCCCTGTAAGGAGAGACACCCAGCGTGAAAGAAAGTGCAGCCTGCCCAAGAATGGCACTGCACACATGGAAAGCTGACACAACAAGATGACACAACAAAAAGAAACACAGATTCCCAGTGCCGCTTATGAGAATAGAAGCGGTCATGGAAGAACACACAGTGAATGGACACAGAGAGCGGACAATGGGGGGGCGGGTAGGGGAGAGAAATAAATAAAAAAATAAATCTTTAAAAAAAAAGAACAACTTTAGGGAAGTGGATGTGGCTTAAGTGATTGGGCTCCTGCCTACCACATGGGAAGTCCTGAGTTCAGTTCCTGGTGCCTCCTGGAGAGGATGAGCAGGACAAGCTGATGCAATGGGCTGGCGTGGTGAGCTGATGCAACAAGATGACACAACAAGGGGACACAAAGAGGAGTCACAATGAGAGACATAACAAAGTGGAGGGTGGAAGTGGCTCAAGTATTTGGGCACTTCTCTGCCACATGGGAGGTCTCAGGTTTGGTTCCTGGTGCCTCCTAAAGAGAAGAGGAGCACACCCAGAGAGCTGACAGCAAGTGCAAAACAACAAGGGGAGAGGGGAAGAAAAAATAAATCTTTGAAAAAAAAACTTTAAGCACTTTTTAAAATTTAACCATAAAGGGGAGTTTCCTAGGAGAATATATTTATCAAAACTTACTCAAGACACCAAGACCTGACGAAGTATAAGAATGCTACATTGGGAAGCAGATGTGGCTGAAGCAGTTGAGTGCCTGCCTCCCACATGGGAGGACCTGGGTTCTGTTTCTGGTGCCTCCTGAAAAAAACAAGAATAAACAACACTGGCTTCCCACGTATGAGGTACCAGGTTCAATCCCTGGCTCCCAGTATGTATGTATGTATGTATGTATAAATAAATAACTCCCAGTACCAATAAATAAATAAATAAATAGAATGCTACATTATTAGCTAGTCTTACAAGCATAGATGCATAAACCTTAAAAATGTAAACAAATAAAAGGCCATGTGCAATATACAAAACAACAGTTTTCCAGTCTTTGGACATCAGGCCACAGAAAGTGATTCCTGAAAAATGGGAAATAAACGAGGTGAACCCTACTATTGTCCCACCTTATTACTTATAAAGAATTTTCAGATCACCTCTCAGAAAGGAGAACCAGGCAGAGCCCAGCAGTTACCCTGGGCTAACTAGACAGAGCTAGCAGTCTGAGGAGACTTAGGAGGCAAGAGTTCACAGTGCAGGGTACCAGAGAGGAAAGAGCTGCACACACAACTCTGGAGATCTGCCAAAAAAAAAAAAAAAAATTGTCCCTCTCACATTTTCAAATGAGTGATGATCAGTGAAATGTGTGAGGAAACTACTAAAGGCCTGGAAAAGAACCACCTGAAATAATTAGAGGGAACAATCCTTAGAGATCACACAGCTCTCAGAATATTTCCTATTCCCACCTGTGAGCGTAGAAAATCTCATAGTTTACAGGGCATCAGGTAGAGTTCTCAGAAGAGTTTTGCCTCAGTAGTGAGGAAATGAGCCCCAGATGATGGTGCTCTGCTGCCACCTAACAGATTAAAAGCAAGACCTGAAAGGATCAAATTGTTTCTGAGGACCTTAACCATGCTCAAGAACCAAGCCCAAGAATATTTAGATTGAATACAATATACAGCATCTAATAAGGTAAAATTCAGAATGTCTTCAATCTTATCAAAAATTAACAGGGAAGCAAAAAAGCAGAGAAATATGACCCAATAATGAGAAAAGTAAATCCATCTAAACTGATGCAGAAGAGACAAAAGCTAATGGAATTAGTAGTCAAGGGCGTTAAAAGTTATAACTATTCCATTTGCTCAAAGCTAGAAGAAAGGAAAGTGGATGTGGCTCAACTGATAGAGCATCCGCCTACCATTTGGAGTGTCCAAGGTTCGGTACCCAGGGCCTCCTGGCCTGCGTGGTGAGCTGGCCCACGTGCAGTGCTGCCACGTGCAAGGAGTGTGCCCAGCAAGGAGAGCCACCCCGCGTGAGAAAAGCGCAGCCCGCTCAGGAGTGGCACTGCACACATGGAGAGCTGACACAACAAGGTGACTCAACAAAAAGAGACACAGATTCCCCGTGCCACCTGACAAGAATGCAAGTGGACACCAAAGAACACACAGCGAATGGACACAGAGAGCAGACAATAGTGGGGAGAGAAATAATTTTTTTTAAAAAAGCTAGAAGAAAGATTGAACATGTTGATCAGAGACATGAAAAACATAAAATGAGACCCAGTGAACTTCTGGAGAGGAAAACTAAGGTGTTTATGGTGAATAATAGATTGAGTGGAATGAACAACAGATCAGATACCACACAAGAATATTTTCTTGTATAATTAAGAAAATATTAATGAACATGGAAACATTGCAATAGGAACAAACAAATAAAAATAACATGAACAAGTGAACAGAGCATCAGTGAACTTTAGGAAAACTGAAGTGGCCTAAATGGGAGCCTCTGAAAATCAAAAGTTGGAAGAACAGAAAAATTATTTGAAAAAAGTGACTAAAACTTCCACATTTGGTGAAAATTATAAACCTACAGATGCTAGAAGCTCAATAAACCTCAAACACAACAACCACAAAAACTACATTAGGGCATACCTTATCAAATTTCTTAAAACCAGTGATAAAGAGAAAATCCTAAAAGTAGCCAGAGATAAAGGCAACAATATATACAGAGGAACAAAGATAAGTATGACAGCAGCTTTCTCATTGGGAATGATATCAGAAGACAGTGATACAACATGTTAAAAATATGGAAAGAAAAATAATCCTGTCAGCCTAGAATTTTATAAACAGTGAAACTATCTTTCAAAAACAAAGGAAGGGAAGTGGCTGTGGCTCAAGCAATTGAGCTCCTGTTTATCATACGGAGGACCTGGGTTCTATCCCTGGGACCTCCTGGTGAAAAAAAGAAAAAAGGTGTCCCAGACCTGCATGGCATGGAGAGGCTTAGGACCCTGCATGGCAAAGTGATGCACCAAAATAATAGACGATGATGCAATCAGATAGGAAAAAAAGAAGGAAAAATAGGTATAAGGTATAAGGTACTTATAACTTACATGAAATGCTATAATATCACCTGAAGGTAGACTGTAATGATTTAATGATGTGTATACTATAAACTCTAAAGGAAACACTAAATTAACATAAAGTTATAGCTAATAAGCCCACAAAGAAAATATAATGTAATCATAAAATTTACTCAAGTAAGCCAAAAGAATTAAGAAAAAGAGGGAATGAGGAACAAAAAAGAGGTGGAACAAAGAAAACAAGCAACAAAATGGTATATTAAAACCCAGCCAGGGAAGCGGACTTGGCCTAATGGATAGGGTGTCCGCCTACCACATGGGAGGTCCGCAGTTCAAACCCGAATTCGCCTCGACCCATGGGGAGCTGGCCCATGCGCAGTGCTGATGTGCGCAAGGAGTGCTGTGCCAAGCAGGGGTGTCCCCTGTGTAAGGGAGCCCCATGAGCAAGGAGTGCGCCCCGTAAGGAGAGCTGCCTAGCGCGAAAGAAAGTGCAGCCTGCCCAGGAATGGCGCCGCCCACACGGAGAGCTGACACAGCAAGATGATGCAACAAAAAGAAACACAGATTCCTGGTGCCGCTGATAAGGATAGAAGCAGTCACAGAGGAACTCACAGCGAATGGACACAGAGAGCAGACAACTTGGGGGTGGGGGGGGATCGAGAGAGAAATAAAAAAATAAATCTTTTAAAAAAACCAAACAAACCCAGCCAAATTAACAATCACATGAACTATAATTGAGTAAGCACCCCAATTAAAAGACAGAGGTCATCAGATTGGATCAAGAGACAAGCTCCCACTGTATGCTGCCTACAAAAAAAACCATTATTTAAATAGAAATACACAAATAGACTAAAAGAACAGAAAAAAAAAATACACACTAGCTTTGATAGAAATAAAGATAGAGTGACTATATTAATAGCAATGTAATTTTCAGAGCAAGGAATATTACCAGGAATGAAAAGAGTCATTTCATAATAGTAAAGGGGCCAATTGATCCAGAGGACATAATAATCCTACATGTCTGTGTCCCTAATAACAGGCTTTCAAAATATATGATGTAAAAGCTGATAGAATTGTAAGGAAAAACAGACAAATCCACAATTAAAGTTGGAGATTTCAGTATGTCTTGCTCAGAAATTTATAAAACAAGTAGAGCAAAAAGACATTATGTATAAGCTATGAACAACAGTATCAACTAAGTTAATTGACATTTATAGAACACTCCACCCAGTAACATCAGAACATACATTTTGCTGAAGAGCACAAAAGACAATTACCAAGACAGACATAATGTAGGCCATAAAACAAGTACCAATAAATTTAATTTTTAAAAAAGATTTATTTATTTATTGCCCCCCTTGTCTGTGGTCACTGTCTACCCTTTGTGTCCATTTGCTGTGTGCTCTCTGTGTCTGCTCATCTTCTCTTTAGTAGGCACCAGGAACTGAAACCGGGATCTCCCATGTGGGAGAGTCTCTCAATCACTTGAGTCACCTCAGTTCCCTGGTTTGTTGTGTCTCTCATTGTCTTTCCTCTTTGTGTCTCTTTGTTGCATCAGCTCACCACGCCTGCCTGTCAGACCAGCTCGCCTTCTCCAGGAGGCACTGGGAACTGAACTGGGACCTCCCATGTAGTAGCCAGGAACTCACTTGCTTAAGTCACATCTGCTTCCCAAGTCTCAATAAATTTAAAAGGATTCAACTCATACCACATATATTCTCTGACCACACTGGAATTAAATTAGAAATACATAACAGAAAGAGTTATCAGGAAAATCCCTAAATTTTTTAAAATTAATAAATACATTTCTAAGTAAACCATGGGTAAAAAAAATCAAAGGGAAAATTAGAAATTTTGTACTGAATGAAAACAAAAATATGTAAATTTCTGGGATGGAGCTTAGAGCACTAAACACCTTTATTAGCAAAGAAGAAAGATCAAATGCAAATCAATGTCTTCACTTTCCAGCTTAAACTAGGAAATGAAAAGCAAATAAACACAAAGGAAGCAGAATAAAGAAATATTAAAGATCATAATGATTATCAACAAAAGAGAAAACAAAAATACTTAATAGAGAAAACAATGAAGCAAAAAATGGGCCCTTTGAAATGATCCATTGAAATCCATAAATTTCTGGACAGACTGATAAAAAAATAAGATGACAAAAATTACCAATATCTAGAGTAAGAGAAGGACATGACCACAGAGTCTATAAATATTAAAAGGATAGAAAGAAAATATTATGAAAAATGTTATGCCAATAAATTTGACAAAGTAAAATGCACAAATTCCTTTAAAGACACAAATCACCAAAAATTTTTTAAGAAGAAATTGATAACCTGAATAGCCCTATAACTATTAAATAAATTTTAGGTTGTAGTTCAACATATTATTACATAAATAAAAATCTTATCTATGTAAAAACGTATAGCTACTTCCATGATCTGATACCTTCATGGTAAATTCTACCAAATGCTTAAGGAAGAAATAGTACCAATTCTACACAAACTCTACTAGAAAATTGATGAAAAGGAAATACTTTTCAGTTCGTTTTATGAGGCATGAATTATCCTGACACCAAAACCATACAAAGTCATTATAAGAAGAAAAAACTATAGACCAATGACCTCATGGATATGGGTGCAAAGCTTCTAAATGAAATTTTGGCAAAAAAAAAAAAAAATCCAACAATAGTAAACAAGGTTATATCATTACCAAATAGGGTTTATCCAAGAATGTAATGTTGATTTAGCATTTTTAAAGTAATCGATCCCCTATATTTTCAATTTGACTTTTCTATAACCTAAAGATTCTTTGAAAATAAGGTGGCCAGGAAGAGAGGAACCTTGAGCCCAGGACGAAGCAAGCCCTGGGAAGAAAGGAACCTTGAACCCAGAGAGAAGCAAGACCCTGGAAGGGAGGAACCCAGGAAGCCTGAACCCTCACAGCCATCTTGCTTTAAAGTGAAAATTGGCTTTGATGAGGGAAGTAACTTATGGCCTGGTATCTGTAAGCTCCTACCCCAAATAAATGCCCCTTATAAAGCAGCCCCCCCCCCCAAAAAAAAAAAGAAAAGAAGGTGGGGGGAAAAAAGACACTGGGGGAACATACAGAAGAAACTGTAAACATACATAAAAGATAACAGATCTTACGGTGATGAAAGGCACAATGCAAAAATTTTTGTTTTTTGGCTTTGATTTTGGGGAAGTTTTAGATTACAGAAAAGTTACAGCTATGGCAGGGGAGGATCACTGTGCAGGCTGTCAGCAGTGATGGGATGTGTGGGGAAGGATGCACCTGGCATACCTCTACAGAATATGAATGTGTTCATGTGGTCATAGGGTGTTATCTCAGTGGGTGGAGACCAACAAAATATTAAATTCCCATCCTGGGGAGTCTGGCTACATTTTCTAATAGGGTGGCAAAAAATCTCTAGGTACATAGGCAGTGCCTAGTGAAAAAGGACAGACATCTACTCCAGGCCCTTGATATTAATGCTTACACTTTTCAACTTCATTCTTATAAAATTAAAAGTCTAGTAATATATATTGCCCAAGAGTTACTTCCTGGTAGGGTGCAAATCTCCCAGGGTCGTGTGTCTGGAGTTAATATGTTAACCTAATTCCCCAATGTAACAGAGATAAACTCATTTAAAATTAAAAGGTTCTCTGCCCCTTTTATCTGAACCTATAATTAGCACTATTCCCATTAAATGTATTGTCCCAAGACTTCAATCTTTGTTCTGTATATACGTACATTGAGCCCTGAATCTGAGCAGAATTTCAGCCAATACCTACTCTCCAGTTCATCAGACTCACACAGGACAAAACAAAATGATGATGATAGAAAATGGCCACCCCCAAAAATAGAGTTTTTACAGCTGCAAGCAAGACAATTCCTTCCATTTCCTCCATGAGATCTAAGCTCTCTCTCAATCGGAAGCAGAGAGGACATCACCATCCCAACAACCTCAAGATAGAGGATTGAACACACATAAAGGGAATATGCAACTATGGACCAAAGTAGACTTATTGTTTATTCTAGTAATGGAAGAACTTGTAATATTAATATATAGTAGTGGTCACAAGAGCTTCTGAGAGGAGGGGAAGGGAAGAATAAGTGTAACATGGGGCATTTTGGGGACATTGGAATTGTTCTGCCTGACAGATACAGGTCCTTATACAGTACACATTTTGTCAAAACCTATAAAGTTGTACAGTTCAAAGTATAAACCATAATGTAACCTATAGACTGTGGTTAGTAGCAATGCTTCAATATTTATTCATCAACTGTAACAAATGTACCACACTAAAGAAAGATGTTATTATACAGAAAAATGTGAGAGGGGAGGAGGGTAGGTATTTTGGAATCCCCTATATTTTCTATGTAACTTCCATATTCTGAAACTTCTTAAAAAATAAAGTTTAAAAATATTAAAAAAGAAAAAATTAATCAAATATATCATGGAACTACAATTAAGCTGGCAAAAACAGAAACAGCTTTTTTGGAACTCTGGATATTTTTCTTTTGTTTTTTTCTCCTTGACATTTAAGAAATCTCTTTCTTAACAGCATTTTAGAAATCTCTGTCAGGTTACTGGCTGACCACTTAAATAATGGAACAGAAGCTTTGTGCCACACAAATAAGGAATAAAATATTTGCAAAAATCATTTGGGAGAAGCAGCTGTGGCTCAACTGATAGAGCATCTGCCTACCATATGGAGGGTCCAGGGTTAATACCCAGGACCTCCTGACCCATGTGATGAGCTGGCCCATACACAGTGCTGATGCACACAAGGAGTGCCGTGCCACACAGGGGTGTCCCCTACATAGGGGTGCCCCATGTGCAAGGAGTGCGCCCCACAAGGAGAGCCACCCTGTGCAAAGAAAGGGCAGCCCGCCCAGGAGTGGTGCCACCCACATGAAGAGCTGACGCAGCAAGATGAAGCAACAACCAAAAAAACCAACACAATTTCCCCATGCTGCATAACAAGAATGCAAGCGGGCACAGAAAAATGCACAGCAAATGGACACAGAGAGCAGACAATGGGGGGGGGGGAGAGAAGGGGAGAGAAATAAAATAAATTGTTTTTAAAAATCATTTGGAAAACTCACTAAACCAATGGGCAACTGTAGCTTTCAACAAGCAACAATAGCAAACCATGAGAAAGGGAGAGAATCCGATTTCCAGGATTACAATCAGAATATTCAGAATGTCCAGTTTTCAACAATTGGACATACAAAGTAACAAGGAAATATAACCAGGTCAGAGGAACAAAGAAATTGACAGGAACCATTCCTGAGGAAGCCCAGACTTTGGACTTACTAGACAAAAACCTTAAGTCTTAAATACACGCAAAGAGCTAAAGTAAACCGTGGACAAAGGAAACCAGAGTAAAAATATCTGAACAAATAGAGAGTATAAATAAAGAGGTAGAAATTATTAAAAAGGGACCAAATAGAAATTTTGGAGCTGCAAAATAAAAAGCTCAAATGAAAAAACCATTTGAGGAGTTCAACAGCAAACTGGAGTAGCCATAAAAATTAGCAAGGGGAAGTGGATGTGGCTCAGGGAATTGAGTTCCCACACGTGGGAGGTCCCTGGTTTGATTCCCAGTGCCTCCTAAAGAAGACAGCGAGCTGGCACAACAGGCAGGCATGGCAAGCTGACACACAAGATAGTGCAACAAGAGACACAAGAAGAAAAAACATAATGAGGGAAGCGAACTTGGCCCAGTGGACAGGGCTTCCGCCTACACCATGGGAGGTCCGTGGTTCAAACGTGGTTCAAAGATGAGCAAGCTGATGCAATGGGCAGGTGCACCAAACTGATGCAACATGATGATGCAACAAGAGGCACAAGTAGAAAAAACAGGAAAGCAGACTTGGCCCAGTGGATAGGGTGTCTGCCTACCACATGGGAGGTCCGCGGTTCAAACCCTGGGCCTCCTTGACCCGTGTGGAGCTGGCCCATGCACAGTGCTGATGCGTGCAAGGAGTGCCGTGCCATGAAGGGGTGTCCCCTGCATAGGGGAGCCCCACGCGCAAGGAGTGCACCCTGTAAGGAGAGCCACCCAGCGCGAAAGAAAGTGTAGCTTGCCCAAGAATGGTGCTGCACACACAGAGAGCTGACACAACAAGATGATGCAACAAAAAGGAAACACAGATTCCTGGTGCCGCTGATAAGGATAGAAGCGGTCACAGAAGAACACACAGCAAGTGGACACAGAGAGCAGACTACTGGGGCGGGGGGGGGGAAAGGGGAGAGAAACAAATAAAAATAAATAAATCTTTTTTAAAAATCTGCAGCATTATTAAAAAAAAGAAGAAGAAACATGAGAGACACAATAAAGCAGAGGGAAAAAGTGGTTCATATGATTTGGTACCTCCCTCCCACTTCAGAGGTCCCAGGTTCAGTTGCTGGTGCCTCCTAAAAGAAACAAGGAAGACAAACAGACACAGCAACTGTAAACAAAATAGGATGGAGAGAAATAAATAAATAAATCTTGAAAAAAAAAGAATTAGCAAAATTGACTGTAGACCAATTGAAATTATCCAGTCTAAGGAGCAGAAAGAAAAATGAATGAAGAAAAATGAGCAGAGCCTGATAGACTATGGGTGTCCCAGAAGAAGAGGAAAAAGAGAAAGGGGCAAAAAGAGTATTTAAAGGAATAATGGCCATAAACTTCACAAATATGATGAAAGGTAAGGATCTATACATCAAAGAAGCTCAATGAACTACAAATAGGATGAGAAGAATCCTTTATCTGGAAAAATTGCCCTTCAAAAATAAGGGTGATTGAACTCAGATCTGACTTCTCTACACAAGCCTCTTCTGTCCCTTTTATTGAAGCTTTAGTTGGCACTGGGGTTGGTGTATACACAGGAGACTTGAATCTCTGGGCTGTACATATGCCAGCTGGACCCTGAGCCTCAGGGTGCTGCAGCACCTACTCTCTGGTTCGTTGGACTTACCCAGGTCAGCTGAGAGGGAGGTGAGGTTGGACAACCACCACACCAAGGAACCAAAAGAGTCTATAGCTGTGGGCATGAGAGTCCCATCCACCAGACATGGGATCAAAGCCCCCTTTCAATTGAGATGTGGAATGGGTATTACCACCCCAGGGTCCTCAGGATGGAGGAATAAAATATGGATTACAGTGAATTTACTGGTATTCTACTATAGAATTAATGTGACTCTAGCAGTGGAAGAAATTATGTCATTGATGGGGAGACAGTGGCCATGGGAGTTGCTGAAGGCAGAGAGAGGGAAAAGGAGGTGTGACTGGGGGCATTTTTGGGACTTGGACTTGTCCTGAATGATATTGCAGGGACAGATGCAGGGCATTATATATCCTGCCATAACCCACTGAATGGGCTGGGAGAGAGTGTACACTACAGTGTAAACTATAATCCATGCTGTGTAGGAGTGCTCCAAAATGTGTTCATCAAATGCAATGAATGTACCACACTAATGAAAGAAGTTGTTGATGTGGAGAAAATGGGTGTTGTGGAGAGTGGGGCATATGAGAGCCTCCTATAATTTTTAATATAACATTTTGTATGATCTATGTATCTTAAAAATAAATAAAAAATATATTTAAAAAAAATAAGGGTGGAAAGGTGCATCAACAAGTGCCATCTGCTGGCTGGTCTGGAAATTACATGGGCAAAAACTGCTTTTAGAGCTCTCTTTACCCTCTATTCCTGTGAGAAAGTCTGCACACCATTAGTGAGTCCCTGGCATGATTCTGGTAACTTAAGCTGGGCAATTTTAAAGACATAGAATAAGTTGAGCCAAATATCAAAGAGCTGTGAAAAAAATACTAACAATAGGCAAGAGAGAGAAATTGGCCATGAGAATAAATTCACCAACATCTCAGATGTTTAGACATCAGCAAAAGATTACAAGCCATACTATGAAACAGGAAGAGATGGTCCACCAAAAGCCCACCAAATATCCTGAAGAGATTCAGGATTTAAGACAATTAATCAGTGATAATCTTACACTCTCCTAAATGAATTGAAAGAAAATATAACTAAAGAGAAAATGGATATTACTTCTTAATATGCTTAACACAGGGTAAGCATAAAGTAACAATTTGAAAGTCTGCAAAGAAAGTTAATAGACCTTATGGGAATGAAAGACACAATGGATAAGATTAAAAACACATTAGAGGGAAGTGGACTTGGCCCAATGGTTAGGGCATCCATCTACCACATGGGAGGTCCGCGGTTCAAACCCCGGGCTTCCTTGACCCATGTGGAGCTGACCCATGGGCAGTGCTGATGCATGCAAGGAGTGCCGTGCCGTGTCCCCTGCATAGGGAAGCCCCATGCGCATGGAGTGCGCCCTGTAAGGAGAGCCGCCCAGCATGAAAGAAAGTGCAGCCTGCCTAAGAATGGTGCTGCCCACCCGAAGAGCTGACACAACAAGATGACGCAACAAAAAGAAACACAGATTCCCGTGCCGCTGACAACAACAGAAGCAGACAAAGAAGACGCAGCAAACAGACACAGAGAACAGACAAACGTGGTGGGTGGGGGGTGGGGACAGAAATAAATAAATAAATAAATCTTAAAAAAAAAATGCATTAGAGGGGGTAGTGGATGTGGCTCAAGCAATTGGGCTCCTGTCTATCATATGGGAGGTCCAGGGTTGAGTAGTTGGGACCTCCTGGTGAAGACAAGCTGGCCAATGTGGCAAACTGGTCCAAGCAGAGAGCTGGCCCAAGCAGAGAGCTGGCCCATGTGGAGTGCTGGCCCATATGGTGAGCTGGCCCAGGTGGAGAGCTAGCACAGCAAGATAATGAAACGAAAAGAGACACAGAGGAGAGACAATATGAGGCACAGTAAACCAGGGAGCTGAAGTGACACAAGAGATTGAGCACCTCTTTCCCAGTCCAGAAGGTCCCAGGATTGGTTCCCAGTGCCACCTAAAGAGAAGACAAGCAGACACAGAAGAACACACAGCAAATGGACACAGAGAGCAGACAATAGGGAGGGGGGAGGATAAATAAATCTTTTAAAAAATACAGTAAAGGCAAAGAAGAACAGATTTGAACTGCTTGAAGACAGAATTAATGATTTTGAAGAAAGAACATCTGAACTGAAAAAGACAGAACAGAAAGAAGAGAATGGAAAAATGGAACAGGGTCTCAGGGAACTGAATGACAACATGAAACGCAAAAACATATGCATTATCAGCATTCCAGAAAGAGGAGAAAATGGAAAAGGAACAAAAAGAATATTTGAGGAAATAATTACTGAAAATTTCTCTACCCTTAAGAAAGATGTAAATATCAATATCCAAGAAGGACAACACACCCTAAACAGAATAAACACAAATAGATTTACTTCAAGACACCTACTATTCAGAATGACAAATATCAGAGATAAAGAGAAGATGTTGAAAGCAGCAAAAGGAAAGAAAAGCATCACATACAAGGGAAACTTGGTAAGATTAAGTGCTGACCTCTCATTATAAACCATGGAGGAGAGAAGAAAGTGGTATGATGTATTTAAAATACTGAAAGAGAAAAACTGCCAGCCAAGAATTCTGTATCTGGCAAAGCTGTCCTTAAAAAATGAAGGGGAGGCAACGGACTTGGCCCAGTGGTTAGGGCGTCCGTCTACCACAGGGGAGGTCCGCAGTTCAAACCCCAGGCCTCCTTGACCCATGTGGAGCTGGCCCATGCGCAGTGCTGATGCGCGCAAGGTGTGCCGTGCCACGCAGGGGTTTCCCCGCATAGGGGAGGCCCACGTGCTGCGCCCCGTAAGGAGAGCCGCCCAGTGCAAAACAAAGTGCAGCCTGCTCAGGAATGGTGCCGCCCACACGGAGAGCTGACACAACAAGATGACGCAACAAAAAGAAACACAGATTCCCTTGCCACTGACAACAACAGAAGCAGACAAAGAAGATGCAGCAAACAGACACAGAAAACAGACAACTGGTGTGTGGGGGGAGGGGAATAAATAATTAATTTTTAAAAATAAAGGGGAGGGAAGTGGATGTGGTTCAAGCTATTGAGCTCCTGTGTACCACATGGGAGGTCTGTAGTTCAGTTCTTAGTGCCTCCTAAAGAAGACAGCAACCTGGCGTGGCAGGCAGGCACAGCAAGCTGACACAACAAGATGATGCAACAAGAGACACAAGAAGAAAAAACAATGAGGCACAACAAAGCAGGGAATAGAGGTGGCTCAAGTGATTAGGTGCTTCCTTCCCACATCAGAAATCCTGGGTTCAGTTCCCAGTGCCTCCTAAAGAAAGAAGGTAGACAAAAGACATGGCAAGTGCAAACAACAAGGGGGTGGAGAGAAATAAATAAAAATAAATAAATATTTTTTAAAAGATGAAGACAAGTTCAAAGTCTTCACAGACAAACAAAAACTGATAGAATATGTTACCAAAAGACCAGAAGTACAAGAGATACTAAAGGGAGTGCTGCAACCTGAAATGAAAAAATAACGGCAAGAGACCTGGAGAAGAATGTAGAAATGAAAAATGTTAGAAAGATAGACTATAGTATGTTACAACAACAGAAAGTCAAAGGTCAAAATGGATGAAGTAAGTAATACCTTTACATTTTAACATTGAATGTTAATGACTTGAACTCCCCAAAAAAAGACATAGACTGAGAGAATGGATTTAAAAATATGTCCTATCTATATGTTGTCTATAAGAGACTCACCTCAGACATAAGGACACAACCAGATTAAAAGTAAAAGTTTGGAAAAAGATATTCCATGCAAATAGTAACCAGAAAAGAGCTGGAGTAGTGAAACCAATATTGAAAAAAATAGATTTTAAATGCAAAACTTTTATAAGGAGTGAAGAAGGTCATTATATATTAATAAAAGGGGCAATTCAACAAGAAGAAATAACTTCTGAATAATTATACACCTAACCTCAGTGCCCCAAGATACATGAGGTACACACCAACAAAGCTGAAGGGAGAAATAAATGTCTCTATAATAATATTAAAGACTTCAATACACTACTCTCAGTATTGGATAGAACATCTGGACAGAAGATAAATAAAGAAACAGAGAACTTGAATCATATGATAAATGAATAAGACCTAACAGACATCTATAGAGCACCCTAAAACACCCCAAAACAGCAGGATATACATTCTTTTCAAGTGCTCATAGATCCTTCTCCTAGATAGACCATATATTGGGTCACAAGACAAGTCTCAATAAATTTAAAAAGGGGAGCAGATGTGGCTCTAGTGATTGGGCTCCTGTTTACCATATGGAAGGTCCAGGGTTTGATTCCCAGGGCCTCCCAGTGAAGGCAAGTTGGCCCGCATAGCCAGCTGGCCTGAGCAGAGAGTTGGCCCACACAGAGTACTGGCCTATGTGGCGAACTGGCCTGAATGGAATGCTGGCCCATGCAGGAGTGCTGACCTGCACAGCAAGTTGGCCCAAGTGGAGAGTTGGTGCAACAAGATGATGCAACAAAAAGAGACACAGGGAAGCAGATGTGGCTCAGGTGATAGGACCTCTGCCTACCATATGAGAGGACCTGGGTTTGATCTCTAGGACCTTCTGGTGAAAAAGAAGCAGAGAAAGCATGCCTGCACAGTGAGCCAGTGCCTGCATGCCAAGCCAAGAGCACATGCGGTGAGCCAAGGGCCCACGTGGTGAGCTGAATGCCCGCGTGGTAAGCCAAGGCCTGTGTGAGTACCTGCATAGTGAGCTGACTGCCAGCATGGCAAGCTGAGTACCCACATGGTGAGCCAGTGCTCACACAAGTGAGTCACACAGCAAGATGATGATACAAAAAAAGAGGGACAAGGAGAGAGTCAAGGTGATGTGCAGCAGAAACCAGGAACTGAGGTGGCACACTTGACAGAGAACCTCTCTCAACATCAGAAGTCCCCTGGATCAAATCCCAGTGAATCCTAGAGGAGAAAGATGTGTAGAGAGAAGACAAAAAAGAGAAATAGATACAGAAAGTCACACAGCGAATGGACACAGACAGCAAAAACAGCAGGACAGGGGAAGGGGAGGGGAAGAAAAAATAAGAGTCACAGAAGGGAGACAATAAGGGATGCTGAGTTGGCACAAAAGATTGAGCGCCTCTCTCCCACTCTGGAAGGTCCCAGGATTGGTTCCCAGTGCTGCCTAAAGAGAAGACAAGCAGACACAGAGAGCAGACAGTGGTGCGGGGGGTGGGGGGTAATAAATAAATAAGAAAATAATTTTAAGAATATAAAAAGATTAAAATTATACAAAACACTTTCTGTGATCATAATGGAATGAAGCTGGAAATCAATAATGGACAGAAAAATGGGAAATTCTTCAGTGTATGGAGATTAAACAACAAACTCACTAAACAATCAGTGGGTCAAAGAAGAAAATTGATGAGAATTCCACTAATATCTTGAGACAAATGAAAATGAGAACACAACATATCAAAACCTATGGGACACTGCTAAGGCAGTGCTGAGAGGGAAATTTATAGCCCTCAGTGCTTACATTAAAAAAGAAGAAAGTTAAAATTGATGGCCTAACTTCACACCTGGAAGAAAGAGAAAAAGAGCAGCAAACTATTCATAAACCAAGCCAAAGGAAAGAAATAGTAGAGATCAGAGAAGAAATAAATGAAATCAAGAACAAAAAAACAATAGAGAGATCCAACAAAACCAAAAGTTGGTTCCTTGAGAAGATCAACAAAATCAACAAACCCTTAGCTAGACTGACAAAGAAAAAAAGAGAAAAAAACACAAAAATAAAATCAGAAATAAGAAGAAGGACATTACCACTGACCCCATAGAAATAAGAGAGATATAAGAGGATATTAGGAACTACTGTATGCCAAAAAAACTAGAAAATGTAAATGAGATGGACAAATTCCTGGAAACACATGAACCACCTACACTGATTTTAGAAGAAATAGAAGACTTCACAAGTGAAGAGATTGAAACAGTTATCAAAAACCTCCCAAAGATGTAAAGCCCAGGACCAGATGGCTTTACAGGTGAATCTACCAATCATCCAAAGACTACCTAACACTGATTTTGCTCAAGCTCTTCCAAAAAATTGAGTAGGAAAGAATGCTACCAGACTCACTCTATGAAGCCAACATCACTCTAATACCAAAACCAGGTAAAGATACTACAGAAAAAGAAAAGTTACTGACAAATATCTCAGAAAATATAGATGCAAAAATCCTCAACAAAACACTGGCAAACAGAATCCAAAAGCACATTTAAAAAAGTATACAGCATGATCAAGTAGATGTTGTCTCAGGTATACAGGGTGTTTCAACACAAGAGAATCAATTAGTGTAATAAACCATATTGATAAATTGAAGAAGAAAAATCACATGATCTCTTGATTGCTCAGAAAAGGCATTTGACAAAATACAGCACCCTTTCTTAATAAAAGCACTCCAAAATATAGGACTAGAAGGAAGCTTTCTTAACATGGTAAAGTGCATATATGAAAAACCTACAGCTAGCACTGTACTTAGTGGTGAAAGACTGAAAGCTTTCCCACTGAGATCAGAAACAAGACAAGGATGCCCACTATCACCATTATTATTCCATGTTGAGCTAGAAGTTCTAGCTAGAGCAATTAGGCTAGACAAAGAAAATCCTGAAAATGTCACAACAAAGCTCCTAGAATTAATAAACAAGTTCAGCAAAGTGGTGGAATACAAGGTTAATACACAAAAATCAATAGTGTTTCTATACACTAGTGATGTGCAATCTGAGGAGGAAATCAGAAAAAAAATTCCATTTATAATAGCGACTAAAACAATCAAATATTTAGGAATAAACTTAACCAAGGACATAAAGGACCTGTATTCAAAAAACTACAAAACATTGCAAAAAGAAACCAAAGGTTTAAATAAATAGAGGACATTCCATTTTCATGGATTAGAATACTAAATATCATTAATAAGTCAAATCTACCCAAACTGATTTACAGATTCAATGCAATCCCAATAAAAATCCCAACAACCTTTTTTGCAGAAATATAAAAGCCAATAATCAAATTTATTTGGATGGGTAAGTGGCCCTGAATCACAAAAAATGTCTTAAAAAAGAACAAAATTGGAGGACTCTCACTTCCTGACTTTAAAGCATATTACTTAGCTATAGTGGTAAAAACAGTATGGTGTACAGGCATAAAGACAAACAGATTGACCAATGGAACTGAATTGAGAACTCAGAAATTGAATTGCACATCTCTAGTCAAGTGATTTTTGACAAGGCTATTAAGCCAACCTAGCTGGAACAGAACAGTCTATTCAACAAATGGTGCCAAAAGAACTGGATAGCCATATCCAAAAGAAAGAAAAAAGACCTCTATCTCATACCTTATGCAAAAATTAACTCAATATGGATGAAGGACTTAAATATAAAATGACAACCATTAAACTCCTAGAAGAAAATGTAGGAAAACATCTTCAAGATCTTGTGGTAGGGGGTAGTTTCATAAACCTTAAGCCCAAAGCACAAGCAACAAAAGAAAAAATAGATATATGGGACCTCCTCAAAATTCAACACTTTTGCACCTCAAAGGACTTTGTCATAAGGGTGAAAAGGTCAGCTGACTCAATAGGAGAAAATATTTGGCAATCACATATCCAATAAGGATTTAATATCCAGGATATGTAAGGAGATCATACAATTCAACAATAAAAAGACAAACTACCTAATTAAAAAATGAACAAAAGACTTGAAAGACAATTGTCCAAAGAAGAAATACAAATGGCAAAGAAACAAATGAAAAAAATGTTCAACATCACTAGCAATTAGGGAAATGTAAATCAAAGCTACAATGAAATATCACTTCACACTTACTGGACTGGCTGCTATTAAAAAGTTGGAAAACTGTAAATGCTGGAGAGAATGTGGAGAGATAGGAATGCTTATTGACTGCTGAAGGGAATGTAGAATGGTACAGCCACTGTGGAGGACTATTTGGCAGTTCCTAAGGAAGTTGAATATAGATTTGCCATGGGACCCGTCCATACCATTGATAGGTATATACCCAGAAGTACTGAGAGCAGTGACATGAATAGATATCTGCACACTGGTGTTCATAGCAGCATTATTCATGATAGCCAAAAGTTGGAAACAACCCAGGTGTCCATCAATATACTTGTTTGTATATTCCAAACAAGTTGTGGAATATACACATGATGGAATATTATACAGCAGTAAGAAGAAATGAAGTCATGAAACATATGACAACATGGATGAACCTGGAGGACATTGTTTTGAGAGAAGCAAGCCAGATACAAAAGGACAAATACTGTATAATTGCCTTATTATGGACTAAATATATTTTGTGAGATATAATTATATTATGTGAAATATGAATATGGGTAGAATTGCATATAGAAGACCATTTTTCTTTGAAGCTGAACAAATGTAAGTTAATAGTACAAAATGTAGGGAAACGGACTTGGCCCAATGGATAGGGCGTCCGCCTACCACATGGGAGGTCTGCGGTTCAAACCCCGGGCCTCATTGACCCATGTGCAGCTGACCCACATGCAGTGCTGATGCACGCAAGGAGTGCCGTGCCATTCAGGGGTGTCCCCCGCGTAGGGGAGCCCCACACACAAGGAGTGTGCCCTGTAAGGAGAGCCGCCCACCATGAAAGAAAGTGCAGCCTGCCCAGGAATGGTGCCGCCCATCCGGAGAGCTGACACAACAAGATGATGCAACAAAAAGAAACAGATACCTGGTGCCGCTGATAGGATAGAAGTGGTCACAGAAGAACACACAGCGAGTGGACCGAGAGAGCAGACAACTGGGGGGAAGGGGAGAGAAATAAATTTTTTTAAAAAACTTTTTAAAAAAGTACAAAATGTTAATATCAGACAAAAAAACCTACATTACGCTAAGTGAAGGAGACCAGACACAGAGTACTACATATTGTATGACTCCATTTATATAAAATGTAAATATAAAGCGATTTATAAAGATGAAAATAGATTTGTGGTTATGTAGGTCTAAGGAAGGAATACTAAGGATTATGGGGTCTTTCTTTTTGGAGTAATGAAATTGTTCTAAAATTTTTGAGAGAAGCGGATTTGGCTCAACTGAAGCGTGTCCACCTACCATATGGGTGGTTCAGGGTTCAAACCCAGGGCTCCTGACTCACGTGGTGAGCTGGCCCATGTGCAGTGCTGATGCACGCAATGAGTGCCATGCCATGTGGGGTGTCCCCCGCCTAGGGGAGCTGCATGCACAAGGAGTGCACCCTGCAAGAAGAGCTGCCCCATGCAAAAAAGGTATAGCCTCCCAGGAGTGGTGCTGCACACAGAGAGCTGATGCAGCAAGGTGATGCTGCAAAAAGAGACACAGATTCCCAGTGCCACTGACAAGAATGCAGGCGGACACAAAAGAACATGCAGCAAATGGACACAGAGAGCAGACAACGGGAGTGGGGGGGGAGGGGAGAGAAATAAATAAAAATAAATAAATCTTAAAAAATAAATAAGTAAATAAAATTTTTGAGATGATGAATACATAACACTGTGATTATACTAAAAGCCATTGATTATACACTTTGGATAGAATAGCCAGAAACAGCAGCTATGTAAAGTGGGGGAAGCATAGATAGATTGAGAAGTGTGGAATTTTCTTGTTTGTCTGTTTTTTGTTTATTATTATTATTGAAATAATGAAAATGCTCTAATAATGATTAAAGTAATAAATGCACAACCATGTGATTATAGCAAATACCATTGATCGTACATTTTGGATTAATTGTATGCTTTATTAATATGTATCAATAAAATTTATTTGTTTTATATGTATATATATGCCATCTACATGCTGTCTACAAGAGATTCACCTTTTACTCAAGGATATAAATAAGCTGAAAGTGAAAATTTGGAAAAAGATATTCCATGCAAACAGTAACCAGAAAAGGCTGGGAGTTATGCTATTACCAGACAAAACAGACTTTAAATGCAAATACACTATAAAGAGATACAGAAGACCATTATATATTAATAAAAAGGGCAATATGCCAGAAGGTATAACATTCCTAAATATCTATGCACATAATACATGAGGCAAACACTGGCAAAACTGATGGGAAAAATAGATGTCTCTACCATAATAGTTGGAGACCAATATTCCACTCACATCAAAGATAGAACAAGACAGAGGCCCAATAAGGAAACAGAGAACTTGAACCATATGATAAATGAGCTAGACCTAATAGAAATATACAGAACATTGTACCCCAAATCAGGAGGATATACAATTTTCCCTAGTGCTCATAGACCTTTCTCCATGATAGACCACATGTTGGGTTGCAAAAAAAAGTCACAATAAATTTAAAAAGATAGAAATGATACAAAGCACCTCCTCTAATCATAATGAAATGAAGCTGGAAATCAATAATAAGCAGTGAATGGGAAAATTTGGAAAAATATAAAGGTAAAACAACAAACTCTTTAAAAATCAGTGGGTCAAAGAAGAAATTGCAAGAGAAATAAGTAATTATCTTGAGACAAATGAACAGGAGAACACAGCTTATCAAAACTTCTAGGATGCAGCAAAGGAAGTACTTAAAAAACAGTATACAATGAATTAAAACAACCTAGATGAAATGGACAAATTCCTAGAAATGTACAAACAGCCTACACTGATTTGAGAAGAAATACCACTACAAAGCAATCACGAGAAAAGAGACATCTCAGCAGGATCTTATTGACTGCCAAAGTAAATATTGCCTCAAATAGCAGGGCTCCTGAGGGCTCTGAAGACACACAGATAACTCAAAAGTTTGGTGCCCTGCCAGTGGGCCCTACTTTGGAATTTTTAAAAAAGATTTATTTTATTTATTTATTTCTCTCCCCCCTCATTTTTTGCACTCACTGTCTGCTCTATGTCTGGTCATCTTCTTTTTAGGAGGAACCAGGAACCAAATCCAGGACCTCCCATGTGGGAGGGAGGTGCCCAACGGCTTGAGCCACCTCCACTTCTGCTTGTTGTGTCTCTCATTGTGTTTCCTTGTTGTGTCTCTTCATTGCATCATCTTGTTGTGTCAGCTCACCATGCCAGCCTCTCACATCAGCTTGCTGACTTGCTTGTCTTCTTTAGGAGGCACTGGGAACCAAACTTGGGACCTCCCACATGGTAGTCGGGCACCCAACAACTTGAGCCACATCCTCTTCCCCTTTGGAATTTATGCTCCCCAGTGTGACAGAGTTGGACTCAGTTGTGATTTCCCAAACATGGCTCTTCTGAACCTATAGTTAATACTAGAGTGGATAGGCATATGTCCAGGAGACTTAAGTCTTTGGGCTTTCCATGTGCCAGTTGGGCCCTGAATCTCAACAGCATAGCAACACCTACTCTCTAGTTCATTGGACTCACCCCCAGGACAACTAACAAGGAGGTGAAGATGGACAACAACCATCCCAAGGAACAGAGAGTCTGCTACTGCAAGCAAGATAGTACCACCCATCTGCCCCATGGGATCTAAGACCCCTCTCAATTAGAGGTGGAGTGGGCATCATCATCCCAGAATCCTCAGGATTGGGGAATGAGCAATGGACTAGAGTAAGCTTACTGTTATTCTACTATAGACTTGCTGTAATTCTAGCAATGGAAGAACTGTTATCATTGATGTGGAGACAGTGGCTACTGGAGGTTCTAAGGGGAGGGAGAGGGTAAAATAGGTGTACTATAGGGGCATTTTCAGGACTTGGGGATTGTTCTGAATGACATTGCAGTGACAGCTACAGACCATTATATATCTTGTCATAAGTTACAAAATTGTGTGGGAGAGAGTGTAAACTACAATGTAAACTATAATCCACACTTAGTGGCAATGCTCCTAAATGTGTTCATCAATTGTAACAAATGTACCACACTAATGAAGGGTGTTGTAGGACTGTGGGAGGGATAGGGAGCAGGGCATATGAGAACTCCCCATATTGTTATGTAACATTTACATTATCTAAGTATCTTTTTAAAAAAATAAAGTGTATTAAAAAAAATCAAAATGAAAAGTCCATGATTAGATTGCTTCACAGGTGAATTCTACCAATCATTTCAATAAGAATTAATACCAATATACCTCAAACTCTTCTAAAAATTTGAAGAGGAGGGAAAAATCACCTATCTCATTTTATGAAGCCAATATCACCCTAACACCAAAGCTAGATAAAGATGCTACAGGAAAAGAAAATTACAGACCGATTTCTTTCATGATTATAGATGCAAAAATTCTCAACAAAATACTTGCAAATTGAATCCAACAGTGTTTTAAAAGAATTATACACCATGATCAAGTGAGTTTTATTTCTTGTTTGCAAGGCTGGTTCTACACAAGAAAATCAACTAATGTAATACACCATAATAAAAAAATCAAAGGAGAAAAACCATCCAATTTGATGGTGATTTTATTGACTCAGAAAAGGCATTTAACAAAATCCAGCATCGTATCTTTTTTTTCCCCAACATCCTATGTTGATAAAAACATTTCAAAGATAAGAATGGAAGGAAAGTCTCTTAACATGATATGAGGCATATATGAAAAAACCCATAGCCAATATCATCATTCTCAATTGGGGAAAGTTCTAGATAGAACAATTAGGCAAGAAAAAGAAATAAAAGGCATGAAATTGGAAAAGAAATAAAACATTCAGTATTTATAGATGACATGATCCTATATTTAGAAAATTCTGAAATAACAAAGGTATTAGAGCTAGTAACCAAGTTCAGCAAAGGTGGGATGCAAGTTCAATATGCAGATATCAGTAGTGTTTCTATACGCTAGTAATAAACAATCTGAGGAGGCAATCAAGAAAAAATTTCATTTACAGTCACCACTAAAAGAATTGAATGCCTTGGAATTAATTTAACTAAGGATTTAAAAGACTATACTCAGAAAACTATAAAACATTACTAAAAGAAATCAAAGAAGACCTAAACAAATGGAAGGACATTCCATGTTCATGGTTTGGAAGACTAAATATCATCAAGATGTCAATTCTACCCAAACTGATTTACAGCTTCAATACAATCCCAGTCAAAATTCCAACAGCCTACTTTACAGAATAGAATTATAATTTATTTGGAAGGGAAAGGGACCCTGAATAGCCAAAAACATCCTGAAAAAGAAGTACGAAGTTGGAGGATTCACATTTTCTGAACTTAAAGCATATTACTTAGCTACAATGGTCAAAATGGCATGGTATTGGCAGAAAGGTAGACACATTGATCAATGGAATTAAACTGAGTTCAGAAATAGAACCTCACTTCTGGGGTCAACTGATTTTTTACAAGGCTACCAAGTCCACTCAACTGGGACAGAACAGTTTCTTTATAAAATGGTACTGGGAGAACTGGATATCCATAACCAAAAGAATGAGAAGGCTTCTATCTCACTCTAAACAAAATTAACTCAAAATAAATTAAAGAACAAAACATAAAAGCCAGGGCCATAAAACTCCCAGGAAATAATGTAGGAAAGCATTTTCAAGATCTGGTAGGAGGAAGAGGTTCTTAGAACTTAACATCCAAAGCACGAACAACTTAAGAAAAAATAGGTAAATGGGACCTCCTCAAAATTAAACATTTTTTTGTGCTTCAAAGGACTTTGTCAACAAGGTGAATAGGCAGCCTATTCATTGGGAGAAAATGTTTTGTAACCACATATCCAACAAGGTTTTTTTAAAAGATTTTATTTTTTATTTATTTCTCTCCCCTTCTACCACCCCATTGTCTGCTTTCTGTGTCCATTCACTGTGCGCGTTCTTCAGTGTCTGTTTGGATTCTTACCAGCGGCCCTGGGAATCTGTGTTTCTTTTTGTTGCAACATCTTTTTTATTTTATTTTTATTTTTTTAAATTTTTGTCTTCATTTTTTTTTAATGTTACATTAAAAAAATATGAGGTCCCCATATACCCCCCACCCCCCTCACCCCACTCCTCCCCCCATAGCAACTATCTCCTCCATCATCATGAGACATTCATTGCATTTGGTGAATACATCTCTGAGCACCGCTGCACCTCATGGTCAATGGTCCACATCATAGCTCACACTCTCCCACAGTCCACCCAGTGGGCCATGGAAGGACATACAATGTCCAGTAACTGTCCCTGCAGCACCACCCAGGACAAGTCCAACCCCCAAAAATGCCCCCACATCACATCTCTTCCTCCCACTCCCTACCCTCAGCAGCCACCATGGCCACTTTCTCCACACCAATGCCACATTTTCTTCGATTACTAATCACAATAGTTCATGTATAAAATATCGGAAAGCGTCATCTTGCCGCACCGGTTCTCCATGTGTGCGGTGCCACACCTGGGCAGGCTGCGCTTTTTTCTGTGTGGAATGGGTCTCCTTATGGGGCACTCCTTGCACGTGGGACTTCCCTAAGCGGGGGACACCCTGCGTAGCACACACTCCTTGAGCACATCAGCACTGTGCATGGGCCAGCTCACCACACAGGTCAGGAGGCCCTGGGTTTGAACTTTGGACCTCCCACGTGGTACACGGATACTCTGTCAGTTGAGCCAAATCTGTTTCCCCAACACGGTTTTAATATCCATGATATATAAAGCAATCCTGCATCTCAGTGATAAAAAGATAAATGACCCAATTAAAATATGGGCATACAATTTTTCATAGTATTTTCTTATAACCATGTTGTTTTTGTAAGGTCAATAGTAATGCCCCCACTTTCATTTCTAGTTTTAGCAATTTTTTCTTAGTTAATCTAGCTAAAGGCTTTTCAACTTTGTTTCTCTTCTCACAAAACCAGCATTGGGTTCCATTCAGTATTGTTTTTCTATGATCTATTCTCCAAGGTAGACCAAAAGTTAGGCCAAAAAACAAGTCTCAATAAATCGAAAAAGACGGAAATCATACAGTTTATTTTCTGATCATGGTGTATAACTTTTAATATGCTGTTGGATTCAATTTGTTACTATTTTGTCTAGGATTTTGCATCTATATTCATAAATATTAGTCTGCAATTTTCTTGTGGCATCTTTATCTGGCTTTGGTAATAGGGTGATGCTGGCCTCATAGAATGACTTAGAAAGTGTTTACTCCTCTTCAATTTTTTTGAAGAGTTTGAGCAGGATTGGTGTTAATTCTTCTCAGAATATTTGGTAAAAAAATATA
Organism: Dasypus novemcinctus; assembly: GCF_030445035.2. Lineage (NCBI taxonomy): Eukaryota > Metazoa > Chordata > Mammalia > Cingulata > Dasypodidae > Dasypus > Dasypus novemcinctus. The sequence goes on along the minus strand of NC_080681.1, from coordinate 32,682,127 downwards.
AAGGATTCCCATGTGCCCCATTCTTTCCCCCTCCCACACTTTCCCATATTAACAACATCCTTCAATAGTGTGGTACATTTGTTACAATTGATGAACCCATATTGAAACATTGCTACTAACCATGGACTACAGTTGATATTACAGTTAACACTTTGTCCAGCACAATTTTGGAAGTTATGACAAAATATACAATGGCCTGTATCCATCACTGCAACGTCATGCAAGACAAATCCAGTGTCCTGAAAATACCCCCGTATTATATCTATTCTTCCCTCTCCCATCCCTCAGAGACTCTGGGGGCCATTGTCTTTACATCAATGACAAGAGTTCTTCCATTGCTAGAATAATAATAAATCCATAGTAGAATAATAATAAGTCTACTTTAGTTCATTGTTCATTACCCAATATTGAGGATTTTGGGATGGTGATGCACACTCTGCTTCTAAATGTGAGGGAGCTTAGATCCCATGGGGCAGAAGGATGGAGCTATCTTGCTTACAGTTGGAGACACTCTCTGTTCCTTGAGATGGGCATTGTCCATCGTCCTCTCGTTGGTTGTCCTGGGTGAGTCCAATGAACTGGAGAATAGGTGTTGCAACTCTGCTGAAATTCAGGGCTCAACTGGCATATGGATGGAGCAAATATTTAAGTGTCTGGAACACATAATTATCAAGTATGTACCATCTGCATCTAAAATGTTAGTAATAAGGGAGGGGGGGAAGGGGAGGGCATTGGGTATATGGGAATCACCTGTATTCTCTATGTGATTTTTCTGTGTCCTAAAGCTTCTTTGAAGAGAAAATGAAAAAAAATAAGGCACTGGGGGAACATATGGAAGAAAATGTCACCGTACATACAAGACAACAGATCTTATAGTGATGAAAGATAAAATGTCTAAATTTTTAAAATTTCAAATTGTTTTAAATTTTTTTGTATTTTATTGGTTATTTTTAACATAATTTTTAAAAATTAATTTCATTTTGTTATTTTCTTGGGTTCATATTTGGAGAGGTTTTAGATCACAGAGAGGTCACAGCAGTGGTGGGGGAGGCTCACTTATGCAGGTTGTCAGTGATGGGGGAATGCATGGGAATGAGTTCACCTGGGCATACCTTTTTTGGGAAGTTTTTGATTACTAATTCAATTTCTTTATGATTGGTCTGTTGAGATCTTTATTTCTTCTTGAGTCAGTATAGGTAGTTTGCATATTTCTAAGAATATGTCCATTTCATCTAGATTATCTAATTAGGATACAATTGTTCATAATATTTTTTTTAAGATTTATTTTATTTATTTTTCTCCCCTTCCCACCCCCATCATCTGCTCTGTGTCCATTCTTTCATATATATATATTTTAAAGATTTATTTATTTCTCTCCCCCCCCCCACTCTGGTTGTCTGTTCTCTGTGTGTATTTGCTGCGTCTTCTTTGTCCGCTTCTGTTGTTGTTAGCAGCACAGGAATCTGTGTTATTTTTGTTGCCTCATCTTGTTGTGTCAGCTCTCCGTGTAGGCGGCACCATTCCTGGGCAGGCTGCACTTTCTTTCGCGCTGGGCAGCTCTCCTTACGGGGCGCACTCCTTGTGCGTGGGGCTCCCCTATGCGGGGGACACCCCTGTGTGGCACAGCACTCCTTGCGCGCATCAGCACTGCGCATGGGCCAGCTCCACACGGGTCAAGGAGGCCCGGGGTTTGAACCGCAGACCTCCCATGTGGTAGATGGACGCCCTAACCACTGGGCCAAGTCTGTCACCTCTGTGTTCATTCTTTGTGTGTTCTTCTGTGTCCACTTGCATTATCTGGTGGCACTGGGAAACTGTCTCTTTTTTTGTTGCATCATCTTGCTGTGTCAGCTCTCCATGTGTGCAACACCACTCCTGGGCAGGCTGCACTTTTTTCACGTGGGGCGGCTCTCCTTGCATGTGGGGCACCCTTACTCAGGGGCGCCTTTGTGTGGCACAGCACTCCTTGTGTGCAGCAGCACTGCTCATGGGCCAGCTCACCACAGAGATCAGGAGGCCCAGGAGATTGAACCCCGGACCCTCCATATGGTAGATGGATGCTCCATCAGTTGAGCCATGTCTGCTTCCCCATAGTATTTTTTTAAATATCCTTTTTATTTCTGTGGGGTTGGTAGTAATGCCCTCCCTTTCACTTCGATTTTAGTTATTTGTATCCTCTCTCTTTTTTCCTACCTAAAAGTTTGTTGATTTTATTGATCTTTTCAAGAACCAACTTTTGGTTTTGTTGATTCTCTTTTTTTTTTACTTCCTACTTCATTTATTTCTGCTCTAATCTTTGTTATTTCCTTCCTTATGCTCATGTTAAGATTAATTTGCTCTTTTTTTTAAAAGATTTATTTTTATTTATTTCTCTCCCCCCCCACCCCCATTATGTGCTCTCTGTGTCCATTCGCTGTGTGTTCTTCTTTGCTTTCTTTGTCTGCTTGTATTCTTGTCAGCGGCACCGGGAATCTGTGTCTTGTTTTGTTGCGTCATCTTGCTATGTCAGCTCTCCATGTGTGCAGCGTCACCCTGGGCAGGCTGCACTTTTTTCATGCTGGGCAGCTCTCCTTACGGGGTGCACTTCTTGTGCGTGGGGCTCCCCTACACGGGGGACACCCTTGCGTGGCGTGACACTCTTTGCGCGCATCAGCACTGCATGTGGGCCAGCTCATCACAAGGGTCAGGAGGTCCTGGGTTTGAACATTGGACATCCCATGTGGTAGGCGGATGCCCTATCCCTTGGGCCAAATCTGCTTTCCTAATTTGCTCTTCTTTTCTAGTTCCTCCAGTTGATTCTCTGATTTGAGCTCTTTCTTCTTTTTTAAAATATAAGCATTTAGAGCTATAAACTTTCCTCTTAGCAGTGCCTTTGCTGCATCCCATAAGTTTTGATGTATTGTGATTTCTTTTTCACTTACTTCAAAATATTTCCTAATTTCCCATGTGATTTCTTTCTTGCCCCATTGGTTGTTTAAGTGTGTTTTTTAATTTCCACATATTTGTGAACCTTCCATTTATTTCTCTGTTTATTGATTTCTAGTTTTATTCTGTTGTCGTCAGAGAAGATACACTATATTACTTCTATATTTTTCAGTTTACCTGAGACTTGTTTTGTAACCTAAGATGTGGTCTCTCCTGGAGAATGACTCATGTGCACTAGGGAAGAATTCTACTGTTGTTAGATGAGGTGCTCTATACATGTCTGTTAAGTCTAGTTGATTTAGGCTATCATTCATGTCTTCTATTTCCTTATTGATCTTCTGTCAGATGTTCTATTCATTATTGAAATTGGTTTATTGAAGTCTCTCACTATTAATGTAGAACCATCTATTTTCCCCTTCAAGTCTGTCAATATTTGCGTCACATATTTTGGGTCCCTCCTATTACATATGTTTATAATTATTAGTCTTCTTGTTGAAGTGATACCTTTGTCAGTATATAGTGCCCTTCTCTGTCCCTTTTAATAGTTTTTAGTTTTTCATACTGTGTTAACTATGTGCAAGCTGCTTCTGCCTGCAAGGCAAATTCTGGAACAAACCAGAAAGGAGAGTACTGGTCAGTCGTTCAGGATGCCATTCAGTAGACTGACTTTGATAAACAGGCACTCCACAGGATAAACAGCGCATCCTATGTCCAGCATGCACACAGAGGTTTCTCTGCTTCATCTGGAAAAGGGCCAGGGACCCACAGCAGGAGCACAGCATCACTCCACACCATGTCAGAGGGTGGTGGAGGGCACTGCAATTATTTTAAGCTGTGCTTTCTTAATGTGGCACTTGCCCAGTTACAGCAATTATTTTCTGGAGTTTTGAGGAAGATGGCTCTGCCAGTTTTTGCTAGTCATTCAAAGATTCTCTGGGGTAACGAAATCCTAGAGCATCTTATGCTACTGTCTTAGTCAACCAAAAGTCCCAGACTTGAATTTTTAACTTCTTCTGGATACTTCTACCTGGATATACAAAACATTTTTTATTATTATTCATTATCAAATTTGGTATACAAAACACTTGGTCTTCTTCCTATATTCCTTTCTTAGTTAATGGTGTCACAGCCACCCTTTTTCTTTTCCCAAACTGGAAATCTCCAGGTTATTCTCAATTCCTCCCTCTCCCAACTTCTCATATTCAGTCACTAGTGTTGAATAATCTCTTTAAGAAATATCTTCGATATAGCCATCCTCTCTGCCATTCCCTAGTTTAAGGTTGCCTTATCTTTCACTTGGACTATCCAAACAGCCTACTAACTGCTCTCCTTTTTTATGCTCCCTGATCTAGTCTTTTCTCTACAATCCCAACAGTGCAATCTATCTTCAAAAGAATCTTATCAACACTACACTCTTGCTTCTGCTTGTCAAATATTGCCTAATGTCTTTAGACTAGAAAACAATTTATGACATGGTTACTTTGTGATCAGTTTGTATTGTTACAACTGTATCATTGATCACTAAAAGCATATTTTAAAAACTCAAAGGGAAGCTTTTCTGTCATATTTAACACTGGATTAAGCAGGAAATTCATACACACCAAAAATAATATCAACCCTGCAAAGAACTATGTTAGCATAAATAAAAGGATAGTCTTTACATATAAATTATAAGGAAAGGAATTCTAGCTACATAATAATGTTTTTCTAAGCACATTCAACTAATGGCATCATATTATAATAATTTACATCATATTGATCCATTTTCAGCATTAAATTCCCATTTGTAAATTCTCTAGAGTTGGATGAAGATATTGGCAAATGGGCAGGGGAAAAAATCTTTGCTTGAATGGACAACTTAGTATTGTCTTTCTCACTGCCATTTCATTTTGTGAAAGACTTAGCTTATTTATAATAATCGAATTATATTACTCACAAAGATTGTATTTTACCTAATTTTAAAGTTTAGCTATGCTGCCAGAGCATGCTGAAAAAGAGCTGTAAGTCTGGAAACGAAAACTTGGAGCACTGACTTTTTCCTACAGGTCTTTTCCTCAAAAAAGCTTTTCAAGATCCACTTGCAGGGAATCTAAACAGCCTCTAGAGGGTCCCATCTACTTACACAATGACCAAGTCACGTACCGCCCGCTCTCCTTGTTCCATTTCTACATAAGAAAATCAGTGTTCTTGTTGAAAACCTTGAGTAAAAATTGTATATTCCATGATTTGTAGTGATATATAAACTTGAAACCAGATATTGCGTTGGCCACACATATTTCTTCTTGTTTAAAAATGACTGTGGTACTTAATACAGGCAAAATGACCAGCCCAGAGATAAACTTCTTTCTCAGCTTTTCTTTTTTTTTTTAAAGATTTATTTTTAAAATTTATTTCTCTCCTCTACCCTGCTCCCCGACCCCCAGTTGTCTGCTCTCTGTGTCCATTCACTGTGTGTTGTTCTGAGTCTGCTTGTATTCTTGTCAGCGGCACCGGGAATCTGTCTTGTTTTGTTGTGTCATCTTGCTGTGTCAGCTCTCCGTGTGTGCGGTGCCATTCCTGGGCAGGCTGCACTTTTTTCGCCCTGGGTGACTCTCCTTATGGGGTGCACTCCTTGCGCGTGGGGATCCCTTACACGGGGGACACCCCTGCATGGCAGGGCACTCCTTGCGCGCATCAGCACTGCGCATGGGCCAGCTCCACACGGGTCAAGGAGGCCCGGGGTTTGAAAGGCAGACCTCCAATGTGGGAGGTGGACGCCCTATCCATTGGGCCAAATCTGCTTCCCTTTCTCAGTTTTTCTTTGCCTGCCCCTCTGCCATTTTTTCCTCAGTGGCAAATTTTGACATATTATTTTAATGCTCTATTGAATGGCAATGAATTTTATCCATTGACCTTAAAGCCAGATTTCTCTCCATGCCTCCTTTTGGTTTCTGTTTTTCTGTTTTCCCTGTCTTTTCCCTGTATTTCCCAAACAGTTTTTCTTCTTTATATCCTTTTTTTTTTTCCAAATATTTTTCTCCTGAAAGCAATGTCCAAGGAATGGGAAGGTTATGCTATACGAAAGTCAGGAGTAAACAAAGCCTAACCTAGGAGTCAGTGGAGCCAGAATCTGGTCTTCCACAGGAGGCACAAGGAGACTCCGTCATGGGACTGAAATGAAATCTCTCTGAACCTTCCTAGAGGAGGAGAGTAAGCAAGATGGGTGGTTCTAAAGCATCTTAGAATGTACTTCGCAATAGTTAAAAGCACAGCATTAGGTTACTGAGACAAAATCTGTTGCTATTATAAAGGAAAGATTAAACTGTAAATCAAGCAAATATAAGAATTGCCATATTGGTGAGATGAAAAGTCCACTTAGAACATTTTCATTCTTAAAACAATGTCATGAAGAAAATCTTGTGGGAATATATAGTTGTTCATTATGATTCCCTCAGAACATCTTAAAAGTCTCTCTTTGTCTGTATAACTCACTGTGGCTCTTCATCTCTGAAGTATTTATACATTTTGGAGACTTCTATTTCAGCTTGTAATTCCTCTTGAAGCAAGAAGCTCCTCATGCCTATACTCTAGCTTTTATTCACAAAAGCATTATTGTGCCAGGCACTATTTTGTGTATACCTTGAGAATACAAGATAAAAAGGCAGAATTTCATTACCCTTGAGAAGATCAGCTTAGTGGGAATTTTGGTCCTGTAAGTAAAGTATAAAAGTTGTAATCTTGTCCTAAATTACTTTTTGAATGCCTTCTTCCTCTAGTATTCTGGGATTTATTGAGTAAATTCAAATAGATAATATTCCATTTGCAAAGCAAGGAACTCTACATATATATTACTCTTGTTATTAAGATAAAAGGTTTTAACACGTATTACAGTTCTTCCTTTCTTTTCTCATTCCTACCTTCAATCATTCTTAAGACATTTTTTTTCAGGGCCTATGTGGCAGTTTGAGATTATTTATGAATCCCCAAAAAGATTAGGATTATGTTTGTAAACTGGTCTGTTCCTCTTGGTGTGATATCCTTTGATTGTATTAGATTCAGCTGAGATGTCTTTGATTAAATTATGTTAGGATTAGAGCTTTGATTCAACCACACCAGTAGGGTGTAACTCAGGGCAGATATAAATAGGCACTCACTCAAGGAAACAAAGAAAAAGATACACAGTAAGAGAGAGAGAGCTCCATAGGCGTGGCAGAGAAGAGAACTTTGATCCTGCAACCCGGGAAAGAGAGATGAGCCATTCACCTGATAGTTTGCAGTGCTGAGAAAGTCCAGAAAGAAAGAAGCCCTATGCCAGCCTAGAGCTGAGAGAGAGGAAGGCTGAACTTTCAGAGATTGGCAACCATCTTGCTTCATCAGGTGGCAACTGACTTTGGTGAGAAATCAACCTTGAGTTGAACTCTTTAAGGCCTTGTAACTGTTTAAGTTTTTACCCCAAATAAATACCCTCTGTAAAAGCCAACAAATTTCTGGTACTTTGCATCAGCACCCCTTTGGCTGACTAATACAGCCTACTATATGTCAGGCATGGAGCAAGAATGCTGGAATGCAAAGAGGACTGTGACCTTTCCTCTGATTCTCTAAGTTTATTTCACATCTCCTCTCAAACACTCAACACTTCATCTTCTCTCACTCTCACTTCATTAGCTCACGTTACAATTCATTGAGAGAACAGAAGCAATCAGGCAATAATCACCTCATTTTCTCACCATCAAATCTACCAAGAAATAAGCCCTCTTTTCTCAAGGGCTCTGGATCCCATCCTCTCTTGCCTACTTGAGGATTTCACTCCTGCCACTCCCCTTTTCTGCATCTTACCTTAGTACTATCTTTCTTAACTAACTCTCCCTTGACAAAACCTTCTCACCAGCTTCTGTCTTGTCAGCATTCCTTCACAGTGGAATTATGAAGAGCTGCCCACACCACTCTGTCCACTTTCTAGTGTCTCTTTCTCCGTTTATCACACTCCAATCACATGTTCTTCGCATCTGCGGAAACCACCTTTATCGAATCTGTCACCAATGACTTCACCTTGCCAAATGCAATGTCAATTCTAAATCCTCTCTAATTTGACCTCTCTAAAGCATTTGACAGAGGCGACCATTTACTCCTGTTTAAACCATATTCTATTTTTGGCTTCTGTAACCGTGTGCTCTCAGTTTTCCTCTGATCTCATTTTTATCTGTCTGATTAACCTCTGCACCCACAGCTTCTGGCACATAAGAGATGTTAAATAAACAGTTATTACATGTGTAAAAAATCAAGTGAATGGACAGAAAGCCAGCATATAAAAACCCTCAATGTGATATGAGCTATGACGGAGATAAATAACCAAGGAAAGGGTCCATGATGATAAGCAATTATCTAATTCCTGGGTACCTTTTATATACCTTGACCTCAGGTAAGATTACATTTTTATCGTCTGATATTGAATATTTAAAGAGAACTAAATTTTCTTCTTAAATACCTTTTGTTCAGGAAATATCACTTTTACCACTTTCTATTTCCCAACTCCAAGTGATATTTCCAAATGATGACCCATATCGCATTCTTACCTCCCTTACAGGGTCATGCAACATATACTTCACAAGAATCTCAGCAAATAAATCCTTAGGATTATCTGTATATTTGAAATGATATTTTGGACTTTTCTAACATCTGGCTGTCTTTTATAATTTTTTAAGTGTGAAATATTAGTCACTTCAAAATTAATAGGGGAAGCAGACATGGCTCAACTGATAGAGTGTCTGCCTACCATATGGGAGGCCCTGGGTTTGAACCCTGGGTTTGAACTCCTGACCCGTGTGGTGAGCTGGCCCACACGCAGTGCTGCTGCGTGCAGGGAGTGCTGTGCCACGTAGGGATGTCCCCCGTATAGGGGAGCCCCATGCGCAAGGAATGTACCCTGCAAGGAGAGTCGCCTTGTGTGAAAAAAGTACAGCCTGCTCAGGAGTGGCACTGCACACATGGAGAGCTGATGCAGCAAGATGATGCAACAACAAAAGAAGAGACGCAGTTTCCCAGTGCTGTTGGATAATGTAAGTGGATGCAGAAGAACACACAGCAAATGAACACAAGAGAGTAGACAATGAGTGGGGGGGGGGAAGAAGGGGAGAGAAATAAATAAAATGAAATAAATCTTTTAAAAAAATCATTATTAGAGCATTTTCATTATTTCAATAATAATAAAAATAAAAATAAAAAACAGACAAAAAACCAAAATTCTTCACCTCTCAATCTCTATGTTTCTCCTGTCGTACATAGCTGCTATTTCTGGCTATCTTGCTTATCTATTTATTTATTTATTTTAAAGAAGTTTTATTGAGGCATATTCACATACCATACAAAGTGTATAATCAATGACTTTTAATAAAATCACAATGTTGTGCATTCATCGCCACAAAATATTTTAGAACAATTTCATTACTCTAAAAAGAAAAACTCCACACCACTTAGCAGTCCTTCCCCAGCCCTATGTAACCACCACTCTAATTTCATTTTTATAAATTGATTTATATTTACATTTTATATAAACAGAATAATACAATATGTAGTGCTTTGTGTCTGGTTTCTTTCACTTAGCGTATTTATTTTGTCTGATAGTAACATCTTGTATTAAGATACATTTGTTCAGTTTCAAAGAAAGATGAGAACAGACATTTGCACACCAGTGTTCATAAAAGCATTATTCACAATTGCTAAAAGATGGAAACAACCGAAATGTCCATAAACCAATGAATGGATAAACAAATTGTGATATACACATACAATGGAATACTATGCTGTTGACCATGGGGTGCGGGGGTGCCCAGAGATGTACTTGCCAAATGCAATGGATGTGTCATGATGATGGGAGGGAGTGTTGCTGGCAGGGGGAAGAGGTGGGGTGGGGGTGGTAGGGTTCAATGGGACCTCATATATATATATTTTTAATGTAATATTATTACAAAGTCAATAAAAAAATAAATAAATGAAAAAAAAAAGAATAAATGAAATTGGGATGCGTATGACACCATGGATAATGAATCTTGATGATATTATGGTAGTGAAATAAGCCAGATATAAAAGTACAAATATTTTATGGTTTCCCTAATATGAAGTAATATTATGAGTAAATGCATGGACTTAAAACCCAGAGTATAGGTTACTAGGAGACAACATGAGGGCTAAGAAGAGGTACTGATACTTAATGTATGTAGAATTTTTAATTAAGTTGATTGTAAATGTGTGGAAATGGATAGAGATGATGTTAACACATGATAGTGAGTAACTAATATGACTGATTTATAAATATGATTGTGGGCGGCGTTGGAGACTCTTTGGGACCGGATTGTTTCGGGATTTTTGCTGGTCCGGAGGTGTCTGGACATCGATTTGGAGGGAAGGTAACAGAGAGGATTCGTTTGTGAAATATACACGGAGATCCCAGCTACCTGTAGAGGATTCCCTTCTTGGGTAGGCGGAGACGAGGCATCTAGCCCCGCTGGGTGGGGCTGAGCCAGGCCGGGCTGCAGCGGCTGACGCCGGAGCCGGGCCGCGCTGCGCCGGCGGTGAGCGGGGCCGGGCGGGGCCGAGCCAGGCCGAGCCGGGCCGCGGTAGTGTTTGGAGCCGGGCGGGGCCGGTTCAGGCCCCGGCTGCGGGCCGCGGTAGCGTTTGGAGCCGGGCGGGCCCGGGTCAGGCCACGGCGGGTACGGAGCCGGGCAGGGCCGGTCCAGGCCGCGGTGGCGGGAGGTGGACGCCGGAGCCGGCTGGGCCGCTGTAGCGAGCGGAGCTGGGCGGAGCCAGGCCAGGCCAAGGCGGCGTGAGGAGCCGGGCAGAACCAGTCCAAGCCTCCGCGGCGGGCGGAGCCGGGCCTGCGGAGGGGTTTCTGTTTTTTTTTGTTTGTTTGTTTGTTTGTTGTTTTTTGGTTTTTTTTTAATTTTACTTAATTTTTTTTTTTTTTTTTTTTTTTTTAGCTTCTGCAGTACTGGGGAGTTCGTGGGCCCTGGGCGGCCTATTGGGGGTTTGTGGGAAGGGAGGTGCTTGCAGACCCATTTGGGCAGACAGACGGGGGGGTTTTAGGGCAAAGCGGGGGGAAGTTGTTGTTTTAGATAGTGTTGCAATTGTGACACGTGTGTACCTGTATCTCTCTTCTCCCTATCCGTTCCCCACCGTTTGCCCATCCTCTTTTTCTTTCTTCCTTTCTTCTTGCCTTTCTTTTTTCTTTATTATAATTAGTTTTTTTTTTTTTCGGTTTTCTCTTTCCCTCTTGTCCCTCATCTTCCACTTATTTTTACTTTAATTCAAGTATACAATAGGTGCTACAGGGAACACCTCACATTTGCTGGGTTTTCCCATCCTCCACTGCCTCATTTCTGTGTGAACTGATTTAGGCTACCTACACTATCCCCCTTCCCCTGCATCTTGATATCCACTATCATCTACTGTCTCTCCTATATTCCACCCCCCACCTCCCGTTCTTTGATCCACAAAGTGTCTAACTCTTAATTTCTAATACCTTTGTTCTGTTTTCTGTCTATTATCCACTCTTGAAACTATTACCTTTCTTTTCTTTTTCCCTCTCTCATGAAAACAATAGCTGTGTAGTTCATACCATATTCCTCCCAAATTCAGTCATCAACTTCATAAAAGGTACTCTACCTACAGCTATAACTCTATACAATCTACATGAATCTAACCTCCATCCTTCCAGATCTCATATTCCTGCTTTATTAACATACATCACCAATACAACTTTACACTTTTCCCTTGCTTACACAATTGCCTTTCCCCAACACTAATACTTTCCTCTAAAGTGAACTTAACCAACAACAAGTAACTAGAATAAGAAGAAAAAAGTGACAAAGAGAAGATATAACACCTGTGCAAAAATAACAACTAATTAACCTCCAAGAGCAGACAAAGAAGCTAAGGAACTGATTAAATTCGTCAAAATAAAGAGATGACCAGAAAGCAACAAAAATCTACGAACCAAACCAATAATCAGGAAAACATGGCTGAATCCAATCAACAAACCAACAATCACGAAGGGGAGCAAAACTTGGCACAAGCAATGAAAGATCTCAGAACATTTATCACCGACAAGTTTGATGCAGTAATGAAAGAGGTTAACAACATGAAGACATCACTTGGAGGGGAAATTGCAGACATACGCAAAAACATAACAGATATGATGGGAATGAACACCACAGTTCAAGAAATCAAAAATACACTTGCAGCAAATATCAGCAGACTAGAAGAGACAGAGCAGAGAATTAGTGATGTGGAAGACAGTACATCAGAAATCAAACAGATAGTAGAAGGGGTCAATAAGAAGATAGAAAAAATCCAATTAGGATTTAGGGACCTGAATGACAATGCAAAACGCTCAAACATACGTATTATAGGCATTCCAGAAGGTGAAGAGAAGGGAAAGGGGTCAGAAAGAGTGTTGCAGGAAATAATGGCTGAAAACTTCCCAAATCTACTGAAAGAGACAGATGTACATATCCAAGAAGCACAGCGCACTCCACAAGTCATAAACCCCAACAGGCCCACCCCAAGACATATACTTGTCAAATTATCCAATGCTCAAGACAAAGAGAAAATCCTAAAAGCAGCAAGAGAAAAGAAAACCATCACATACAAGGGAAGCTCAATTAGATTAAGTGCTGATTTCTCTTCTGAAACCATGGAGGCAAGAAGACAGTGGTATGATATAGTCAAGGTACTAAAGGAAAAAAATTTCCAACCAAGAATACTCTATCCAGCTAAACTAGCATTCAAACATGATGGAGAGTTCAAAATATTCGCAGACAAACAAACTGAAAGAGTATACCAACAAGAAACCTCCCCTTCAAGAAATTCTAAAGGGAGTTCTGCAGGAAGAAAGGAAAAAACAGGAAAGGCAAAGTTGGAGGAGAGTATAAGACCAACAACAACAACAAAAAAGACAAAAAAAAAATATACAAACAAAATATGACAAACACAAATCCAATCAAAATATGGCTAACACAAATAATTCCTTGATAGTAATAACACTGAATGTCAACAGATTAAACTCACCTATCAAAAGATTCAGACTGGGACATTGGATAAGGAAATATGACCCATCCATATGCTGTCTACAAGAGACACATCTTAGACCCAGAGACGCATGGAGATTGAAAGTGAAAGGCTGGAAAACAATCATACAAGCTAACAATAACCAAAAAAAGGCAGGAGTAGCTATATTAATATCAGACAAAATAGACTTTAAATGTGAAACAATTGTGAGAGACAAAGAAGGATACTACATTTTAGTCAAAGGGAAAATCTGTCAAGAAGATCGAACAATCATAAATATCTATGCCCCTAACAAGGGTGCCTCTAAATACGTCAGGCAAACGCTGGAAAAACTAAGTGAAAGAATAGATACATCTACAATTATAGTGGGGGATTTTAATACACCACTATCAACTCTGGACAGAACATCTCAAAAGAGAATCACCAAAGAAACAAAACATCTGAATAGTATATTAGAGGAGCTCGATCTAATAGACATATATAGATCGCTACACCCAAACACAGCAGGATATACATTTTTCTCAAGCGCACATGGATCATTCTCCAAGATAGATCATATGCTAGGCCACAAAGAAAGGCTGAACGAATTCAGAAAGATTGAAATCATACAAAACATTATCTCTGACCACAGTGGAGTCAAGCTGGAGATTTGCAAGGGAAAGAAGCCCAGATTTCACACCACGATTTGGAAATTAAACAACACACTCTTAGAAAAACAGTGGGTCAAAGAGGAAATCTCAAAAGAAATCAATGACTACCTTGAAACAAATGATAATGATAACACAACATACCAAAATTTATGGGATGCAGCAAAAGCAGTACTGAGAGGGAAGTTTATAGCCATAAATTCATATATCAAAAAAGAAGAAAGAGCAAAAATTGAAGAACTAACTGCACATTTGAAGGAATTAGAAAAACAACAACAAAGTAACCCAACAGGAAGAAGAAGGAAGGAAATAACAAAGATAAGAGCAGAACTAAATGAAATAGAAAATAAGAAAGCACTTGAACAGATAAACAAGACCAAGAGCTGGTTTTTTGAGAAGATTAACAAAATTGACAAACCTTTAGCAACACTAACAAAGAAAAAAAGAGAGAAGATGCAAATACACAAAATAAGAAATGAGAAAGGCGATATCACCACTGACCCCACAGAAATAAAGACTATCATAAGAGGATATTTTGAAAAACTATATTCCAACAAAAATGACAATCTAGAGGAAATGGACAAATTCCTAGAAACACATAAACAGCCCATATTGACAAAAGAAGAAATTGATGATCTTAACAAACCAATCACAAGCAGAGAGATAGAATCAGTTATTAAAAATCTCCCAACTAAGAAGAGCCCAGGGCCAGATGGCTTCACAGGTGAATTCTATAAAACATTCCGGAAAGAACTGACACCAATCCTGCTGAAACTATTCCAAACCATCGAAACAGAAAGAACATTACCCAACTCCTTCTATGATGCCAACATTACCCTAGTACCAAAGCCAAACAAAGACATCACAAGAAAGGAAAATTACAGACCAATTTCTCTAATGAACCTAGACGCAAAAATACTTAACAAAATACTTGCTAATCGTATTCAACAACACATTAAACGAATTATACACCACGACCAAGTGGGATTCATCCCAGGTATGCAAGGATGGTTCAACATAAGAAAATCAATCAACGTAATACACCATATAAACAGATTGAAGGAAAAAAATCACATGATTATATCTATTGATGCAGAAAAAGCATTTGACAAAATACAGCACCCTTTCTTGATAAAAACACTCCAAATGATTGGAATACAAGGAAATTTTTTGAACATGATAAAGAGTATATATGAAAAACCTAAAGCCAATATTGTTTACAATGGAGAAATCCTAGACTCCTTCCCTCTAAACTCAGGAACAAGACAAGGATGCCCACTGTCGCCGCTCCTATTTAACATTGTCTTAGAAGTACTTGCTCGAGCACTGAGGCAAGAACCAGAAATAAAAGGCATTCAAATTGGAAAGGAAGAAGTCAAAATTTCATTATTTGCAGATGACATGATCCTATACATAGAAAACCCTGAGAGATCTACAACGAAGATTCTAGAACTCATAAATGAGTTTAGTAAAGTCGCAGGTTATAAGATCAATGCGCAAAAATCAGTAGCATTTCTGTACACCAATAATGAGCAAGATCAGGAGGAAATCAAGAAACAAATACCATTCACAATAGTAAATAAAAAAATCAAATACTTAGGAACAAATTTAACTAAAGAGGTAAAGAACTTATACACTGAGAACTATACAAGATTGTTCAAGGAAATCAAAGAAGACCTAAATAAATGGAAGACTATTCCTTGTTCATGGATAGGAAGACTGAACATTATTAAGATGTCTATCCTACCAAAATTGATCTACACATTCAATGCAATCCCAATAAAAATCAATGCAGCCTTCTTTAAGGAACTAGAAAAACTAACTATGAAATTTATTTGGAAAGGAAAGAGACCCCGAATAGCCAAAGACATACTGAAAAAGAAAAACGAAATTGGAGGAATCACACTACCTGACTTCAAAACATACTATAAAGCTACAGTGGTGAAAACAGCATGGTATTGGCATAAGGAGAGACATATAGACCAATGGAATCGAATTGAAAGCTCTGATATAGAACCTCACATATACAACCACATAATATTCGATAAAGCCACCAAACCCTCTCAACTGGGAGAGAGTGGCCTATTCAACAAATGGTGTCTGGAGAACTGGATAGCCATATGTAGAAGAATGAAAGAGGATTACCATCTCACACCTTATACAAAGATCAACTCAAGTTGGATCAAAGACCTAAATATAAGAGCCAAGACCATAAAAACCTTAGAAAGCAGTGTAGGGAAACATCTACAGGACCTTGTAATAGGTAATGGATTTATGAATATCTCACCAAAAGCACGAGCAGCAAAAGAACTAATAGATAAATGGGACTTCCTCAAAATTAAAGCCTTCTGCACCTCAAAGGAGTTTGTCAAGAAAGTAAAAAGGGAGCCCACACAGTGGGAGAAAATATTTGGCAATCATATATCTGATAAGAAACTTATAACTTGCATATATAAAGAACTCCTACATCTTGAAAATAAAAAGATAAACAATCCATTTAAAAAATGGGAAAAAGACTTAAACAGACACTTCTCCGAAGAAGAAATACAAATGGCAAGAAAGCACATGAAAAAATGTTCCAAATCTCTAGCTATCAGGGAAATGCAAATCAAAACCACAATGAGATACCATCTTACACCCATAAGATTGGCAGCTATGAAAAAAACAGAAGAATACAAGTGCTGGAGAGGATGTGAAGGAAGGGGAACACTCATCCACTGCTGGTGGGAATGCAGAAGGATCCAACCATTCTGGAGAACAGTATGGTGGTTTCTCAAAAAACTAGCCATAGATTTGCCATATGACCCAGCAATACCACTGCTGGGAATATACCCAGCAGAACTGAAAACAAGAACACAAACCAATATATGTACACCAATGTTCATAGCAGCATTGTTCACTATTGCCAAAAGTTGGAATCAACCCAAATGCCCATCAACAGACGAGTGGATCAATAAAATGTGGTATATACACACAATGGAATACTACTCGGCTGTAAGAACAAACACACTACAAACACATGTGATAACATGGATGAATCTTGAGAACCTTATGTTGAGTGAAGCAACCCAGACATTGAAGGACAAATACTACATGACCTCAATGATATGAAATAAACAAGCTGCCCTAGATAGCAAGAGACTGAACGATAGGCTTGCAGGAAATCGGAGGGTGGAGGAAGGATATGAGCCGATGTCTGCAGGGTGGAATTTAAGACGAGATGGTGGTAAGTATGAACACAAAGAAGAGATAAAAGGGGGGCAAGGGGTTGCCTTTGCTTGGGGCTTTGCGGGTTTGAGGGTGGCTGGGGAGGGACGGGTGGGTAACGTTGCCCAAAAGCGGGGGGAGGGAGGGGTAGCATACGAACCAGGAGAGGGTCAGGTGTTGGTGGAGAGTAAAATGCCGAGAAAATCATATCAAAATATAATAAAGAGGGTTACCTGTTTAGAATGCTCGGAGGGGAGGGTCTGATGCAGGACGGGCTCCTGGGGAATGTCTAAATGCTCATTCTGCCAGAGTGGGTGACACCATGGGGTAGAAACCCAAGTAGTGAGAGTGGGGGTGGACCCACATCCTGGGGAGGACTAATGCCATCCAATAGAGGGAACTGTATCCCTCGAGAGAAAGGGTGGCTCCCAGGGCATTGGGGCAGTTGAGCAAGTTAGGCCCTGAACACTATTCCATCTATCTCTGGAAGTGGCTCCTCAGGAAACGGAGGTTGGCTATCACTGAGGGCACCAAGGTGGAAGGGAAAATGGACGTTAAATGTGTGGAACCAAAGTAAATGGGGGGTAAGAGAGGAGTTTCTTGAGAGTACACAAGGATGGATATAAAACATGTAATATTACACCATAACATATAGGAGATGACAGACTGATAATGTAAACCATAATGTAAAACATAGGATAACTAAAAATGTAAAGAACTGTGTATCCTAAAGTATGCACCATAATGTAAACACAGATGTCACCTTGTTAGAAAGCTAATGTCTCAGACTCTGTACATCACTTTAAGTAAATATGATATGAATAGGGCGTAAGAGTATCACTGTGGAAGGGAAAAGGTTTTCTGGTGGATGTGTGGGAGTGCTGTATATTATATATATACATTGCTGTGGTCTAGGACTCCAGTGAAGAAAAGCTGAATAATTAGGGGGGGGGGGGGGGGGAAAAAAAAAAGAAAAAAATAGGATGTGGAATTTTTTCAAGTCAACATTCTTTATCTAAGTTCTTTAACTTTATCCAAGTTCTTTATCTATCCTTTAAACTCATCGCTATATGCCATTCCCTAGTAAGGGACCATGACATTATATTGGGCTTCAAATTTCGGGGAGTTCTGGATCACAGAGTGTTTCAACAATGGCAATGGAGGGATACTGGTATGGGATACCAATGACAGGTGATATATGACTGACAGGGAGCTGTACAGAACATATGTCCAGGGTGCATGGTAATGTTTGGATATACTCATAGTGGCAACAATTAAAAACCACAGTAGGGGGGGTACTGGGTTCCTGGCCAGTGGTGCTCTGTCGTGGTCCCTAGGGGAGCAGCGACAGTCTCCCAGGTACAGTGGTGGGGACCGGGAGGGAGTGAGGGTTCAACAGTGAGCCCCTGATACTAATGACTATGCTTGTGAGCTGATAAACCCAAAATAATAACAAGGCCTAGAGCAACTTTGTGCCTGGGAATTTCCTTCTGTCAGCCTTCATGTTACTCAAATGTGGCCAGTCTCGAAGCCAAACTCAGCATGTAAATGCAATGCCTTCCCCCCAGCGTGGGACATGACACCCGGGGATGAGCCTCCCTGGCAACGAGGGACCACTATCAACTACCAACTGATGATGCAACTGGAAAATGACCTTATACGCAAGGTTCAATGCGGATCAGCAGAATATCCATGTCTACATAAAATACCATGACTTTAAAATGCTGTTTGACCTAAAGTAAGGGGGAAATGGAAAGGAGAAATGAGTTTATATGGCTACGAGTTTCTAAAAAAGAGTCTGGAGGCTGGCAGAAGGTTTGCCCTCATGCACAACTGAGCAGAGTCAGAGAGACAGATAAAGCAGATACAACCCCCAGATATTGGTTCCTTTGAGGGCTAAAGAGACCCATGGGAGTTATGGTCATGGCCGATGGGGTTAACTACCAGGGCAGATGGCCCCTCTTTGGAAATGGTGTTTATGTGTGATGAATCTGGACTCAGATGGGATCTACCTTCATAAGACTTTCATGCTAATGTGCTGGAGGTGCAGTTAATGTTGGGGTTTAAGATATATTTAGGGGATTTGAATCTCTGGACTGACAATGTGATAGCCAGATCCTGAGCCTCAACAGACTCCAGCACCTACAATCTGATTTATTGGACTTACCACACTCAGCTAAGATGGAGGTGAAGAAGGACAACCACCACACCATGGAGCCTAGAGTGATTACAACTGAAAGTGGGAGGATTGCATCCAGCATCCAGGTGGAATCTGAGCCTCCTCTTGACATAAAGGTGCAATGGACACAACCAATCCAGTGTCCACATAGAAGAGGTGGCATTGGATTGGGAAAAGTGGACATAATGGACAAAGGGTATGGGGAAAGGCAGGAAGAGATGAGAGGTGGAGGCGTCTTCGGGACATGGAGCTGCCCTGGATGGTGCTTCAGAGGTAATCACCGGACATTGTAAATCCTCACAGGGCCTACATGATGGAACAGAGGAGAGTATGGGCCATGATGTGAACCAATGTATATGAGGTGCAGAGGTGCCCAAAGATGTACTTACCAAATCCAATGGATGTGTCATGATGATGGGAACGAGTGTTGTTGGGGGGGGGGGGGAGAGGGGGGGTGGGGGGGTGGGGTTGAATGGGACCTCACATATATATTTTTAATGTAATATTATTACAAAGTCAATAAAAAATAAAAAAATTAAAAAAAATAAATAAATAAAAAAATAAATAAATATGATTGTGGCCAAAAGGGGTATTCCAGGGGTGTAATGTAAATGTCAACTGAAAGAAAGCTAGAGAATAACCTAAGGACTGTATAACATAGTGAACTCGGTGGTGGATGAGGATTGTGGTTAATAGTACAAATACAAGCATGTTCTTCTGTGAACAAGAACAAAAGTACATCACTATTACAAGGTGTTAAGAATATGGTGATACCTGGGAAAATAAAATTAATGTAATTTATGGACTATAGTTAACACCAATATTGTAATATTCTTGCATCAATGGGAAAATAGATACTATGTCAGTGCTAAGGGTCAGTAACTGGGGATATGGAATTTTTTCTATTGGAGTTAGGAAAATGCTCTAAAATTGACAGGCAATGACTGCACAACTTTGTGATGAAGCTGAGTGTACGCTTTGGATGGGCTGTACAAGGCATAGGACTGTGTAACCTAATGAACTATGTAGTGGATGATGAACTGTTGTTAACAGTACAAACATGAGAGTGTTCTCTCATGAACTATGACAAATGTATAATACTAATACATGGTGTATTGGGGTGGCTTATGGGAAAATACACCAAATCTAAGCTTTGAACCACAGTTAGCAGTAATATTTTGATAATGTTCTTTTATAAGTTGTAACAAATGTACCACAACAATGAGAGGTGGTGGTGATGGGGTGATGTATGGCAATTCTGCACGTCATACATGATTGTTTTGTAAGCTCACAACTTTATTTTTAAAAATCAACTGGCCATAGATGTGAGGGTCTATTTCTGAACTTTCAATTTGACTTAATTGGTCAATATAGCTATCCTTGGACTGTACCATGTTGTTTTGACCACTGTAGCTTTATAATTTGCTTTAATGTCAGGAAATGTGAGTCTGAAATTTTGTTCTTCTTTTTCTAGATGTTTTGGCTGTTTGGGGCCCTTACCTTTCCAAATAAATTTGATAATTGGCTTTACCATTCTGCAAAGTAGGCTGTTGGAATTTTGATTGGGAGTGCATTGAATTTATAAATCAATTTGGGTAGAATTGACATTTTCATGGTAGTTAGTCTTCCAATCCATAAACTTGGAATGTCTTTCCATTTGTTTAGGTCTTCTTTGATGTCTTTTAGTAATGTTTTGTAGTTTTCTGAGTACAGATCTTTTACATCCCTGGTTAAATTAATTTCTAGATATTTGATTCCTTTAGTTGGTATTGTAAATGGATTTTTTTTTTCTTGATTGCCTCCTCATATTGTTCTTTACTAGTGTATAGAAACACTTTATTTTTGCATGTTGACCTTTTATCCTTCCACTTTGCTGAACTTATTTATTAGTTCTAATAACTTTGTCACAGATATTTTGGAATTTTCTAAATATATGATCATGTCATCTATGAATAGTGAGAATTTTACTTCTTTCTTTCCAGTTTGGATGCCCTTTCTTTCTTTTCCTTGCCTGATCACTCTATTTAGACCTTTTAGCACAGCATTGAATAACAGTGGTGACACTGGACATCCTTGTCTTGTTCCAGATCTTAGAGGAAAAACTTACAGCCTTTCCCCATTGACTATGATGTTGGCTGTGGGTTTTTCATATATTGAGGAACTTTCCTTCTATTCTTATCTTTCAGAATGTTTAATCAAGAAAGTGTGCTGGATTTTACCAAATGACTTTCCTGCATCAATTGAGATGATCATGTGTTTTTTCCCTTTCAATTTCTTAAAATTTTATATTACATTCATTGTTTTTCTTGTGTTGAACCACCCTTGCATACCACGAATAAAACCCACTTGATCATGGTGTATAATTTTTTAAAATTGCTGTTGGATTTGATTTGCAGGTATTTTGTTGAGAATTTTTGCATCTATATTCATTAAAGAGATTGGTGTGTAATTTTCTTTTCTTGTAGTATCTTTATATGGCTTTGGTATTTGGGTGATGCTGCCTTCATAAAATGGAAGAGTTTGAGCTGGATTGGTATTAATTCTTCTTGAAATGATTGGTAGAATTCATCTGTGAAGCCATCTGGTCTTCGTCTTTTCTTTGTTGGAGGTTTTTTTTGTTTTGTTTTGTTTTGTTTTTTTAAGATTTATTTATTTCTCTCTCCCCCCGCCTCCACCCCCGGTTGTCTGTTCTCTGTGTCTATTTGCTGCATCTTCTTTGTCCGCTTCTGTTGTTGTCAGCGGCAAGGGAATCTGTGTTTCTTTTTGTTCTGTCATCTAGTGTGTCAGCTCTCCGTGTTTTCGGCGTCATTGCTGGGCAGGCTGCACTATCTTTCGCGCTGGGCGGCTCTCCTTACGGGGCACACTCCTTGCGCAGGGGCTCCCCTACGCGGGGGACACCCCTGCATGGCAGGGCACTCCTTGCCCACATCAGCACTGTGCATGGGCCAGCTCCACACGGGTCAAGGAGGCCCAGGGTTTGAACCGCGGACCTCCCATGTGGTAGACAGATGCTCTAACCACTGGGCCAAGTCTGCTGCCCTTGTTGGGAGGTTTTTGATGACTGATTCCATCTCTTTTCTTATGATTGCTTTGTTGAGATCTTCTATGAGTCAGGATAGGTTGTTCATGTTTTAATAGGAATTTGTCCATTTCATCTAGTTTATCTAATTCATTAGCATACATTTTTTCATAGTATCCTCTTATGATCTTTTTTATTTCTATGGGATTAGTGGTAATGCCCGCCCTCTCATTTCTGATATCATTTATTTGCATATTCTTTTTTTTTCTTTGTCAGTCTAGCTAAGTGTTTGTCAATTTTATGGGCCAACTCAAAGAACCAACTTTTGGGGTCGAAACAGAATCCTGGGTATTCCAGTAAGAGGACAGCAAAGGTGATTCAGCAATCCAGAGAGGCAGGTGAGATTCTGTCTATCTTCCTAAATAGGAGAGCTTCAGACTCTGAGCTTGGTTTAGGGGGTCACATCCTGAAAAATTAGAATAGTGTTCTAGTTTGCCAAAGGACTGCCAATGCAAAATACCAGAAATGTGTTGGTTTTTATAAAGGGTATTTATTTGGAGTAAAAGCTTACAGTTCCAAGGCTGTGAAAAGTCCTAGTCTGTGTGTGTTCAGGTCTAGCCATGTGTCCACATTCTGTGATGGTGGATGGATGAACCTTGACTCTTCCCTGGGAACTCCCTCACTGAAGTCAGCTGCTACATGTTGAAGCAAGATGGTGGGCCATCTCTGCCTGGGCTCTCCTGCTGCAGGCGTCACCTCTCTGGCTCAGCTGCTCTGCTTTCTTCCCAATTTCAGCTGTAAGCTATCACCATGCAGCTGGGCTGGTCTCATCCTGAGCTACTTCATGGGCCCAGTCTCTTGGGGCTTCAGGCTTAAATGATCCTCTCTCTTACATGGCAGGATCAAACATGGCAGTTCCATTTTCCTCCTCTGTCTGTCTATATCAGACCCAGCAAGGGGGTGGGGACTCAACCTAAGTCATGCCTCACTGACATAGTCCAATAAAAAGCCCTACAGCAATAGTAACAGGTAATCTAATCAAAGACCTCTCGACTGAATGTAATGCAATCAATCAGTATCATACCCAGAGGAAGAGATTAGTTTACAGACAAAGTCTTTTTCTTTTTGGGATTCATAAAATAATCTCAAACCACCACAGACAGTAATACATACCCCATAGACTGATAAAATAATTAACTTGCCACTTACAGTTCCCTTATTTGTAAATATATAATTTATAAACTTAAATCTATAGTGAATCTTGCATATTGCCTGGCACAGGATAAAGGTGGGAACATATGGGAAATCACAGAATAAGGAAAATAAAGGAGTCAGGAAGGTTTTTTTCACTCATAATTTTAGTCTTGGGTTACTGTTTTGCAGAAAGAAGTCACTGTGGTAGCATATCTGGCTTTTGCTAAATTCATTATTTTTTCTTTCTTTTTAATACATATATGTATGTAGTATATGGAATTCTGACAAGCTGTTGTCAGAGGCTCTCCTAACACACTTAAAAAAAAAAGATTTTAATTTAAATTTTCTCCCCACCCCCTCATTGTTTGAACTTGCTGTTCCTGTTCATCTTCCTTGTTTCATTAGGAGTCACTGGGAACCGAACCTGGGACCTCCATTGTGGGAGGGACACACCTAATCATTTGAGCCACCTCCATTCCCTGCTTTGTTGTGTTTCTCATTATGTTTTCCTTCTTTGTGTCTCTTGTTGCATCATCTTCTTGCATCAGCTTGCCACACCTGCTCATTTTGCCATCTTGCTGTCTTCTTTAGGAGGCACATGGGAATCAAACCAGGGACATCCCATATGGTAGGCGGGAATCCAATTGCTTGAGCAACATCAGCTTCCCCTAACACACTCGTAAGAGGTCTCTCTGCTTCTCTCTGCTCTTGCTACTCTAGTTTGATCCTCAAACAAGAGGCATTGGCATCAGGAGCCTGTTAAAAAAGCCCATCCCAGGTCTACTGAATCAAAATATACATATGTTAACAAGTGATTTCTCAAAGCTTTGCTCTATATATTGTCTTATCCTTAAAATTGAGGTTGTTTTTTTTTTTCAGTTTGGGTTTCCATATTGCTTACAGTTCCTAATTCTCCTGGCACTCCTGTAATTTGCAGGTTGGATTTTCCTGGGCTCTGATCTGAATATCAGTTTCCCTTGCATTGCTACCTTCTTTCCTCCCAGGCTAAATCCTTAAGCATGGAAAGCACAACACACTCCACCAAACCTGTTTTACTTGGTCAAAGGGCTGGGGATGCAAAGCACCAAAATGTACTGGCTTTTATAAAAGATATTTATTCGGGGTATATGCTCACAGATCAGGCCATGAAAGTCCAACTCAAGGCACTATAAGAGGTACTTTCTCACCAAAGTCAGCTCTTGTTGCTCCTGGCATTGCACCACATGGTGAAGCAAGATGGCTGCCGATCTCTGCAGAGGTCTCAGCCTTCCCCTCTGGGCTCACCATGTCCTCTTGAGCAGCATCATGGGTCCAGCCTCTTGGAGCTGTGTGCAGGATCAAGCATGATGGCTTCCTTTTATCCCTCTGTCTGTCTGAGTCTCTGTGTCTCCTTAATATCAGACCAGCCAAAGGGTGGAGACTCAGCATGAATCATGCCCCACTGATGTAATCCAATCAAAGGGCATCACGCACAGTGGAATAGATTAGTTTACAAATATAGTTTACAAATCTTTCTCTTTATGGGATTCATAAAATAATCTCAAAGTGTCACAAAACCCATATAAAGCAGTTGCTGCTGGATGAATTGCCAGTTTGGGGAATTCCTCTGCGTTTCATCTTCCTGTTTCCTTAAGCACTGACTCCTTGAGTCCTAGAACCTCTTGGCGTACTAGCTAAGTATTCCCTTCTTTTCCCACTCATTTAGAAACCTACTCACTGTCTGTTTTGTGACTGATTTGGAAATAACAGAGCTAGTTTTTGAATGCTTCTTTTGTGCTCAGGAACTTTATTTTTTATTTATTTCTCTCCCTTTCCCTCGCCCCCTCCCCCAGTTGTCTGTTCTGTGTCCATTCGCTGCGCGTTCTTCTATGTCTACCTGTATTCTTGTCACTGGCACCTGGAATCTGTGTCTCTTTTTGTTGTGTCATCTTGCTGCATCATTTCTCTATGTGTGCAGTGCCATTCCTGGGCAGGCTGCACTGTTTTCGTGCTGGGCAGCTCTCCTTATGGGACGCAATCCTTGTGCGAGGGACTCCCCTACACGGGGGACACCCCTGCGTGGCACGGCACTCCTTGCGCGCATTAGCACTGCGCGTGGGCCAGCTCATCACACAGGTCAGGAGGCCCTTTGAACCTTGGACCTCCCATGTGGTAGGTGAACGCCCTATCCATTGGGGCAAATCCGCTTCCCTTCAGGAACTTTATTAAAACTTTTTTTTTTTTAAGATTTATTTATTTATTTATTTAATCTCCCCCCCCCCCCCCCCCCCCGTTGTCTGTTCTTGGTGTCTATTTGCTGCATCTTGTTTCTTGTTTCTTTGTCCGCTTCTGTTGTCGTCAGCGGCACAGGAAGTGTGGGCGGCGCCATTCCTGGGCAGGCTGCTCTTTCTTTTCACGCTGGGCGGCTTTCCTCACGGGCGCACTCCTTGCGCGTGGGGCTCCCCCACGCGGGGGACACCCTTGCGTGGCACGGCACTCCTTGCACGCATCAGCACTGCGCATGGCCAGCTCCACACGGGTCAAGGAGGCCCGGGGTTTGAACCGCCGACCTCCCATATGGTAGACGGACGCCTTAACCACTGGGCCAAAGTCCGTTTCCCTATTAAAACTTTTAATGCATTATTTAATGTAATAGTAACAACCACAATATAGCCCCAGTACAGTGACTACTATTCTCTCCATTTTTCACACGAGGAAACCTGTTCAGAGAAACAGCTATTTAGAGATGTGTGTGAAAGCCACGTGGTCCCCAGAAGCCAAAACCCTACTCCTGGGGAAGACGGTGGAGTAGGGAGCTCCCGGACTCAGTCCTTCCACCAGAACAGCTATTAAACAGGCAGGAAACTGCCTGAAACAACTGTTTGGAGACTCTGGAGACCAGAAGCACACTGTATAGTACCTGGGGAAAAGTGTAAGGAAGAGGCTGATGAATTATGGTAAATACGAGTAAGTTGCTGTCTCTATGAGGTGGCTACAGGCATCCATCCCCCACTCTTATGGCAACTGCCATGGGGTTTAGCTCATGGCTTGTTCTCTGGTGACAGAAAGAAATACAAAATACTCTTCTCCAAGACCAGGAGTGGGAACAGTTGGTCCTTGACCATGGCTTTTGACTAATGACTGCCAATCACTGGTGTCCCGGCTTTGATGGTGGCCATTGTTTCACCTGTCTTGGACAAAGGCTGTGGTGGAGAAGACTTAAGACACTATGCTTCCACAGGGCAACAGGGGACAGGACAGTTAGTTGAAGGGCTACACTCGCAGGGCAGGCTAAGAGAGCTCAGCTTTGAGGAGCTGTGAAATAAGCTCTTGGTGCCCTTCCTGATCTCGTCCTAAGGGCACTTTGGAGCTGGTCTGCACCTGCTTTGTGGCCCTGTTTTGGCTGGGAAAAACTGACTTGGCAAAGTCCTCTCTGGCATGCCCCACTTTCCAGAATTTGCCTTCTAGGCAAAAGCAGCTAAGGACAATGTAAGAGTGTTGGAAACTATAGAAACAGACAGTCTGGGGCAAAGGTTTGCTGACTTCAAATACCTGGGCAAGGGAGGGCTGTTTTCTGGGAAACAAAAGGGACTTCCAGACTCCTTTAAAGAGGTGTGTTAGTCAGCCAAAAGGGGTGCTGACGCAAAGTACTAGAAATCTGTTGGCTTTTATAAAGGGTATTTACTTGGGATAAAAAAACTTACAGATACAAGACCCTAAAGAGTCAACTCAAACTTACTACCTTACTCAAAGTCCGTTGCCATGTGTTGAAGCAAAATGGTGGGTGGCATCTGCAAGGGTTCAGCCTTCCTCTTCCCTCTTACGGGTCCATGGGTGCAGCCTCTTGACCTCAGCTGTAGGCTGGCATAGGACTTGTCTCTCTTCCCAGGGTTCATTTCTTTCCAGGCTCAGCTGCTCTGGTCTCTTTACAAAGTCAGCTGTATGCTCTCAGGCATAATGACTCAACTCTGTACCCAGGGCCTCTGCAGTGAGTATGGAGCTGTCTCTCTTCCTCTGAGTATCTTCTCTGTATATCTATGTACTTCTGTGTTCTTGATTGTCAGTTTATATAGCCCACCAAGGGGGTGGGGACTCAAACTGAGTCACCCTAATGACGGTCAAATCAAAGCCCTAATCTTAACATAATTTAATCAAAGACATCTCAGCTGAATTTAATACAATCAAAGGGTATCATGCCCAAAGGAAAAGACCAGTTTACAAACATAATTATGTCTCTTTTTGGAATTTGAAAATAATATCAAACTGCCACAACAGGATCTCCAAAACAACTAACAAGCAAAAGCCTTGGAAAAGTCAGGGGCCAAAAGAGAAAGGGAGAACTCTGCACACTGCATTTGCCTCAGCAGGCCTTCCTGACAGGAGGCCTGCAGCTCTAAAAGATCTCTGTCTTGTCACCTAATGATTAGAAAATCAAGAAACTAACATCTCAGTGAATAAATCCCAGCATTAATATTTTAAAATATTAAAATGTACAGTGTGCAACAAAAGAGTACAAGACAAAGAAAGAAACAGAAAATGATGGCCCATCCAAAAGAAGAGAGTAAAATTCTGGAAAACACCCGTGAAGAAAATGAGAATGTGGACAACCAAACAAAGCTTTTTAAAAATGATCTTAAAAATGTTCAAGACTTCTGGGCAGATGGCAGACTAGAAAGCCATGAGACTCTTTTCTCCTCCAGAAAAATAGCTAGAGGATAGGCTGAAACAGCCTGGAAAAAGATCTTCTAGAGTTTAGGACACCAGGCAAAGACTGGACACTGCCCAGAGGAGAAAGGGACAAAGAAGGAGAATTGCGATGACAGAATGGTGAGTTGAAACCAGCAGCAGTTGCTGCTGGCACTACCCCCACGCTAAAGATGCTTTAGAATTCTTGGGCCTCTGGGCAGAAGGAAAGAAATAATAAAGATTAGAGCAGAAATACATGAAATTGAGAACAACAACAACAAAAAAAAAACAATAGAGAAAATCAACAATACGAAAAGCTGGTTCTTCGAGAAGATCACTAAAATTGACAAACCCTTAGCTAGATTAACAAAGAATAAAGGAGAGAAGATGCAAATAAATACAATCAGAAATGAATGTATTTTTAGTTCTGACCTGACAGAACTAAAAAGAATCATAAGAGGATATTATGAGAAACTGTATGCCAACAAACAAGACAACCTAGACGAAATGGACAAATCCCTAGAAATACACAAACAACCTACACTGATGCTGCAAGAAATACAAGAACTTAACAAACCACTCACATTTAAGGAGATTGAACCCATCGTCAAAAATCTCCCAGCACAGTAAAGTCCAGGACCAGATGACTTCAGGTGAATTCTACCAAGCATTTCAAAAAAGAATTAATCCTAATCCTGTTTAAACTCTTCCAAAAAATTGAAGAGGAGAGAAAACTACCCAACACATCTTTTTTTTTTTTAATTTATTTAATTCCCCTCCCCTCCCCCGGTTGTCTGTTTTCTGTGTCTTTTTGCTGCGTCTTGTTTCTTTGTCCGCTTCTGTTGTCGTCAGCGGCACAGGAAGTGTGGGCGGCACCATTCCTGGGCAGGCTGCACTTTCTTTCGCACTGGGCGGCTCTCCTTATGGGCGCACTCCTTGCGCGTGGGGCTCCCCTACGTGGGGGACACCCCTGCGGGGCGCGGCACTCCTTGGGCGCATCAGCAGTGCACATGGGCCAGCTCCACACGGGTCAAGGAGGCCCGGGGTTTGAACCGTGGACCTCCCATGTGGTAGATGGACGCCCTAACCACTGGGCCAAAGTCCGTTTCCCCCAACACATCTTATGAAGCCAACATCACCCTAATACCAAAGCCAGATAAAGGCACAAGAAAAGAAAATTACAGACCAATCTCTCTAATGAACATAGATGCAAAAATTCTCAACAAAATAATTGCAACTCAAATCCAACAGTATATCAAAATACTATACATCACAACCAAGTGGGATTTATTCCTGGTATGCAAGGCTAGTTCAACATAAGAAAATCAATTGACATAATACACCATATTAACAAACTGAAGGGAAAAAAAACACATGATTATCTCAATTGATGCAGAAAAGGCATTCAACAAAATCCAGCATATTTTTTTGATAAAAACACTTCAAAAGATAGGAATAGGGCAGCAGATTTGGCTCAACAGATAGAGCATCCACCTACCACATGGGAGGTCCAGGGTTCAAATCCAGGGCCTCCTGACCCATGTGATAGCTGGCCCATGCTCAGTGCTGATGCACACAAGGAGTGTCATGCCACATAAGGGTGTTCCCCATGTAGGGGAGCCCCACATGCTAGAAATGTGCCCCATAAGGAGAGCTGCCTAGCACAAAAAAAATGCAGCCTGCCCAGGAGTGGCACTGCACACATGGAGAGCTGATGCAGCAAGATGATGCAACAAAAAGAGACAGAGATTTCTGGTGCTGCTGACAAGAATACAGGTGGACACAGAGGAACACACAGCAAATGGACACAGAGAGTAGACGACTGGGGGAGACGGGAGGGAAGGGGAGAGAAATAATTTTTTTTAAAAAGATAGGAATAGAAGGAAAATTCCTCAATATGATAAAAGCATAAATGAAAAACCCACAGCCAGCCTCATATTAAATAGGGAAAGGTTGAAATCTTTCCAAGATCAGGAACAAGACAAGGATGCCCACTGTTGCCATGTTAGTCAATATTGTACTAGAATGAGGGAAGGCCCGACAGTGCAGCCGTCCAAGCCATGAGACTTGCGCTACAAGACACGGGACTTTGAGTAAACTCTAGCCCCCACATGCCCTTGAGTAAACTCAGGGATGGTCTTCAAAGCGCTGAGTCACGGGGCGAGGACAGTGCGCATGCGCCGTGCCACCATTTCATCTCCTTCCACCATTTTGTCTAGTAAATCTATAGTTACCATATATAGACATATTGCTGTCCCAACCAATCAGATAATGTTTCCGCGTTCACCCTATATAACTCTTGTCCACTACCCCTTCCCCGGACTCGCTCACAGATCGCGCATAAGCCCACGCACACTAGCTCCCCCACTTCTGCCAATAAAGCTGTCTACTTCTCCTGGCCAGTGGCTTGCATGAGTTTGTAGCGCGGTCCCCCTTTCCTGACTATCAGCCCCGGCCAGCAGTCCCCAGCACACGGCAGGTGAGGTGTGTCACCAGCCTGCGGCTCGCTAAGGTGGTGTGAGGAAGGCTTCCAGCAGCCACCGCGGCAGCGGCAGCAGAGAAAGCGAAACCAACATCCGTGCTGGCGGCGCGACTCCCCCCCCCCCCCCCACACACACACACTAGAACTTCTAGCTAGGGCAATTAGACAAGGAAAAAAAAAAAAAAAGATTAAAGACATCCAAATAGGAAAAGAGGAAGTGAAATTCTCACTGTTGGCAGGTGACATGATCCTATATTTAGAAAGTTCTTAAGTATCCATAACAAAACTCCTTGAGCTAGTAAATGAGTTCAGCAAAGTGGCAGGATATAAGATCAACACACCAAAATTAGTAATGTTTTTGTACACTGGTACTGAACAATCTGAGGAGGAAACAAGGGGGAAAATTCCATTTACCATAGCAACAAAAAGACTCAAACATCTAGGAATTAATTTAACCAAAGAAGTACAGTAGCTAAATGCAGAAAACTACAAAACAATGCTTAAAAAAAATTTTTTTTTAAAGATCTAAAGAAATGGAAAGATATTCCATATCCATGGATTGGAAGAATAAATATGAAGATGTCAATTTTACCCAATCTGATTTATAGATTCAATTCAATACCAGTCAAAATTGCAACAGCCTGCTTTACAGAATTAGAAAAGGTAATTTCCAAATTCATTTGGAAGGGAAAATGCACCTGAATAGCCAAAAGCATTCTAAAAAAGAAGAGCAAAGTAGAAGAAATGTCACTGCCTGAACTTGAAACATATTACAAAGCTACAGTGGTCAAAATGGCATGGGTATGGCATAAAGATAGACACATCAATCAGTGGAATAGAATTGAAAGTCCAGAAATAAACCCTCACTTATATGGTCAATTGGTTATTGACAAACCTCTCAAGTCCATGTTAACAGGACAAAACAGTCTCTTCAACAAATGGTGCTGGAAGAACAGGATATCTATAACCAAAAGAATGAAAGAGGACCCTTATCTCATTCCCCACACAAAAATCAACTAAAAATGGATTGATGACATAAATATAAAAGCCAGGGCCATAAAACTTCTAGAAGAATATGAAGGGAAACATTTTAAAGACCTTGTAGTAGGTGGTGGTTTCTTGGACCTTACACCCAAAGCATGCACGACCAAAGAAAAAATAGATATATGGAACCTCCTCAAAATTAAAAATTTTTGCACCTCCCAGGACTTTGTCAAAAGGGTAAGAAGGCCGCTGACTCAATGGGAGAAAATATTGTCATGACATGAAATCTCATGTCAGATAAGGGTTTAATATCCAAGACATATGAAGAGATGCTACAACACAAATAAAAAGACAAATAACCCAATTAAAAAACGGACAAAAGACTAGAATAGACATTTGTCCAAACTAGAAATACAAATGAGAAAAGCACATGAAAAAGTGCTCAACATCACTAATGATTAGGGAAATGCAAATCAAAACTACAATGAGATATCATTTCACATCTATCAGAATGGCCACTATTAAAAAGACAGAACTACAAGTGCTGAAGAGGATGTGGAGATTAGCAACATTGACTGTTGGTGGGAAGACAGAATGGTACAGCCACCATGGGGGATTGCTTGGCAGTTCCTAAAGAAGCTTAATATGAGTTGCCACGTGACCCTGCAATACCACCATTGGGTATATACCCAGAAGAATTGAGAGCAGTGACATGAACACCGATGTTCATAGCTGCCTTATTCATGATTGCCAAAAGTTGGAAACAACCCAGGTGTCTATCAACCAATGAATGAATAAGCACACTGTGGTGTATTCACATGATGGAATATCATGCAGCTGTGAAAAGAAATGAAGTTGTAAAGCATATGACAACATGGATGAACCTAGAGGAATTATGTTGAGTGAAGCTAGCCAGACCAAAAGGACAAATACTGTATAATTGCATTTTTATGAACCAAATATATTGTGTAATATATTGTATGATCCAAGAAAAATTTTATACTTATCCAGTACTTTTAATTGAGAAATGTATGTTTCTATTCAACTGTGGGAAAAAAATACTAAAAAGATGATGAAAATACAAAGAAAGAAATAAAGAAGATCAGGAATACAATGAATGAACAATATGAGAATCTTAGTAAAGAGATAGAAATTTTAAAAAGGAACCCAACAGAAGTACTGGAGTTGAAAACCATAATAACTGAAAGAAAAGTTCCCCAGAAGGGTTGAAAAGCAGATTGGGGGAAGCAGACTAGGCCCAGTGGATAGGATGTCCATTTACCACATGGAAGGTCCGCGGTTCAAACCCCAGGCCTCCTTGACCTGTGTGGAGTTGGCCCACGCAAAGTGCTGATGCACGCAAGGAGTGCCATGCCACACAGGGGTGTCCCCCGCATAGGGGAGCCCCATGCGTATTGAGTGCTCCCCAAAAGGAGAGCCGCCCAGCGCAAAAGAAAGTGCAGCCTGCCCAAGAATGGCGCCACACACATGGAGAGCTGACACAACAAGATGATGCAACAAAAAGAAACACAGATTCCCATGCCACTGACAACAACAGAAGTGGACAAAAAGAAGAACATGAAGCAAATGGACACAGAGAACAGACGACTGGGGCAGGAGGGGAAGGGGAGAGAAATAAACAAAATAAATCTTTTAAAAAAAGCAGATTGGAAAAGATGGTAGACTAGAAAGACACAGGACACTCTCTGCTCACAGAAAAACTAGCTAGAGGACAGGTAGAAATGGTCTGGGGAAAATGTTCTAGGGTTTAGAACACTAGGGGAAGGCTGAAAACTGTCCAGAAGAGCAAGGAGCAAAGGAAAATAATTGTGATGGCAAAACTATGAGTTAAAGCAGTAGAGGCAGCTGCCGGCACCCTCCCGCACCCCATAGACAATTTTGAATTCTCAGGTCTTGGGGTTGGCAGCTACAGACAGAAGGGGCTGCAGGGATCCACCTCTCCAGGAAACGGGAGAGGGAGGAGTGTGCCTAAGGGTGACTCTGCTTGTGAAATAAAAATTTGGTCTGCTGTGTCCCACCAGTCCTTCCGGGCTGGGCGGGGCAGTGCCATTGTTTGCTTTGGGAGGCAGCATGGGACTAAAGAGAGCCACTTAATCACCTGCTTTACTAACCAGGACTCGTTGAGGATGCAGTACATTCTCTCTCTTTTTTTTAATTTTTAAAATTTATTTCTCTCCCCTTCCCCCACCCCTCAGTTGTCTGCTCTCTGTGTCCATTCGCTGTGTGTTCTTCTGTGACCACTTCTATCCTTATCAGTGGCACGGGAATCTGTGTTTCTTTCTGTTGCATCATCTTGTGTCAGCTCTCCGTGTCTGCAGCGCCATTCTTGGGCAGGCTGCACTTTCTTGCGCGCTGGGCGGCTCTCCTTACGGGGTGCACACCTTGCGTGTGGGGCTTCCCTACATGGGGGCATCCCTGCGGGGCAGGGCACTCCTTGCAGGCATCAGCACTGCACATGGGCCAGCTCCACATGGGTCAAGGAGGCCCGGGGTTTGAACCGTGGACCTCCCATGTGGTAGGCGGACACCGTATCCATTGGGCCAGGTGTGCTTCCCCCATTCTCTTTTCCTACCAGCAAACTTTGTAGAACAACCTCTGAGAGAGTTTGAATTACAAGGCTCTTAGTCTCCAGGTGGGTTCCTCTATCACATCAATTCAATCCATGTTACAGTGAAAACAAAATGAGAGGGCTGCTGAAGAGCGTCAAATGCTGGGAACCAAGGAAGTGCATGTGAGGTAACTAAAAGTAAATCAGTAAGAGAGGATTTTTCTGGCCCATACAGCCTCCCTCCCTTGGAAGTGAGTCTGCAACCCATTACTGGGTCTAGGGCCCATATTTGAGCTACTAACAGGGACAGTCTTAAAGACCTAGAACTGGTTAAACCAAGAATCAAAGAATGGCAGTAACAGCCTCCCACCACTAAATGATATCACAGGTCTCTTTGTGAGAGTAGAAAATGCTTGGCAGGGAAGCCTGAAGCCTGGAGAGGTGATGAGTGTGCTTGCAAACATCAATCCCTAAGAAAGAAGGAGAAATTGAACATTAAAGTAAACTCACCATCATAATCAGATACATAGACATCAGCAAAAACTTACAAGCCATACTAAGAAAATGGAAGAGCAATATATCAAAGCCCCAGATGAAGCAGGATCTGAGACAACCCATCAATGAGATTCATGCAAATTTCCAAAATTAATGATTTGAAAAACAATAAGGCTAAAGAGATAGAGGATATCAAGAAGACACTGGGTGAGCACAAAGAAAAATTAGAAAACCTGAATAGAAAAGTAACAGAGCTCATGGGAATGAAAGACACAATAGGTGAGATCTCAAAAGCACTTTAGAGGCATACAACAGCAGACTCAAAATGATAGAAGAAAGAATAAATGATACAGAAGGCAGAACAGCTGAAATTGAAGAGAGAAAAAATGGAAAAAAATGAGCAGGGGCTCAGGGAGTTGAATGATTATATGAAATGCAACAAT
Source organism: Dasypus novemcinctus (assembly GCF_030445035.2). NCBI lineage: Eukaryota > Metazoa > Chordata > Mammalia > Cingulata > Dasypodidae > Dasypus > Dasypus novemcinctus. The sequence goes on along the minus strand of NC_080681.1, from coordinate 32,647,277 downwards.
ATTTCATAAATGCATGTCATGGGAGTCTCAGAAGGAGAAAAGGGAAAGGGACCCTATATTTAAAAAATTCTGAAATGTCTACTACAAAGCTATTTGAGCTAATAAATGAGTTCAGCAAAATGTCAGGATACTAGATGAACAGGTAAAAATCATTATGTTTCTGTACACTGATGTTAAACAATCTGAGGAGGGAATCAGGAAAAAAATTCCATTTACAATAGCGTCAAAGACTCAAATATGTAGGAATCATTTTAAATGATTTAAATATGTAGGAATCATTCAGAAAACTACAAGCAATGCTAAAAGAAATCACTGAAGACCTAAACAAATGGAAAGACATTCCATATTCATGGATTGGGAGACTAAATATCATTTAAGATGTCAATCCTACCCAAACTGATTTATTGATTCAAAATGCAATACTGGAAAGCAATTGGGCTCCCACCTATCACATGGGAGGTCCCAGGTTCAGTTCCCAGTGCCTCCTGGAGAAGAAGAGTGAGACAGCAAGCTGGCATGATGGGCAGGTGCAGTGAACTGATGCAACAAGATGCAACAACGAGACAGGAAGAGGAAAGACAATGAAAGACACAACAAAGCAGGGAGCTGAGGTGGGTCAAGCAATGGAACACCTCTCTCCCACCTGGGAGGTCCCAGTTTCAGTTCCTCATGCCTTCTAAAGAGAAGATGAGCACAGCGCACAGCAAATGGACACAGAGAGCAGACAGCAAGCACAAACAATGAGGGAACGGGAATAAATAAAATAAATGTTTAAAAATAAATACACAGGGGTGTCCCACACACAGGGGAGCCCCACACTCAAGGAATGCACCCCATAAGGAGAGCCACCCAGCGTGAAAAAAGTGCAGCCTGCTCAGGAGTGGCACTGCACACATGGAGAGCTGGTGCAGCAAGATGATGCAATAAAAAGAGACACAGATTACTGGTGCCACTGGCAAAAATATAAGCGGACACAGAAGAATACACAGCAAACGGACACAGAGAGCAGACAACTGAGGGGGGGGAGGGCAGGGAAGGGGAGAGAAATAATTAAAAAATAAATAAATAAAATAAATCTTTAAAAAAAAAGATCTTGTAGATAAGTACTGGTTTCTTGGACCTTACACCCAAACCATGAGCAACAAAAGAAAAAATAGATAAATGGGATCTCCTCAAAATTAAACACTTTTGCACCTCACAGGACTTTGTCAAAAGTGTCAAAAGGCAGCAAATCAATGGGAGAAAATATCTGGAAATCACATGTCCAATAAAGGTTTAATATCTATGATATAGAAAGAGATGCTACAACTCAGCAAAAAAAAAAGACAAATGACCCAATTAAAAAATGGGCAAAAGGTTTGCATAGACATTTATCCAAAGAAGAAATACAAATGGAGAAAATGTTCAACATCACTAGTATTATGGAAATGCAAATCAAAACTACAATGAGATACCATCTCACAACTATCAGAATGGCAATTATTAAAAAGATAGAGAACTACAAGTGTTGTAGAGGTTGTGGAGAGATAGGAACACTTATTCACTGTTGGTTGGAATGTAGAATGGTACAGCCACTGTGGAGGAATGTTTGGGAGTTCCTAAAAATGTTGAATATAGATTTGCTATGTGACCCAGCAATACCATTACTGGGTATAAACCCAGAAGAACTGAGAGCAGTGACAGAAACAGAAATCTGCACACCAGTGTTCATAGTGGTGATATTCAAGGTTGCCAAAAGATGGAAACAATTCAGGTGTCCATTAACTGATGAATGGATAAAAAAACTGTGGTGTAGTCACACGTGGAATATTATGCAGCTGTAAAAAGAAATGAAGTCATGAAGCATATGACGACATGGATGAACTTGGAGGACATTATGTTGAGTGAAGTAAGCCAGACACAAAAGGACAAATACTATATGATTGTACTACTATGAACCAAATATTTTGTGTAATCTCATGGAGTTAATGACTTTAATATGAGTGTCACCAGAAAATAGAACGCAGATTGGAGCTGGCAGAAGAAAGAATCAGTGATCTCAAAGATAAGACACTTGAAATAAGCAGACTGAGGAGGAAAAAGAAAAAAAAAATTTTTTTTTAATAGCTTAAGACACCTCTGGAACACCATCAAGAGTACCAATATAAGCATTATGTGAGTCCCAGAAGGAGAAGAAAGAGAGAAAGGGGCAGAAGAAATATTTAAAGAAATAATAACAGAAAACTTCCCAAACTTAGCAAAAGGCATGAATATGCATATCCAAGAAGCCCAGAGAACACCAAACAGGATAAACTGGTCAAACTTTTGAGTACCAAGAACAAAGAGAGTTCTGAAAGCTGTAAGAGAAAAGCAACATTATGTACAAGGAAACCCCAGTTAGATTAAGGGTTGATTTCTCGTCAGAAACCATGGAGGCTAAAAGGGAGTAGATTGAAATACTTAAAGTGATGAGAGAAAACAACTGTCAGCCAAAAATTGTATAAATTACTTCTTTAATAAATGAGAGAGAGATTAAGACATTCCCAGATAAACAAAAGCTGAGGGAGTTCATCACCATTACAAGCAATGCTTAAGGGAGTTCTTCAGGCTGAAAGGAAAGGACACTAGACAGTGAGTCAATGCAACATAAAGATATAAAGACCTGTGGTAAAGGTAACCATTAGGGTAATTTTAAATGCCAGTATTATTGTAGTGTAGCGTTTGGTATGTAACTCCACTTCTTACTTTCTACAGGGGTTAAAATGCAAATGCATAAAAAGTAATGATAAATCTATGTTTTTGGACACACAATGTACAAACATATAAGTGATAAAAAGTACCAAAGAAAGGTGGGGGTCAGAGGAGTATAGGAAATATATATGTGCATGCTATTTAAGTTGTTATAAAATTAAATATGATGGTTATATATTTAGTAGTTTGAATTTTAACCCATGACAACCACAAGGAAAATAGATGAAAAATACATCAGGATAGAAAAGAGAAGGCCCTCTGTGTGGTGAAACATGCCTAAATTGAGAACAATAGTTTATTCTTTTTTCACAGAACAGAATGAGGGATATGAGACTTAAGTAGATATACAAAGGCATAAGAGGTTTGTGGGAGTGCTGACTAAAATTTTATAAGTTTGTTTAAAACAATGTGTTTTTTCCTAAGATAAGATAGCTGGTTTTCATAAAATCAGGATGGAAGTGTGTAGGACAGAACTTGAATGCATATGGCAATTTGTAGAATGTATTGTAGAAGGTAGCATTAAGAAAAGAATGTGTTTTGTGAAGCTGGAATTTGTAATGAGATGAAGCAACTATGGTCTATGTGGTTATGGATAGTTATAAGAATTTTGTAGAAGAAATGTTTAAACCAAAATATTTGAATGGCTAATTCCAGGAAGTCACTATTAAAGAGAAACTCAATTGATTTTAATAACAAAAAGTAGCTTCCTAACAGGAAAAACTGTCAGAGGCCACCTCAACCTGCATATTAAAGTGGTGGTAAAGGAAGATCATCTTGATTCCATTGGGCTGTATTGCTGACATGAAATACTTGTTAATTAGTGTCATCATAGTGAAGGTGTAGAAGCAAAAATCTCCATGGTGCTGAAGGACACTATGCACCAGGCCAGTGGAATATTGGAGCCAATCTTCATAGCTTCTCTCTAGGGTCAATGGTGCTGCAGCATGCTGGCTGTGTGAAGAACATGCTAAGTGGAGCAGTGATTATCAAATGCTGTGAGTAGAACGCAAACATAATTAGCATAATGGCCTGCTCCCATGTAGAGACTACTTGTATGGTGTTGAAAACCTATCCTGGAGCTTAGATCTATTACTTGCAACTCAAAAAGAAACTTATGCATTCATTAGTGCATTGATTGGTGTTAAGTACTGTACATATCTCCTATTCTAGATATATGCTTGATGATTATGGTGACATCTTTTCTAGATCATATGCAGAGGGATATTGAACATGTTAAAAGGTCCTGGTACATGTCACTTTCTAACATATTTAATTCAAATCTCCCTCCCAGCCCTTATTCTAAAACCTGTCCCACTAATATCCTGGGGAGGACTGGCAAACCCACATGCCATCCTGCCAGGGCTAAGCATTTTCCCAGCAGGAAGGAAGCAATATCAAGGTGACTGGGATCCACTTCAGCTTAACCCCATTGAGATAGTCTATGGGTAACCTTTCCTCACCTAGGACCTCAACCAATTTCTGGTGAAAACCTGACAAAAAAAGCCCACCAACTTTGAGAAGATGTAGCCTTTAGGCATCTGGGCTTTTCTATTTTTGCGGCCCAGTATCCTTTTCTGTGAAACCCTATGTCCTCAAAATTCTAATTAAGTCTATTTCTTCCATCTTGTTAGCCATACAGAGATTTCATCCAGTTTCATCCAGGGTGCCATAGTCATCTTCCTCCAACCATGAGAGAATAGCAGGAGGGTTTTACACCTTGTCAGGTAAAGCCTACTGCTTATAACCAGTGGGGGGCAGTTACAAAGGAATGACCATCGTCTTTCAGCATCCCTTTAAGAATGAAGGTGTAACCTCTCTTAGAAACTTTAGAGGGGCTCAAACAGGCATTGGGGCAAACTCCTGTTCTGGCCCTGTCTTCCCTCAAAAAACCTTTCCACCTGTTTGTTACAGTAGATAGAGGGACAGCATTGGGGGTTCTGACCCAAATCTGGGGAGGTCAAAAGAGACCTGTAGCCTTCCTTTCCAAGATTTTGGATCCTGTCTCCAGGGGATGGCCCAGATGCATTCAAGCTGTGGCAGCAACTGCTCTCCTGGTAGAAGAGGGCAGGAAGCTGACTTTTGGGGGAACCTTAGTTGTTAGCACCCCTCATCAGGTCAGAACTATTCTGTCTCAGTGGGAAGGTGGTTGACTGATTCCCAAATTCTGAAGTATGAGGCTATCCTAATGGAAAAATGACTTGGTATTGACAATGGACCATAGCCTAAACTTGGCCTCCTTTCTTTGGAAGGGATCTGTCCAAATGGATGCTCCTTGTTTAGATCTGATTGTATATCAGACCCGAGTCCAATCTGATCTTGGGGATCTTTCCCTGCACTCGGGGGGGGGGGGGGGGGAGGATTATTCATAGATGGGTCCTCCAGGGTCCTAGAAAGAAGGAGGCACAATGGCAATGCAATTGTGAATGAACTAACTTGTGAGGTGAAAGAAGCTGGCTGATTGCTCAATGACTGGTTAGCTCGAACTTGTGAATTGTATTTATTAAATCAAGCCCTCAAATTATTAGAGGAAAAGGATGGTACAGTCTACACTAACTCCAAGTACACTTACAGGGTAGTCCACACCTTTGGAAAAATTTGGGAAAAAAGGGGATCGATTAACAGCAAAGGAAAAGGGAATTAATAAAACAAGTATTGTCCAATCTACTCTTAACCAGGGAAATATCAATGGTGCATGTAAATGGACGCCAGAAAGGTCATATGTTTGAAGCAAAGGGCAATAGATTAGCAGATGAAGAGGCTAGGGAAGCCTCCCTTAGTTCCCCTTGAAGTTGATGATCCTGATACCCTCTATTGCCAGAGATTTTGGGGTCCCCACATTCTCTGAAAAGGAGGAGAAAGAGCTGGAGCAGTTAGAAGCAACCCTAGATGATCAAGGGAGGTGCCTTCTCCTGGTTGGTAGGCAAATGTTGACTAAACAAGTGATGAGAGAGGTACTAGCAGTCTTACACCAAGGGAGTCATTGGGGGGTACAGGCCATGCATGATCTGGTTCTTAAGTATTTTGGATGCATGGGCCTTAATACTGTAGCTAAGCAAATAAGTGTTAGATGTATAATTTGCCAAAAGGTCAGTAGGAAATTCTTAAGGAAGCAAGAACAAGGGGGACAGGAGCCAGGCCTCAGGCCATTCCAGAACACTCAGGTTGATTACACTGAAAGGGCCCCAGTGGGTCGGCTAAACGTATGTTTTGGTTATCGTAAATCATCTGACAGGATGGGTGGCGGCATATCTTCTGGCCTCAGCTATAGCATCAGGAACTTTCAAAATTATCCTTCAACAGTCATTCCTCATTATGAGTTAGTGGAAAATATAGACCCAGACAATGGTAGCCACTTTACCTACCATCTACTCCAGAATATTATGCAAAACAAAGCCTGGGTGTCACATGGAACTTCTGTACACCTTGGCACCCACTGTCTTCAGGGAGAGCGGAGAGTATGAATCAACCTTTAAAGAAACATCTTTCTAAATTGGTCTTCGAAACAAAGTTACCCTGCATTAAGTCTTTGCCATAGCCCTATTGAGGATTAGAACTTCCCCTAGAAAAGAACTGGGAATCCGTATGAAATGCTTTGGGCTTGCCTTTTCCTAGGAGGACTGGGGACCTCCCTTCCTTAGAGTCGAAGGTTCTCTTCCTTAAGAATTATATACTGGCTATGTCCTCTACTTTGTCATCCCTCAGGCATTGTGGTTTGCTGGCTGAGACCCTGCCTCTCAAACTCACTGTCCATCAACACCAACCCAGCAGTTGGGTCCTAATCAATTTGTGGAAGGAATCAAAACTTCAGCCTACCTGGGAAGGACCCTATCAAGTTTTTGTTGACAACTGAGACTGCAGTCAGGACAGCAGAAAGAGGCTGGACCCACCACTCTCAAGTAAAAGGACCAGTACCTGACTCAGACGATAAGTACCTGACAACACTGTCTGAGTCCTGGGAAATAACTCCAGCTTTGGATCCCTTAAGGATCACTCTGAGAAGGCAATAGTTGGGAGGGCATATCTAGAAAGGGGGAGGGACTGCTCAGACTCTATGTCAGTGAACTTTGTGGGAAGATATCCCTCCACTTAGAAGGCAGGTTATTATCTACATCCTTGTCTAGTGCCTTAAGAGACTAGCAGATGAAGGATTTAAAGTTTCTGAAAATGAGAATAATTATATTGACTATGATGTTTCAGATTCAGGTCATGACAAGCCCTGTTAAATTGATAGTAAATATAACTGAAGACCTAGAGTCTCAGACCATGCAGTTTGATGCCTGCCAAGTGATAAGGTGTGGAGATTTAGGAGAGCAGCAGCAGCTGAGTGGGCAAAATAAATATCTATGCCCAGAGTCACCGAGAGGTTATCTCAACCTCCCCATCTCAATTAGAGGCTTGTGTGGTGGACTACCGAGTACAAGGGGTGGACCTCTGGGAACGGAGGAGGCCATACTCACTTGAAACCATTAGAGGACTAGATAGCCTTTTATAAAGGTAATCCCCACCAGACTGCAAAAACCTCAGTGTAACCCGGTAGTGATAACCATTAGAAAGGCAGACAAATTCAGCAATAACAACTGTTATTTGTCCCCTGACAGAGTCTATGGGATGGGAGTGGATGTTACAGGTAAAGATCCTCCAGGAGGTACCATATTCGAGCCCTTCCTCCCCCTGTGGATATGACGTCAACAACGTCCCCACCAGCTAACCCTTCAGAGATACCAAGGGAAAACCTATGAAAGGCCAGTTCTCCAATGCAGAATAGTCCCAAAGCAGTCAGGATACTTAAGGCAGAGGATTTAAAGCAAACTTAGAAATGGAAACAGGATATGGAGATGCAAATGCCTCGGTAGACTGGGTCAAATATACAGTCCAGAGTCTGATCAAAAGCAATGGTTAGTCTCGTATAACAGGCCAGCCCACTGCTCATATCGTACCCTTTCTGTTAGGTATGGAAGAGCATGAAAGGGAATTTAAGTGCATAGTGCTCCTCTTCCAGAATGCTGCTCCTGGTGAAAATTGTAGTATGTTGTCCTCTGTCTTCCCTCCTGTCAAAAAGGGAAACATCAGGGCCATACCAGTTTCCCGCCTTGGCCCAGGAAATCATCCTGCCTGTCTCTGTAGATGGGGGAAAGTGTTCCAGGACCTTGGGACATGGCCTTGTGTGCACAAATATGGAACGTGAGTGAGGATAGTACTGGCAATTTCTCCAGTTTGGCCATACCCCAAGCAGATCTTTGGTGTTACCTGAGAAGTGGGGAGGAACCTGTGCTCTGGTTCAATTGGCCATCCCATTCACCCTGACATTTGAAAAAGAGGAAGAAACACAAAACCAGGGAAAGAGAACGAAAAGTTTACTTGGTTTCTTTGATGACTGAATTTATCTAGATAGTATAGGAGTTCCCCAGGGAGCCCCTAATGAATTTAAAGCTAGAAATCAAGTAGCGGCAGGATTTGAGTCATTCTTATTCTAGTGGGTCACCATTAACAAAAATCTGGATTAGATTAACTATATATGTTATAATCAACAAATAATTATCAATTACACTAGGGATGCAGTTAAGGGAATAGCAGAACAGTTGGATGCTACTAGCCAAATGGCATGAGAAAATAGGATAGCCCTAGACATGATGCTAGCAGAAAAAGGAGGAGTCTGTATTATGATTGGAGGTAGTTGCTGTGCCTTCATCCCCAATAATACGCCCCTAGACGGTACATCACCAAAGCCTTGCAAGGCTTAACAGCCTTATCTGAAGAGTTAGCAGAAAATTCTGCCATTGACAACCCACTCACAGGATGGTTAGAGAGCTGGTTTGGAAAATAGAAAGAAGTGGCACTGTCTGTCCTGACTTCCCTTACCATTGTGGCTGGGGTACTCACAGCAGTTGGATGTTGCATCATCCCATGTGCCCGAGGGTTAGTTCAAAAACTCATTGAAATGGCCCTAACCAAACATGCCCATACAGTACAAGCAAAACAACTTGTACCCCTTATAGAGGGAGATATCTATGATGACGAATGTGAGGAGGCTCTCAGCAGATTTGAGAAACTAAATTGTGAAAACTAAGTCTAAAAGGGCATTTGTGGGAAAGGGCTAGGTTTAATTTTTTTCTTTTGTTTTATTATTAAATTGTCTTTTTTATAAGGTACGTAGATCACAAGAAATGTTACATTAAAAAACATAAGAGGCTCCCACATACCCCACACTGCCCCCCTGCCCACTCCTCCCACATCAACAATCTCTTTCATCATTGTGGCACGTTCATTGCATTTGGTGAATACATTTTCACCGCATGGATTATAGTTTGCTTTGTAGTTTACACTCTCCCCCAGTCCATGCAGTGAGTTATGCCAGGATATGGAAGTCAGAGCCGGCAGCCGTTGACGGAGGGAAGGAAAGGGGTTCTGACTGTTTTGACAGGCCAGGAATTTGAAAAGTGATGCCAAAATGAGGGAGGCCAATGTGGACAAGTGAGGGTGGGGCCAAAGCAAGAAGGGACAATGGTGAGAAGTGGGGGGTGGGACCAAAGCGAGAAGGGCCAATGGTGAGGAGTGGGGGCAGGGCCAAAGTGAGAAGAACCAATGGTGAGAAGCAGCGGCGGGACCAAGAGTGAAAGCTACGCCAAATTTGAAAAGTGTGTTAGGAGTGAAAGCAGGAGCCAAGCCGCATTGCTCGCAGGAGGGTAGAGAGCTTGGGAGGGGCAACTGAGAATGGAACTGCATAACTTAGTGAGACGTCTGGGATAGGCTGTAACTCCTGAAGTACCCAAACAATGAGGAACAGGGGAGGGACCTGGCGTTAGGTTTAGGTTATAAATATCCGTTGTTTCCTGTTGTTTGGTGCGCAGGCCGTTTTATGCAGGTTGGGCTTATTCTTGTAGGAGTCCTTAATAAAACTCTTTTCTCCTCCACAATCGGGTGAGCTTTTGTTTTCTTACAGGTGCAGCTTTCTTTCTAACACCAGGAAGAACTGAGCAAAGTATTGTACATTTTTTAATGGCTAATATGATTTGGAAAAAAAAATTATTAAAAAGTGACCAGCAACTGGTTCAAATTCTCACTATGAATATAAAATATGCATTACTCTTTTTTTATTCATTATGAATTCAGTTTCCTGGAAAGTTCTATTACGTAATATCATTACAGGGATGGCTACTCTCTAAAGTATTGTCTTACCATTAAGTGATTACTTTAAGCAACAGCTTCCCCCAGTTTACATTTACAACAAAAAAGACTAAAATTCCTTGCAAAACTCTCGTTATTATGAAATTTAGCCCATCAGGGAAAGATGGATGCAATGCTATCAAGAAAAGAGCATTTTGAAACATTTTCACTTTTATTAAAAGTTTGACAATGAACGCTTCATATTCTATTTGCTATATAATAAGCATCTATTTCTCAGTAGGAGATGTATGCCATAGCATGGCAAACCATTTTAATATGTAAAATGATTCTGAGTTCTTATATAAAAATATTTGGCTAAAATAAGAAAAACATCTTTGCAGTAAAACTTACTGTGTAGTTTAAGAAACTTAAAAGATTTCAGAAATGTCTTCTGAGGGAAATGGGTTTATTTTTCAGTCATAAACAAGACAAAATTAGAAATGAACATCATGTTACTAGAAAAGAACAACTGACAACCATAACAATGACTTAATATATATAAGAAAATATAGAACATGCTCTCCAGAAGGAAATGACACTAGAAGATAATTCTTATAAACTGTTGCCGCCTTTCTCTGCCCCTCCTCCCCTTCCAGCCCCCGTCACCCTTCCCGCCAGTCCCGCCCATATTACCAACCTACAATCTGCCCTCTTCCCCAGTAACTGCTTACAGCGTATTACCAGAGGTCTGCCCCCCCAGCTTTAGCCAATCCGCAGCCACCCCTCCGCCCTGCTCTCCCCTTCATACTCCACCCCCTTCCCTGCCTATATAACTAAGTGTACTTCCGCAATAAAGCAGACCTGTTCTTGCGCTCAAGCGGTCTCCGTGGTTTTTCCTCAACCGCGCATCCCCCACGCCTGGAGAACCGGTGCTCCTTCTTGGAGCACCCCCCGCCGGCTGATTGGCAGGAGCAAACCCCCCCGACTCTTGGGCCTGAGCGAGGACGAGACCCTCACGCTCAGCTGCAACTGGCGCCCAACGTGGCGGCTCCTCCCCCGGCCCCTCTCTGCTGCTGCTGCTGCTGTGATCGTCCTCCTCTCCAGGTAGGGACCCCTCACCCAGACGAGCCCCAAGGGACCCCTCACCGTCGTCCCGTCCCTATCCCGTCATGGGCGCCTCTTTGTCATTGCGTCAGGCGCCGCAGGTCAGGGCCCTCGCTGCCCTGCTCGATGCCAATGGAGTCCGCGTCTCCTTGCGGCAGCTCCAAAAGTACTGGGATCTCTTGCTCCCTTTTAATCCGTGGCTCGCCACCTGCCAACTCTGGAGCCCGGACACATACTCGCGACTCATAGATCGAGTCACCTCTGCCATGGAGCACGAGAAACGCACCTTCCCAGCAGGCCTCTTACCCGTTCTCGTTGCCATTCGCGCCTGTCCCCTTGGCGCTCCGACCGAAGCCATTTATGAAGCTTCTCCTAAACGGCCTCTTGACTGTGATCCCGATGAGTCCGCCGACACTGACTCTTTGTCTAACCAACTTGCTGCCGCTCTCGAGCGCGAACCTCCCCGCCCGAGCTCCCCGCAGCAGACAGAAACCATTCCTGCCGCTCCCCAAGATGGCGGACTTCCACCTTCTTCCCCCACTTCTGCCCAAGATGGCGCACATCCGGCTTCTTCTCCGCTGGTGTCCTCCTCCTCCCGCCTCTACCCGCCTCTTCCTGCCCAGTCAGCATCCGGTTCGGGCCCGGAAACAGCATGGTCGCCATCTTCCGCTAAACCGGAAGCGCCCCTCGCGCCATTTTGTCCGCTGCCGGATGTGGCTGCTCCGCCATCTTGGCCGGCGCCCGGAAGGGTCCCGCCGCCATTCTGTTGTCGCCCGGAAGCCGCTAAGCCGCCATTTTCTCACCCGTGTTCTGCTTATCCTTTGCCGCCGCCGTACGGCAATAGTCCTTCACCTGCTTTGGCTGCTCCATCGGTCCCCGGTGCCACACCTTCTCAAACCCCTCAGCTGTATCCACTGAATCCGCAGCCCACGCCGCAGCGACCCCAAACTTGGCTACCCTTTACAGCGGAAGAGGTCAAGACCCTCCGCAAAGCTGTAAAGAAAGACGGAATTGGCAGCCCTTATGCGCAGCAACTACTTGAGGAGTTGGGGACCCAACTCATTCTTCCATATGACTGGATTGCACTAGCCCGTGCCATCCTGACGCCCAGTCAATTTATTGAATGGCACGCCCATTACCAAGCGGCTGTTGACCGACAAATCGTGGAGAATGCCCAAGCTGGCGTCCTCGATCCCTCTGATGCATACACGGGGACCAACAATTATGCAGACCCTCGTTCTTATCTCCAAATTGACCCAGGGTTTTGGCACCGGGTAAAAGTCCTCGTCCAGCGGTCATTCTCTCTAGTTTCCACCAAGCAGCCCACCAAACTCGTGCAGCTGCTTCAAGACTCCAATGAGACTTTCCCAACGTTTGTCGCCTGCGTCCTGGAAGCCTGTCAGCGGAAGATTTCCAGCGAGGATGCCCAGTTTGCGCTGGCCAAAGAACTTATCATAGACGGGTGCCTTGCGCCTTTCCGGGCCGTGGTCCTTCCCATAAGCGGCAAAGCTCTGCACGAATGGGTCCTTGCTCGCCGTGACGTCGACCCACAAGTCAAAACACTCACCGCTGCCTTTGCCTCTGCCATGGCTGTTTCATCCGCCCCCACTTCTGTCTGTTTTCGGTGCGGCCAGCCCGGCCACTTCGTCCGCGAGTGCTCTCAGCCAGGCCCAGCGCCTCGCTCAGACCTGCCGATGCGACGGCCAAGGGGCCCTTCTACGCCGTGTCCGCGTTGTGGGAAAGGATATCACTGGGCCCGCGACTGCCGTTCCGCCCAAGGTTCCCAGCAGCCTTTAAACTCCCAGCGGGGCAGGCCTCAGCCCCACCCCCAAGAGGCCCCCAGAAAAATTCCCAAGCCATAATGTGGACGATGCCCATCACGCACCGCCAGAGACCCTCATTGGAGCTTAAAATCGATGGGCAATGGCTCGATGGGCTCCTGGATTCTGGCGCTGAAGTCTCCTGTGTTCCCTTCGAAGTCGCTGCGTTCAATCACTGGCCCCTAGAGACCGGCCCTCAAGTCATCGGCGCCACGGGAGCCGCTACCTCCTGGAGAACATCCCAGCCTCTGCATTGGAGCGACCGAGAAGGCCATGAAGGCCAAATTCGCCCACTCGTCCTTTCGTCTGTCCAAACCATCTTATGGGGGAGAGATGTCCTCAGCCAGCTAAAGGCCCGAATCACCACAGAAGCCTTCTCAGCTGCGCTGCCCCCCCCTTCTAGGGGCCACTGCTCCTATCTCAAGACCTGACCCTATCCCTCTGGAATGGGACACAGAGGAGCCCATCTGGGTCGAGCAGTGGCCCTTACCAGCTCACAAATTACAAGCTCTCTCCGCCCTCGTCCAAGAGCAGCTACAGGCAGGGCACATAGAGTCATCCACTAGTCCCTACAATTCACCAGTCTTTGTCATCAGCAAAAAGAGCACTGGCAAATACCGCCTCCTCCACGATCTCCGCGAAATCAACAAGCATATCAAGCCAATGGGGTCACCTCAGCCAGGATGTCCGCATCCCACCGCAGTCCCCCAACATTTTCACGCGGCGACCATCGACATCAAGGACTGCTTTTTCTCTATTCCTCTTCACCCCCGGGACTGTCCACGATTCGCGTTCACAATTCCACGCATCAACAACCAAGGCGCAGCTCAGCGATTTCAGTGGCGAGTATTGCCTCAAGGCATGCGCAACAGCCCGACTATGTGCCAACTGTATGTCAACCATGCTGTTGAGCCGCTGCGCTCCAAGTTCAATCCGGAGCACACATACGTTCTCCACTACATGGACGACCTCCTTTTAGCAGCAAGCTCCAGTGCGCTCCTCAATGATCTGCTCTCGGCAATAATAACAAACCTCTCCAGCCTCGGGCTTACTGTGCAGTCTGACAAAATAAACCTCCAGCCTCCTTTTCAATTCCTAGGCTTTTATTTTCATCAGTTCATCCAACCCGCAAGCCCAAAAATCCACCTTTCTGATAAGATGACGCTAACCGAGCTCCAGCAACTTTGCGGGCAAATCAATTGGCTTCGCTCGGCGCTTCCCATCACAACAGTGCAAATGCAGCCCCTCTTCGAGCTCTTGCAGACCAAGGATAGCCCACCAACTGCAGCCACTCGCAGCGTCACCATCACCCCCGCTGCCCAAGAAGCCATCCAACAGGTCAGCGCCGCTCTGCAGCAATGCCACCTAGAGCGGTTCTCCCCTGACCTTCCAATTTTGGCTTTAGTTCTGCCGACGCCGGTCACTCCCACAGGTCTCTTATGGCAAGATGGCCCCCTCCTCTTTCTTCATACATCAAAAAGCAAGCTCCCAAAAATCTGCCCTTTCATAAGGGCCTGGATCGCGCTGGCCACTGACTTAGTACTTCTCTCCATACAAACGTATGGCATCCCGCCACACACCATTTTTGGCCTTTAGATGCCAAGGAAGTTACCTCCCTCATCATGAACAATGCCCAAATGCAGAGCCTGGTAGAGCTCTTTCACGGCTCCTTTGACAACCACTATCCTCATCACCGATTGCTGCAGGGAATGTCTCAATTGGCGTTTTCCAACCTGTTCCGGCCATTGCCCGCACGGAACCCGATCCCTTCAGCCATCACTGCCTTCACAGATGCCTCAAAAACGGCGTTTGCTGCCATCATATACACTCCTGAGAATCCTGAGCCACGGCAACTGCTGTTCGCAAATGACTTTTCTGTTCAAGTGGGAGAGCTTCTAGCTGTCGCTGCAGTCCTCAATCTCCACCCAGACCAGCCTCTCAACATCTTCACTGACAGCCTATACACTCTTCAAGTGTGCCGCAGCCTCCCGCTTGCCACTTTCTTACCGGGTGACTCAAACATTGATCGAGCGCTCGCCTTCGTACAGCGACTTCTTGAGGCGAGGCAATAGCCCTGGTTCATTGCTCATATCAGAAGCCATTCTGGCCTACCAGGACCGCTGGCTCAAGGGAATGACCTCGCTGATGCTTCTGTGTCAAGCCGCCAGGTAAACCCAGTCCTCCTACATGAAAACCCTGCCGACGGGCCACGGCTTGGAGACTTTGTTAATCAAGCCAAGCTCCTGCACTCCCAATTCCACTTCTCTGCGCGGTCCATCCGGAAGCTCTTCCCAGACCTACACATTGAAACTTGCAAACACCTTGTGCGCGCATGCTGGACTTGTGCGCCATTGTTGCCACTTGGGCCTTTGCAGCCTCAAGGTGTTAACCCCCGCGGCCTCCGCCCAAACACAAGGTGGCAATTAGATGTCACTCATGTCAGTGCATTTGGCCGCCTCAAATATCTTCATGTAGCAATTGACACCTTTTCGCATCTGTGCTATGCAGTCCCTCTTGCGGGGGAAAGTGCTAAACACTGCGTCCTGGCGCTTCGCCAAGCTATTTTGTTCATGGGAATTCCATGGGATCTCAAAACAGACAACGGACCAGCGTATCGCAGTGCCTCCTTCGCCAGCTTCGTGCAGATGTATCACATCACGCATCATTTTGGCATTCCATACAATCCACAGGGGCAAGGAATCGTCGAGCGCACTCACCAACAGCTCAAGCTACTCATTCAGAAAGAGAGGGCCTCTTCTCCCCACAAGGCCCCCGCCGACGTCGTGACTGTCTGCCTCATTCATCACAATCTCCTAACCTTCGATGACCATGGACTCTCCCCCACCCATAAGCACTGGGGACCCATGTGGCAGCCCTCGCAAGTTCCCCTTGTCCATTGGAAAGACCCTGCCACAAATCGTTGGCAAGATCCAGCTCCCCTCCTAGCACAGGGGAGGGGCTTTGCTTGCGTCTTTCCAGATTATGAGCCGCAGCCGCTCTGGGTTCCTGGGCGCTGCATCCGGCCTGCCACTGACCCATTAGTTCCACCGAACGATCAGCACCCTGTGCCTTCGGTGAGAGATAACATTGACAGTGGATACGGCCCAGAGGTCGCCCCGTTCACCCAGATCCAGCACCAGCCATCATCAAGGAACGCCCCCTCTTAAAACGTTTCAAACCCTTACCCTGCTCTCTTTACCCCCCTCATGCTGCCCGCTCGCCATGCGTGGAGAGCGAGGAATTTTCCCTTCTTTTGTCTCCACAGATGCCGTACTGTCAGAGGATGCCTCTACACAGCCTCGCGACCGTTCTCTTCGTCCTGGCTTCCCTCGTTCTCCCAGCCGCCGCCAACCTGAGTCACCAGCCCTTCAATTGGACCCTCTCCCTCTGGCAACAAAAAAGACTCCTCGCCTCGAACGTAACCGCCTCCGCCCCCTCTTTCACAACTGATGTCGCCAACCTCACTGGACGCACGAACCTTCCGTCTTATGAGTGGGGGGGACACAACCCCACTGCCACAGGTTTCTACATGTGCCCATCCTCCGCCAGAGGATGCCATGACCCAACACACTATTACTGTCCTTCCTGGGGGTGCGAAACCATCGCCCACGGATGGTCCAGCGCCCCTAACAAAGACCCATACCTCACTCTCCAGCGTAATGCTACTCGATGGAACACCATCACACTCACAGTCAAAGACCCCAACTCCGACCTCTGGTTACGAGGCCGCATGTGGCAAGCCCGCCTGTATGCAGTAGGCTACGATTACGGCGCCATTATCACTATAAAAAAGGAGCCAATTCCCACACGTTCCACCCCAGTGGGCCCAAATCAGATTTTCAATCCTCCAAAGGCACAGCCCCCTTCTCTGCCCCACTCCACCTCGCCCGCTCCTTCGCCCGGCACCCCCCTTGCCACTGCCTCCCTCAGCTCCCACAACCCCAAGCCTCGCTTACCCCCTACTCTGTACCCCAGCCCCCTCATTAATCTGATCAGAGCTTCGTACGCTTCTCTAAACTCCTCTCACCCCAACCACACCAAAAGCTGTTGGCTCTGCCTGTCCCCCTCTCTTCCTATATATGAACCTGTCGCCACAAACCTCACCTTTAGCGAATCCTCCGAAAATTCTCCTACCAGATGCAACTGGAACACTTCCTCTGTTCCCCTAACCTTCCAATCTGTTTCCTCCACAGGGCGCTGCGTTCATTCCCGCCAAGGTTCCCATCCCCTTATGCACGCCTGCTCTAACTACTCCTCTCCCAGCGCTTCCGCCAAATTCTTAATCCCCCATAACACCTTCCAGTGGCTTTGTACCTCCACGGGATTAACCCCCTGTCTCAACGTCGCCACCCTCAACACCACTAATGAAACCTGTCTGCTTATTTTCCTCGCCCCACGAGTCCTTTTCCATGGAGATGATGAATTCTTTCTCTCTCTTCACGCCCGCCACCTCTCTTCCCACATTCAAAAAAGGGAGTCTGTTACCGCTGTCCTTACCGTCGCCACCCTTTTAGGTCTCGCTGGAGCAGGCACAGGGATCGCCGCCCTTGCCGCCTTGCCAAAGACCAAGCCAATGCAGTGTTCAGCTCCTTTGTACAAGTCCACTACCAACGCCTCGCCACCGCTGAGTCCCCCCCCAGCTGTCCACCACGCCCCTTCTGCCCGCGCCACCTACTCCAGACTGCACGCCTATAGCCTCTTGTCTTCCTCCCCTCACTTCTCCCCAACTATTACTCCCCCTTGGGCCGGGGTTCTGGGACATCACGAGCCCGTTTCGCTGGCAAGGCTTGGCGCGCCAGGCGCCGGCATGTGCCGACCCTAATGACGGGCACATGCGTCCTGGCCAGATGCTACGTTGTCCGCTCACGACCGGCCGGTCCTCGTGGTCTCCCCCCACCCCTCGTCTTATCCCCGTGCCCGTCCCTATAACCTCCTTTTCCTCCTACTCTTCCTCCTAATCCTTGTCTTTTGTTGCTGCGCACGCCGAGCCATTCACACCCACCGTGCGCACCAAAACTTGTTGCTTCAATTTCTTTTTAAAACAAAAGGAACAATTGTTGCCGCCTTTCTCCGCCCCTCCTCCCCTTCCAGCCCCCGTCACCCTTCCCACCAGTCCCGCCCATATTACCAACCTACAATCTGCCCTCTTCCCCAGTAACTGCTTACGGCGTATTACCAGAGGTCTGCCCCCCCAGCTTTAGCCAATCCACAGCCACCCCTCCGCCCTGCTCTCCCCTTCGTACTCCACCCCCTTCCCTGCCTATATAACTAAGTGTACTTCCGCAATAAAGCAGACCTGTTCTTGCGCTCAAGCGGTCTCCGTGGTTTTTCCTCAACCGCGTGTCCCCCACGCCTGGAGAACCGGTGCTCCTTCTTGGAGCACCCCCCCGCCGGCTGCCTGGCAGGAGCAAGCCCCCCCGACTCTTGGGCCTGAGCGAGGTCGAAACCCTCAAGCTCAGCGACAACAAACCTCTTGTTGAAGTACTGAATAACTATCTTTTCAGAGAACATAATCACAAAATGAGGTCATTTATATTACAATACCCTCCTCAAACACAAGCACAGCTCAAATATAAGCATAGGTAAAACTGTGATTCTCTTCATTAAAAATTTCTTTGCTACCACACTCAGCTATTAGCAGTATTTGAATGCAAATGTTTAATTCACGATAATCTGGACAAGCCAAGGCAGAGACTCTGAGTTGGAGACTTAGTGGAACTCCTGCCAGTGGGCTACTGCTGTTGCTGCTACTTCCAGATACCACTGGTAGGACCCACTTGTGTGTCTTGCTTTCAGTTGAAGGACTGAATATTTGTAAAGGTTTCCTAATGTTCACTGAAGGGAAAGATTTTTGTGATGAGGACTGAGACTCTGATTTGACAGCAGCTGGCATACGGTCTTCAGAAATCGCCAAAGCATTACATTTGGATTTAGGTTTCTTCTCTTTCTTTTCAACCCAGGATTTTACCTTCCCCCCCCTCCTTTTTTTTTAACTTTATTTTTAAAGAAGTTTGAGATTACAGAAAAGTTACATAAAAAATATAAGGAAGGGAGCAGATGCTTCCCATATACAAGGCCCTGGATTTGATCCCTGGTACCTCCTAAAAATAAAGCAAATGACAAACAAAACCAACTTGGGGGACCCTGTGTAGCTCAGTGGTTGAGCACTGACTTTCCACATACAAGGTCCCGGGTTCAATCCCCAGCCCCAGTGTTAACGGATTTTGTCTAGGTTCTTGACTTTGCTGCAGAAATGAATTTCAAGAGCATGTCGGGTGAGTTAGGCCAGTAATTTACTCAGGCTGGGAGGGACAAGAAATGGGAGAAAATAACAGATCAGGGGTCCCAAGAGAGGAAGGGGTTAAGAAGTGATAAAGTGGGCTGATTCACAGGCTACAATTTCCCCTTATAGATTATAAATCCCCAGGTTTTACTTGTGTAGTGATCCAAATGGGGGAGAAGGCAGCCAGTAGTTGGGGTCCAGAGGCAAGAGAGCGAGAGCTTTTAGGCCTCCCCGTCTGCTTTTGTGATCCTTTAATTATTCCACCCCTTTGCTAATGGCAGGGGAGGGGTTCCAGCTGTTTGCTGTTTTGACTGATCACCCCACCCATCCATCCCCAGTGAGGGCCCAATGATAAAGTACTTGGGGAATATCCAGGGCTTCTTCTGGCTTCCAGAAGAAGTCTTTGTTCTGGATAGCAGAATCTTGAGGGTGGGGGGTCTTCCAGCAGCCATCTTGGGGGTTACTGATGTCCACGTGGACTCTGCCAGGTTCCAGATCCATCTATTGATTCCCTATCTTACCAGCCTGCTTCCCCAGTACCTAAAAATAAATATATTATATTTAATTTTTAAAAATTTTAAATTATTTACCATATATCCCACACCCTCTCCATATTTTCCCCTATTAATAACATCTTTCATTAATGTGGTACATTTGTTACAATTGGTAAACAGATATTGAAGCGTTGCTATCAACCACAGTCTATAGGTTACATTATGGCTTACACTTTTCACCTTACAATTTTATAGATTTTGACAAAATGTATAATGGCCTGTATCCACCACTGCAATGTCATGTAGAACAATTCCAGTGTCCCCAAAATATCCTATGTTCTACCTATTCTTCCCTTTCTCTCCCCTCAGAACCTCTGGCAATCATTACCTTTATTTCAAAGTTACAAGTTCTTCTGTTACTACAATAGTAAGTCTACTTTGGTCCATGATTGCATTCCCACCTTGTATTTGTTCATTCCTCAAACTTGAGGATTTTGGGATGGTGATGACCTCTCTGCTTCAGATTGTGAGGGGGATTAGATCTTATGGGTCAGATGGAAGGAACTGTTTGGATTACAGCTATAGATACTCTTTGCATTTGGGGATGGGTGTTGTCTATCAGCATCATTTTGTTAGTTGTCCTGGATGAGTCTGATGAACTGGAGAGTAAGTGTTGGCTGCTGAGATTCAGGGCTCACCCAGCATATGAACAGCCTGAAGATTTAAGTCTCTGGGACATATATTTAATGGATATAGTGCTAATTATAGGTTCAAATAAAAGGGGTAGAAGAATCATGTGTAGGAATATTATAAATGAGTCTATCTTGGTTACATTGGGGAAATAGATTATCATATATTCCAAGGTAAGGTTTTCTTTTAGTTACTTTTTCACATAGTGAACTCTTCGTCATTATCTTCACTCTCACCAAATTCAGACTCTTCACCAGTTGCAAAGTCAGGTTCAGAGTAATTTACACTATAGCCATCACTGCCTTCCAAAAGAATCTTTCTCTGTTGTACCACAACTTCAGACATCGCCTTTCTTCCTCTTCAATGTCATGAAAATCATCTTCCTCAGTAATCTTATCTAAATTTAATCAATAGCTGGCTACACTGAAATTATAGATATGAAAGACTTATTTCATTGTTTCTGTTTCACTATTGCCATGTTTTTCAATGTGTTTATCTTGAGACTCCTGAACATCAGTGGTGAATGTTGGAAATGTCTTCACTGATAAAGTTAGTGCAACTTCTAAGTCTCTCTGGTAGAGCTTGTCATCTAAAGCCATCCTTTTTTAAATTATTTTTTCTTGTGGTGGGCTATCTTCTTTCTGGACAATATTCAGTTTAGGTTTTGATTTGTCTCACTCTTCTTTTTCTTTTTCTTTTTTTTAACAAATCAATTTTACTGATACATAAAAACAAGGCACAAATCTATCCAAAGTGCACAATCAGCAGCATTCGGCACAATCAAACAATTGTGCATTCATCTCTCCATTCATTCCTAGGGCATCTTTTTTTTTTTCCCCCTAGGTCATCTTCATTATTCCAGCAACAATAACAACAATACTAAAAGTCAAAAACAAACCAACCCAACAAACAAAACTCCTCACCTCTCAATCTCTCTATGCTTCCCCTGCCATACATAGCTGCTACTCTGTTTCCTTCTCCCTAGTATATTGGCATTTATATTTTGTAAAAACAATCTTATATTTGCAGTATCACCCATATTCATATTTTCTATGAGGTTTCACTATGTTATACAGTCCCAAGTCATATGGTTTGTCTCATTGTAACTCCTTTTGTATTGTTTTGGACTTCTTGTTTACAGGTGCAGTTGAAGAGATAAAATCACTATTGCTGTCAGAATTCTCAAACTGTAATTGACTGGTTTCTTATGCCATACAGGCTGCACCACGGTCTCCTTCAAGGCTGTAAATCTGCAGATCTAGACTGCTTCTCTTTAGGGACAGATCCGATGAACTATTATCCTGCTATCTTTCTAGTGCAAGTGTTTTTCGAATGCTAATACGCAACCCATTAGTGAGTTGTGAAACTAAATTAGTGGGTTATTACTAGCATTTAAAAAAAAAGAGAATAGAATACAAATATCAGAGTGTACCACACATAAGATTAATATAATTTTTTCCCCTTCTCTTCCCCTCCTCTGCCTCCACCCTGCTGTTTTTGCTGTCTGTGTCCATTTGCTGTGAGATCTTCTGTATCTATTTCTATTTTTTGTCTTCTCTTCTCATCTTTCTCCTCTAGGATTCACCAGGATTCAATCCTGGGGACCTCTGATGTGGACAGAGGTTCCCTGTCAATAGTGCCACCTCAGTTCCTAGTCTCTGCTCTGCTTCACCTTGACTGTCCCCTTTGTCTTTTTGTTGCATCATCATCTTGCTGCATAACTCACTTGCATGGGCACTGGCTCACTGCGCAGGCACTCGGCTTCTGCTTGGGCACTCGGCTCACTGCACAAGCATTCATGTGGGCACTTGGCTCACCACACAAGCCCTGACTCACCATATAGGCATGCTTTCTCTTCTTCTTTTTCACCAGGAGGCCCCAGAGATCAAACCTGGGTCCTCCCGTATGATAGGCAGAGACCCTATCACTTCAGCCACATCTGCTTCCCTAGTATAGTTCTGTGAAACTTTTGTTTCAGTTGTATGTGTATGTGTTGCAATGTAAAGTATATTTCTTACTGTTAATGATGAAAATACTATTATAAAGGCTACCCTAAAGGATCCTCCCTTTAATCTCCTATGTTTTATCCCAAAGAGAAGCTCATTTTTCGTTCTTCAACTAAACCACAAATAATAGCATTTACTGGATTTCACAGTTGAGCCAATTTTCTAAAGTCCCTAGAGAATAGCCTATAAATATTCTGGATCTATGTCAATTCATGAAATTAAAAAGCATCTCATCTCACACAGAAAATTATTGACCAGCTTCAATAAAATACTTAGAGCATGTCTTATCCCCAAAGATAGTGCTATAAATCTGTCTTCCGTCTGTAGGGATTTCTCTACCAGCAATTCCATATTCCTGGGAAAAAGAACCTGATGGGCCTAACTCAGTGCAGGTGTTTACCTGGATCCAATCAGTAATGGCAATGACCAGGTGAGAGTTGAGGGGCCACATGATCTAATGCCAGTAAGCAGGAGTTATAGATGGAATGGGCATTTTGGAATCTCTCTAAATTTGGCATCTGAGTAACTTCTCTCTCAATTTTTGTCAGTGGTACCCTGATGCGGCATCAGGATTTTGTCAATGGTCTACTTGTGAATATTCCAATAAGGAAAATAGTGAAGACTAAGAGGAATCATCTTATACATGACTCAATCCTCTATCAAGAGCATGAGTGATCAGGGCTTAAACAAACTGTGCTGGTCCCACCTAATCCCATAGGGACAGAGATAAGGATCTCTGAAAAAAAGGACTAGAGTCTGAACAGCAAGACCCACTAATGCTAACTCTGGAGCTCTGAGGCCCAAACAGATTCTTCCACCTCTGGGCCCTAATCTCTGCCCCTTAAAGCAAGGCACATCTCAACTCCCTTTTGATTACATCTCAAATCCTTCTAAAAAGATGCCACAGCTTTATCTCATTATTCCTATGTGACCTAGCTCTTAACCAGTCTAGTCTCATGTGTTCCTATCAAGGGCCTACCATGTGCCATTGAGCTGTTACTGAGGATACATAGGTGGATAAAATAGACATGGACTCTCTCCTGATAGAGTTTATTCTCTTTCATTTCAACCAAGTCTCTCACTTACACCCAATGGTTCTGTTCTCTACCTCAACCATCACTCAGAGGACTTTGCCTCTTGCTGAAATTCCTGCTGACTTGGTCCTCAACCATTCTGAGATGACCACATAGGGGTTAGAAAGAAGAGTTACTCTGTGTCTGTCCTGTAAAAAGGAACGATTTTCCTGCCTTTCAAAAAAAAATTTAAGGACAACTAAAACAAAAATCAAATAATTTTTTTTTTTGAGGGGATCACCAGATCAGCCTAGTCAATCTTATCTACAGGATTCTTTCTCTTAATCTATGAATTAGATTAAGAGATTAATCTTAGCAAGGTACCAACAAGACAGAAATGAGACCAACAACAGTAGCTAGGAGAATGGTATCACCAGTTATAGAAGTATTGATTACATCAGTGTTTTAATGCATGGTAAATATGGTTATTTATGAGGTGTGGCATGGGTAGCTTATTATTAAAAATAACTAAAGCGCATATGTTTAAGAGCAATGTTTTAAATAAATTGGAGGGGATTGAGGATTATTTCTGTAATCAAATCATTCAACAACAAATATTTTGGACACCTCCTAAATATATGCCAGGCATTGTGCTAGGCACTGAGAACACAAGGCTGAACAGTTGAGAAGAGTTGTCTGTACTTAGCCTTTTTTTTTTTTTTAATTTTTTAAAATTGATTTTGTAAAAATATTACATTAAAAAATATATATATATGAGGACCCCTTCAACCCCACCACCCCCACCCCACTACTCCCCCCCCAGCAACACTCATTCCCATCATCATGACACATCCATTGCATTTGGTAAGTACGTCTCTGGGCACCTCTGCACCTCATGGTCAATGGTCCACATCATGGCCCATACTCTCCCCCATTCCATCCAGTGGGCCCTGTGAGGATTTACAATGTCCGGTGATTGCCCCTGAAGCACCATCCAGGGCAGCTCCAAGTCCCTAAGACGCCTCCACATCTCGTCTCTTCCTGCCATTCCCCATACCCATTAGCCACCATGTCCACTTTTCCCACTCCAATGCCACCTTTTCTCTGTGGACATTGGATTGGTTGTGTCCATTACACTTTACACCTCTATGTCAAGAGGAGGCTCAGATTCCACATGGATACTGGATGCAATCCTCTCACTTTCAGTTGTAGGCACTCTAGGCTCCATGGTGTGGTGGTTGTCCTTCTTCAACTCCATCTTAGCTGAGTGAGGTGAGTCCAATAAATCAGATTGTAGGTGCTGGAGTCTGTTGAGGCTCAGGGCCTGGCTATCACATTGTCAGTCCAGAGATTCAGAAGCCTTTTTAATACCTCTTCTCCCACTCATTCTTTAACCTATTCCTAAAAAAGGCTTTTTACCTTCACTACCATTCCAGTACTGTTGTTGCCAAGGTCCTAATGACTGACCTCTCTGTTGTCAAACCCAATGACCAATCTTCAGCCCTCATCACCTTACCTATCAGCAGCATTTCACACAATTGCTCCTCCCGCCTCCTTGAAATACTTTCTTCACTTGCTTCCAACACATTACATCCTCTTGGTTTCCTTTCCTAAATGGGGCAGGAGTGGCCTCCTTTCTGACCTTTCAATTCCCCTAAGACCACTCTGCCTGGTCAAGCAGGTACATGCAAACCACTTGACTGAAGTGTTGGGCAATTTTAAAAGGGAATTACAGCATCATTCATTTTTATGCTAACAGTCCTGTATTGAGGCATAACTTATAAACAGAAAAACACAATCCTGATTTTTTTTAAGATTTTGTTTTTATTTATTTCTCTTCCCTTCCCCCCCGCCCTGCCCTGTTGTCTGCTCTCTGTGTCCATTTGCTGTGTGTTCTTCTGTGTTCGTTTGCATTCTTGGCGGCACCAGGAGTCTGTATCTCTTTTTTGTTGCTGCATGATCTTGCTACGTCAGCTCTCCGTGTGTGCAGCACCACTCCTGGGTGGGCTGCACTTTATTTGTACAGGGAGGCTCTCCTTGCGAGGTGCACTCCTTGCATGTGGGGCTCCCCTATGCAGGGGACACCCCTGTGTGGCATGGCACTCCTTGCACATGGCAGTACTGCAAGTGGGCCAGCTCACCACATGGGCCAGGAGGCCCCGGGTTTAAACCCTGGACCTCCTATATGGTAGGCGGATGCTCTATCAGATGAGCCACATCCACTTCCCACAACCCTGATTTTTAATGATTATGTACCCTAGTGTAACTGACATTCATTGGTTGATGGACACTTGGGTTGCTTCCACCCTTTGGCTTTTATGAATAATGCTGCTATAAACATTGGTGTACAAATGTCTGTTTGAGTTCCTGCTTTCAATTCTTTTGGGTATATATACCAAGCAGTGGGATAGTAATTCTATGTTCAATGTTCTAAGGAACCACTAAACTGATTTCCACTGTGGCTACATCATTTTACAGTGCCACCAACAATGTATAAGATTTCCAATTTCTCTGCGTCCTTGCCAACACTTATTTTCTGCTTTTTAAATAAGAGCCATCCTAGCAGGTGTGAAGTGGTATCTCATTGTGGTTTTGATTCACATTTCCCTGATGACCTATGATGTTGAGCATCTTTTCACGTGCTTATTGGCCATTTGTCTATCTTTTTTGGAGAAATGTCTATTTAAGTCCTTTGCCAATTTTTAAATTGGGTTGTTTGCCTCTTTGTTGTTTAGCTGTAATGGTTCTTTATATATTCTGGAGAGTAAACCATTATCAGATATATGATCAGCAATTATTTCTCCCATTCTATATGTTCCACAATTTTGGCAACATATATTAGTGGAGCAGGCCAGACCTCCCTTCTGTTTTACTCCTTGTCCCCTCAGTCTCCCTAAGAATCCCTATAAACAAGTAATCTGAAAGGCTGGAACAACTTTAAAGGGAAATGATGGTGTCTGCTTTTTTCATATTAATCATTCTGGTGGGTGTGTAGTGGTATTTCATTGCAGTTTTAATTTGAATTTCCCTGATGATAAATGATGTTGTGCAAGCACATTTTTATATGTTTATTGTCCATTTGGATACCATCTTTTATATCCAACTTTTCTCCACTTAAAATTTTTTCCTCTTTATCACTGGTTTTCAGCAGTTTGACTCTAATGTTGTTAGATTTTCTTTGTATTTATCCTGTTTGGAGTTTTCTGAGTTTTTTGAGCCAGCAGGCTACCTTTTATTAATTTTGAGAAATTTTTGGCCATTATGTCTTTTAATTTTTTTTTTCTGCCCAATTTTCTCTCTCCTCTCCTTCTGGGAATCCAGACTTACAGGTCTTTAATGCTCTGTTCCTTCTTACCTGCTTTATTCATTCAAAGAATTCTTCCCTTTAGATTGGTATTTTTCTATTCTATGATTTCCATTTTGTTCTTTTTTTAGAGTTTCTATTTCTGTGCAGAACTCCACAACTGTCCACTGATTTTGCCCTTCTTTATCTCTTACTGATTATATCTGTAACTTTTTTTTTTAATTCTTGCCTTTCAGTTCCAATATGTGGATTATCTGAGCATCTGCTTCTATGTTGTTTTCCATCTTGATTATGGGTCAGATTTTCTGGCTTCTTTGTATTTCTAGTAATTTTTATTATATGCTATGCTGCATTTCTAACCAGCTCTCAAGTGATATGGATGCTGCTAATCCATACACTGCCATTTGAATAATAAGGGACTACTACTTTCCTTATGAGTTTTCTCTTCCTCAAATACCCTCCCTCCACTTGACCACTTGATAAATTTTTACATATTCATCTTCCAAGACTACACTTAGTCACCTTATCTTAGAAGCTTTTTACTGTCCCACTCTTTCCACCCCACTCTTCTTCTGGATAGCCCTGACAACACTGTCCTTGAAATTTTAAATTCATTGTACTTAATTAAATGTTTTGTAAATAGTCCAAATGTATAAATAGTCCAATCTTGTAAGCATCAAGGGATTAAACATAAGTCAAATCTCTCAGCAATTTAATTCCAAAACATTAGAATCTGAACAAACAGCTCAGTAAATAAACAAGTTTTCCATACCGTCGTCTGGCTGCTGCCTTAAAATAGTACAAGTGATCTTGCTAACTTCCTTCACTACATTATGCCATTAAGCTTATTTGTAGTGTTCATGCGCAAGCTCTCCTAATGAAATATGAAGTCAGAGAAGGGATCCTTAACTTACCTTTTGACCAAAACTAGTGAAGATCACTTCATCCTTTGATTACAGATCTCCCATTGTGTATCAGTTGGATTCAGTTTTCCCTGGCTTAGCCACCCTGCAAATTCCTTACTGACAAGTTGATAGACCCAGTTAATTTTTTTTTTTAAGATTTTATTTATTTCTTCCCCGTGCCATTCCCCCCATTTGTCTGCTCTCTGGGTCCATTTGCTGTGTGTTCTTCTGTGTCTGCTAGTATTCTCATTAGGTGGCTCTGGGAACTGACCCTGGGAACTTACGGAGTGAGAGAAAGGCAATTAGGCTCTTATGCTGCCTCTGCTCTCCTGGTCTGCTATGTCTTCTTATTTTCTCTCCTCTTGTTGCATTACTCGTGGTGCCAGCTCTCTGCATTGGCTGGCACTCCTGCGTGGGGCAACTTTCTCAGACAGGGGGCATTCCCACACAGGGTGGATTTCCTACGCGGGGCCATATTCCTGTGTGGGCCGGCACTCCGCGTGGGCCAGCTTGCTCTTACCAGGAGGCCCTGGGCATTGAACTCTGCATCTCCTATATGGTAGATTGGAGCCCAACTGGTTGAGCCACATCCGTTTCCCAGACCCAGCTAATTTAATGAGTTAACTAATGAGAAGAAATAACCAAAGTGTCCTCAGAACATCTAGCCAAACTCTTTCTCATTCTTTAGGGCAGTGTTTCTCAAAGTATGGCTTGATGACAGCCTGTATCAGATTGATCTGGGGTGTTTATTTGAAAGGAAAATATTTTGTCCAACCCCAGAATCTCTGTGGATGAGGCAGGAGAATCAGCCCATTTAACTAGGCTTTCCATGATAATTCATAGGCATCATAAAGTTTAAAAAACCTACTGCTTAAAGACTTTATCCTGCCTGCTCTCCATGCTGCAGAACATCATATAAAAGAGCCTACCCTTTCTTTTTCTTTTTTTAAAAATTAAGGTGAAATTCATAACATAAAATTAACCATTTTAACGTGCAAAGAGTTAATGGCATTTAGCTCAGCACCACCTTTATCTAGTTCCAAAACATTTCATTACTCCAAAAGAAAACCCCATACCCATTAAGTAGTCACTCCCCATTCCGCCTTCCCTCCAGCCCCTGGCAACCACCAATTTGCTTTCTGTCTCCATGGATTTAACTGTTCTGGATATTACATGTAAATTGAATCATACAATACATGACTTCTTGTGCCTGACTTCTTTTACTTAGGATATTTTAGAGGTTCCTCCACATTGTAGCATGTGTCAGTATTTCATTCCTTTTATGGTTGAGTAATATTCCACTCTATGTATGTTCCACATTTTGTTTATCCTTTCATCCATTGACAGACTTTAGGGTTATTTCTACTTTTTGGCTATTGTGAATATTGATGCTATGCACATTCATGTACACACATTTGTTTGAGTTCTACCCTCCTTTGAACTATCTACTGCTCTGCTTTCAGTGATTTGATCCTGCTGATCACTCAAATACCAAAATTCTAGATCAAAGTATTTCTCATGGTTGGTATTTTCCTCTCACCTACCCAACTTTGCTCCACCTGATTTATTCACCCTGGATCCCCTTTGTCTTCAGAATCTCTCCAGGTTTTGTTGTTGTTGTTTTAAAAGATTTATTTTATTTATTTCTTGTTACTTCATTTTGTTGTGTCAGTTTGCCACACCAGCCCCATCATGCCAGCTCTCTTTCTTGCTCGTCTTCTTTAGGAGGCACCAGAAACCTGAACTGGGACCTCCCAACTCAAGGCACCCAGCTGCTTGAGCCACATCTGCTTCCCTCTCTCCAGGTTTTGAGGTGCTTCTCACATTCCAGCTGAATAAACTTCATGCATTTGAAGACCTTAGGTCCCTGGCTATGCAGGTTAGTTCTGGTTCTCATTTGAACTTACTTCTCAGTTCAGGCACATCTGCTCTCCTCATTCTTAAAAATCGTAATGAGAGCTTTTAAAAAATGGACAGAGTTAAGTATAAGGACAGAAAAATATCTGATGGCTTTGTCAATTATGAGATGATGGGTGAACTCAGTGGGATTAGTTTCAGTGGTGTTGTGGAAGCAAGAGCCAGATTTTCAAGTAGGTTGAAGAACAAATGGGGACTGAAAGTTGCAGAAGGTTTTATCAAGGTGGGAAAGACTGAGCATGCTTATAGTTAAAGGAGAAAGGGTCAGTAAGAGTTGGTAACAAAATAATATGTCTGTTGAAAAGACGGGATGATCCAGAAGGCAAGAGAATATTATAAAATAAGATCCCAGAGAAAGAGAGAAGGTGTTCCAGTTTTCTATTGCTTTATAATAAATTAATCCAAAACTTAACAGTGATTTTATTACATTTCATGATATAGGGGTCAGAAATTTGGACACGGCCTAGCTGGGTAATTCTTCTGCTCCACATGCTGTCATATGAAGTTACTTGTCATGTGTAGCAGTTTGGCATTGTTTATGAATTCCAAAAATAGTTATTGGATTATGTCTACAAACTGGTCTGTCAGATGTATCACTTTTAATTGATTAAAATATGATTAGGATGTTGATTGGGCCACGTCAGTAGAGCACTGAGCACTCATAGAGCAAAGACATGGCAAAGGATTGAGCTGGGAGTTTTGAGCTGGAGCCAGGAAAGTGAACACACAGGAGAAGAACACAGAGGAATAGAGACAGCTCCTTAGACATGGCAGAAGCCCTGGGGAGAGAGACAGAGCCATTCACCTGATAGTCTACAGCTGGCCTTGTGGAGAGAGCAGGGCAGCTGAGCCCAGAGAGACATGGAGTCCTGGGAAGAGAAGAACCAAGAAGCCTGAACTCCTGGGAGACATCGGCAGCCATCTGGCTTCAACATGTGGCAGTAGACTTTGGTGAGGAAAGTAACTTATGCTTTATGTCCTGGTATCTGTAAGCTTCTACCCTAAATAAATACCCTTTATAAAACCAGAAGATTTCTGGTATTTTGCATCAGCACCCCTTTGGCTGACTAACACATCAGGTCTGCTGGCAGATGAGCTAGTTTGGAAGGTCCAAGGTGACTTCATAGAGATATCTGATGCTTTGGCAGGAATGACTGGAAGGTTGAGGTCAGCTAAGAGGTCACCAGAGAACCTATTTTCGAGAATGGCAGTCTCAGGGCAATGGGCCTTCTTACATGATGACTCAGGCTTCCTGAGAGTATTCTAAATGACCTGGGCAGAAGCACAACTTGTGAAGATCTAGTCTCATGAGTCCCAGAATGTCATTCTGCTTCGTTCTATTGGTCAATCAAGCCAGTAAGATCAGTCAGATTCAAAGGGAGAGGAATTAGACCCCACTTCTTGGCGGGAAGAATGTTAAATAATTTGCAGGCATCTTTAAGCTGCTGCAGAAGGGGTGGACTGGATAGGATCAGAGAACATATTAAAGGACTTGCCTTGGACTTCTAAATGTTGGAATACCTAGATCTCTGTCTTTGGCTGCTTGACCTATACCATCTCCATAGATAATCTCATACAGTCCCAGACATTTATATATAGATGATTCTCAAGTTTATATCTCCAGATGTAAAATTCTCCCCTGAGCATTGAATATTCTACTTACTCAACACATCCACTTGGATCTCTAAGAAACATTGCAAATTTAACATGGCCAAAACAAAGCTATTGATTTCTCATCCCACCCCAAATGTACTTCCCCCAGTCTTCTTCATCTTAGTAATGATACAAAGGCCCTCGAATCTGCTCCCCAATGGGGTTGGCTCTGCTTTTGCCCTGTTGCCATGTATGAGTGTCACATACCCTATCCCCACCACCATAAGCGTTGAGACCCTTCTTGGGCTCCTGTCCCGGCGAGCTGGCCATCCCTGGGCCCCCAGGTGGAAGCACCTCCTACCAGTCTCCTAGCTGAGTCCAGGATGTGTCCTGGCCCAGGCCCCAGGCCAGGTCAGCATGTCCCTCCCTCGGTCACTACCTTGGCCCCCTACCTGTCCTCCTGCCACTTCTCCCTGACCCCTTCTGCCATCGCCCCTTCCCCTTTCTCTCCTCCCTGCCTTCTAGCTGAGGATGATAATAAAAGTTGTCATTCTTGAAAAAAAAAATACATGTAGTCACTTAGGACATATATGTAGGAGTCCTCTTTGCACTTCTCTTTTCCTTGCACAGCACAATCAATCCATTAAGAAGTTTCTACTTCTAGTTCATCAATAGATACTATTGGCTCCAACTTCAAAAATATATACTGAACCCAACCACTTCTTTCCAATTCCAATTTTCCCATCGGTAGCAGTTTGATACTATGGATAAATTCCAAAAAGAAATATTGGATTATGTTTGTAAACTGGTCTTTTCTTCTGGGCATATTAGAGTGTATTGGATTCAGAGGTTTTACTTTTACTTGATTAAATAATGATTAAGGCTTTGATTGGGCAACATCAGTAGGAAGTTCAGTCCTCCCTTGCTGGGAGGGGACTCACAGAGAAACTGCATCGCAGAGAAGGGAGGTTGGAGTTTTGAACTGGAGCCCTGGTAAGTAAGCACACAGAAGAGCTTGGATATGAGGAAAGAGAAGCAAACCTCGGGAAGAGACGAATCCTGAGACCAGAGAGAAGCAAACCCCAGGAAGAGAGGAACCCAGGAAGCCTGAACCCTGGCAGACATCGGCAGACATCTTGCTCCAACACCAAAGCAACAGACTTTGGTGAGGAAAGTAACTTATGCTTTATGACCTGGTAACTGTAAGCTTCTACCTGGCTTTTATAAAAACCAGCAGATTTCTGGTATTTGCATCAGCATACCGTTGGCTTACTATTATACCATCTAAGTCAATGACATCATCACGTTTAACCTCCTAACTGGTCTCCCTGCTGCATTCTTGTCCCCTCATTGCACTTCCTCTGTCCACATAGCAATTAGTGTGCTTTTTAAAAGTATATATCAAATCATATAATTTCTCTGCTTAAACTCTTCTAAAGAATCCCCATTGCAATCATAAAACCTACAAATACCTTGTCAGGGCCTATGAGCCCTGTCTGCCTCTCTTACCTCATTTTCCTCCACTCTTCCCCTTGTTCACTGTGCTCCGTCCACACCGGTCTTCTTTCTGTGCCAGTAACACACCAAGCATGGTCATGTCTCAGGCCATCTCACCATTGCTCATTCTGCCTGGTGAGCTCCCCCAGATCTTCATGGAGTTCCTCCTTTTTATCATTTAGATGATAAAAGTGATTCAAATGTCACTTCCTCAGAGAGGCCTTTCCTCTCAGCTAAAGCAACACCACATCTCCCCTAGTCACCTTCACCGCATACCCTATTGTAGCTTCTTCATAACATTTATTGGTATCTGAAGTTCTTATTCATTTCTTGTTTATCTGTTTATTGCCTGTCCTTCTCCCTCACTAGAGCATAAACTCACATTACCGTCTGTCTTATTCACAGCGGATTCTCCAGTACTTAGAGCAGTATAGGCCACAAAATAGATTCACACACAAAAAATGTTTGTTTAAATTGACTATTTATTCTGCAAGGAGGTTGGGAGAAGCTGGGGAGATGCAGGAAATCCTCTTTCCTCTGTGGTATGGGACATAAAGTCTGGCTGGTAGTGAGGAACAGGTGGGGCAGGGATTTCCTATAGGTTGTTGAATTATCCTAGACTCTCCTCTCACTCTTTAAAATGGTGTTTGGTTTTTGCTTTTTTTTTTAAAGATTTATTTTTTATTTATTTCTCCCTCCCCCCCCCCAGTTGTCTGCTCCCTGTGTCCATTCACTGTGTGTTCTTCTGTGACCGCTTCTATCCTTATCAGCGGCACCGGGAATCTGTGTTTCTTTTTATTGCGTCATCATGTTATGTTAACTCTCCAGGTGTGTGGCGCCATTCCTGGGCAGGCTGCACTTTCTTTCGTGCTGGGTGGCTCTCCTTACGGGGCGCACTCCTTGCACGTGGGGCTCCCCTACACAGGGGACACCGCTGTGTGGCAGGGCACTCCTTGTGCTCATCAGCACTGCACGTGGGCCAGCTCCACACGGGTCAAGGAGGCCCGGGGTTTGAACAGCGGATCTCCCATGTGGTAGGCGGATGCCCTATCCATTGGGCCAGGTCCACTTCCCTAAAATGGTGTTTTTAAGAACACAGTAATTGGAAGTTTTGTTGTTCCAATTCTGGTTAAAAAATAATTTTATAGAATGAAGAATTTGAATTTTTACCCTTTTAGATTAGCATTGATTTACAAAAACAACACTGACATCTTTCACAATTGAATCTATTTACCTTAACCTACTGGTTTGGTTTGGTTTTGGTTTTGGTTTTCCTCCATCTCTTTAAAGGATCTGCTGTATCTGGCCCTGACAACATGGGACCAAACACCCAGGAAAGCACAAATTTCAATGCTTTCTTGCCTTACAGCCTTTCATTATAGCCTTAAGCAAGTCCCTTTATGCATCAATATTGATGCTTCTATCTCTGTTTCTCACCATCAATGTCTAGGTATTTTGCAAGAAATAAATAAGCATATTTTTCTTATATGTGTTGATCATTTTCTACATTTGAACCAACATGTCTATCTAGACTTGCAAAACATTTTCTTATTCAACTTTTTAATGGTGTTTTCTTAAAATGACTTTTATAACACTTTTTAATTAGTTGGTTTTTATTGCCCATTTATACCACTCCTCCAGAATGTTGCTGTGAAGTAGATGTGAATTTATGAAAGTGATGGAAAGATTAATTAAAGAACTCCTTCTGACAGGTGAAAGCACTTAATTCTTTTTCCTTAAAGAAATGTACATATATACATAGCAAAACAACTTTTTGGAAGCCAGACCAACCTGCTGGGCATGCTGAACAAGTTCTAGTCTATTCCAAAAGTGGAAGGCAACATGTGTGATTCATTCCTGAGACATTTCAGAGAGCCAAATATGTTTCCACATGGTATAGCATGCCAACAACTTCATGCGGGATTTTGAATTGCCTTCTTGCAAAAATCTATATACTGTTTACAAGTGTGGCCAAGGAATTAGAAAGGACATGAACATGCAAATGACAGTTGGTTAGCAGCCAGGAAAATTCCTGCAGGGCCCTTGTAACCAGCCTGAACAAGGGCTTTTAAGAGCAAGCCTCTGCTCATAGTGTGTATCTACAGATCAAGAACCCCAAGAAATTCAAGAAATTAAACATTGCCTGAACATCTTTTAGCCAGCACCTGATCTGGAATCTTGATTAGAGAGTTTATTTTAGAGTTATCTACATTTGGTCAACCACATGCAGGAAAGAACACAATATCACTCTGAACATGTGTTTGTGGTTGTTCTCTCTTATTAAACAGCAGTTGGAGACTGAGTTTTTCTATTTCTTGGCCTTCAAGCAGATCTGGATGTATACTATTTCTGGACTAAATATTATTTATTCTTGTGACTCTCCAAGGAAGAGTCCACTGTTTGCTTGGGGACACAGCAATTATTACTCCAACCCACTGAGTATAACCTTTATCTTCCCAGGCCATACTTGGGGGCTTTTGAGTATGTGGATGATAAGATCACTTGGGTATTTGGCTCTAAGTTCCTACCCTGATTTCCTTATGAGGAACCTGAACTTCCTAGGTTTCTTTCATTTTCATGGGCTGTAAGTGGTCTCACAGCCCTGGGAGCTTTCCTATTGCTGCTCCAGGACCAGCCTCCTGCCAGGGCTCCAGCCAGGACTCTGCACAACTTCTTCCCTGGTTCCTGCTGAGGCTCTGCTCCAAGTTGATGTGAGGCTGACTCTTCACTGCTTTCCTTCTGGTGATTATTCTAACTCTCTCAGCAGTAAGCTAAGTAAGCAAGCCTTTAGGCTAACTTATTTAGGTCTCCAAGAGGCAGCCTTTTTCTTTAGGCTTCACTGTTATTTTCATTAAGGACGTTAAACAAATTTCCTCAGAGAATAGACCAAAGAAACATTAATTTGTGTCGTAACAAGCAATTCCTCACTGGTAGGCAGCTGGTGTACTAGGACCAGCCACATCTCTTGGTTTTCTGCTACTTTAAGATGAATTTCTTGCCCTCTCTGGCAGCCCCACCCCTGTCCCCCAAAATGATTAGAAAAAGTCTCTTTCTTCCTATTGGTTTAGGAAATATAATCATGATGTTCTAGGGGATTGACCATCAGCCCGAGATTTTTATATCATTTTCCAGGAGACTTTGAGACCCTCATGCAAATAATACTCACTTTCTCTGATATCTCAGACTTCCATACTTGTAGTTTATGCATCTTTCTTCTCCCCTACTCAACCAAAATGGGCCTTGTCCACATGGCATCTTTAACATTTTCCTGAGCTTGATGGAATTCCCAAAGAGCTATCACATGCATCTCTATCTTATTCTGCCCAGCAACTTGGCACCAGCCTCTTCTTTCCACTATTCTCAACTCACTTCCACCCTTCCATCTTCCAACCAACTCCTCATACCCAGGAGAACAAAGCTCTGAGACATTAAAAGCAGGCCCCCTCCCCTCAAAAAAGTTGGGGACCCTTGGCTTTAGATGATTTAGCCAAGATAGAAAAATAAGTCCTTTGGAGGCAAAATACACAGACTTTCAAGTAAATATTCAGAAACACTTCCTTATTGTCTACCCATTGTGGAAAAAAAACCAAAAACCCAGGATTTTAGAGTTTGCCACCACTATAATTAAAGACCCCAACATCTTTTGCCTGGACTCCTGAAATAGTTTAAATACTTCTACTCTTCCTTAACTCTTAACCATTCTCCACACAATATCTAGGGGTCTTTTAAAAACATGTCACATCCTTGCTTACATCCTTTTGATGACAGCCACTTGATACAGAATAGAATCCAAACTCTCTACTCTGGCCTCCAAGGTCCTGATCTGTTTCCTGTCTACTTCTCCAAACTCATCTCACCTATTCTTCCCCAGTTGGTTCTGCTCTAGTCACATCAGTGCTCTGTCACTTGCTAGGACATGGCATGCTCTTCTCTTTGTACTTATTTTTCAACCCATGGAAAGGCTGTTCCCCTGGTTCAATCATAATTGGCTCCTTATTCTTAAAATTTTCAGATTAAATGTCACCTTTCCAAATGGGCTTTCTGAGGCCATCCTACCATACTAATGATAATAATATGACTACTTCTAAAATAATAGTAGTAGTAGTAATTATTAATAAAAAAAAATAAAAAGAATACCAGGTCACCCCTAATTGTTCTCTATCATTATATTTTATTCTTTCATAGCATTAGTTGTATTCCATTTATTTGTTTGTTGTCTGCTTCCCCAGCTTGAATGTTAGCAACCCAACAGAATTGGCATTATCTTGTTCACTGTTGGGACTCTATCTCCTGGCATGCTACCTGGCACATATTAGGCAATCAGTAAATATTTGTTGAAGGAATAAAATTTTAGGAATTGGAAAGTAACTTAGAAGTCATCTAATCCAGCTAGTCACTTAACCCAATCCGAGGCTTGATTTTCAGTTTTCTATAAAGCAGTTGCTACTTGGATAATGGTGTTTATGCTAGTAGAGAAAAAAAAGAATAAGAAGGAGTTTTCTTTTTCCCTAGTTATTATACCTTACTTGTTATGACATCAGCTTTCTGTCTTGCCACATAGACAAATAGTCATATGAGTAATTTGTTCTTAGCCAAGTAGCTAATCATGTAGCCACTCCTGTGTGTGTGTGGTGGGGGGAGGGGGCGGTTTTAGTTGAGTAGCTTCTAGATTAATGTTCACCTAGTTATTTATGGAATCTTAAAGCTTTTGTCTATTAACATCTTAATTATCTCTTAATGTAATTTTTTTCCAAACCATGTGTTTTGATGTATTAATGAGTCATGAAATTAATTTATTACATCAAAACCAGCATTTGAAAAATAAATTAGAAAATGTGTGTTGCATATTGTAAAGATAAGTACTATTTAGTGAAATTTTTGTTTCAATTATATAAATGCATGTATGCGTATATATTGTGCCTTGATGTAAAATATGGGAAATAATAAATAGCAACAACAAAAATGTAAAAGCCACTGCTTAAAAACATTCAGCATCTTATCATAGGAAGGAGGCTACTTGGTAGTTCTGGAATGGCATTTGGATTGAACTCCTATATTCTCTCCAACCTGGGCTCTGAGGCTGTTTAAGATAAAGGTGATGAAAGTGATAACTCTGCCATAATTCTAAATGAAAGCACTATCCACCCTATAGTCTGCAAATGCTTTAGAAAAATCTCTTAGAGGCACTGAGACCACATCAATTATCTGAAATAAACCACAAATCCAATAAGCACATTTCATTATCAG
The DNA here is from genome assembly GCF_030445035.2 of Dasypus novemcinctus. Classification (NCBI taxonomy): domain Eukaryota; kingdom Metazoa; phylum Chordata; class Mammalia; order Cingulata; family Dasypodidae; genus Dasypus; species Dasypus novemcinctus. The sequence continues at coordinate 32,609,570 of NC_080681.1, read as the reverse complement.
TTCCCTACTACTTCTTTTCTTCTCTGTTCTCACATTAGAATATGTTTGGCCCCACAGATCAGGGCCAAAATGGTCAGAGGTCTGGTAAGAGTTGGGTAAGAGGAGAAATGAGTGAAGAGGTTCAGGAACTAGGCCCAAAGGGAGCATCTGTGCCAATTATCTTCTGAAGGCTTCTCTTCCCCCCATCTCCCTGAGATGGCTCCCTCATCTGTCTGCTCGCTGTCTCTGCTCATTGTCTCTGCTGGTTGTGTCTACTTGTCTTCTTTAGGAGACATAGGAACTGAACCCAGGACTTCTCATGTGGGCAGTGAGTGCCCAAGCACTTGAGCCACATCCACTTCCTGCTCGTTGTGTCTGCTCATTCCATCAACTCTGCATCAGCTCGTTGCATCTGCTTGTCTTCTTTAGGAGGCACCAGGAACTGAATCCAGGACCTCCCATGTAGGAGACAGGCACCCAACTGCTTGAGCCACATCCGCTCCCTGATGGCTTCTCTTATTTTCAGTGAAATAGGAAGCAATGAGGATGGAGGTGGAGGTGTTGGAGGTTTTTTTTAAACATTTTTTCTTTCCTTCCCTCTCTCCCCCTCCCCTCCTCTCTCCATCCCCCTCCCTGCTATTTTTGCTGTCTGTATCCATTCACTGTGTAACCTTCTATATCTATTTCTCTTGTTGTTTTCTCTTCTCGTCTTTCTCTTCTAGGATTCACTGGGATTCAATCCTGGGGACCTCTGATGTGGAGAGAGGTTCCCTGTCAATTGCGCCATCTCAGTTCCTGGTCTCTGCTGAGCTTCACCTTGACTCACCCCTTCATCTCCCTTTTGATGTGTCATCATCTTGCTGTGTGACTCACTTGCGCGGGTACTGGCTTACTGCACAGGCACTCAGCTTACCGTGCAGGTACTCAGCTCGCCATGTGGGGCACTGGCTCACTGTGTGGGCACTTACGCAGGCACTCAGCTCACCATGCAGGCACTGGCTCATCACATGGGCACTCACACGGGCATTTGTCTCACTGTGCAGGCACTGGCTTGCCACATGGGCACTGGCTCACCACTGGGGCACTCACGTGGGCACTTGGTTTGCCAGGCAGGCACTAACAAGGGCAATCAGCTCTCCACACAGGCACTAATGCGGGCACTCAGCACACCATGTGGGCACTAACGCAGGGACTCAGCTCACCATGTGGGCACTCGGCTTGCCATGAGGGCACTTGGCTTGCCATGCAGGCACTTGCATGGGCACTCAGCTCACTGCACGGGCACTGGTTTGCCACAGAGGCATGATTTCTCTTCTTCTTTTTCACCAGGAGACCCCAGGGATTGAACTTGGGTCCTCCCATATGGTAGGCAGAGGTCTTATCACTTGAGCCACATCTGCTTCCAGAGTTTTTGATAAAAGAGAAGAGATGAAGTAGTGGGAGAATGAATGGGACTAGGAAACTGTATAAGATTGTGGGCAGCCCTAAGAGTTATGAATTAAAAGTAGGACTAGTGAGCATGGTTACATGTTGAGCTGGGGATGCAGGCATATAGTAGTCAAAGAGTTGAATTTAACCTAACAGGAAAGGGAAATCCTGTTTACGGAAAAGGAAGCAATAAGCAAATTTTGAGTGCCTGGAATTACATGATGTGTAAATATACTTGTATTAGTCAGCCAAAAGAATGCTGATGCAAAATACCAGAAATTGGTTGGTTTTTATAAAGGGTATTTATTTGGGGTAGGAGCTTACAGACACCAGGCCATAAAGCATAAGTTACTTCCCTCACCAAAGTCTTATTTTCATGTGTTGGAGCAAGATGGCTGCCAATGTCTGTGAGGGTTCAGGCTTCCTGGGTTCCTCTCTTCCAGGGTCTTGCTTCTCTCTGGGTTCAGGGTTCCTCTCTTCCTGGGTTTGCTTCTATTTCCTCTGTGAGCTTACTTCTTGTGGATCCAGCTAAGGTTTCAGCATCAAACTCCAACATCAAAAACCCTCAACTCTGTCCTTTGCCATGCCTTTTATCTGTGTGGGTAGGGACTCAATGCCCTAATGATACGGCTCAATCAAAGCCCTAATTATAACTTAATCATGCCCAGGTTAAAAACCAGATTACAAACATAACCCAGTAGCTATTTTTGGAGTTCATAACCATATCAAACTGCTATAATACTAAAAAACAAATCTTCAGAAGCAATACATTTGACTCTAGCCTCCACCCAGAAAGCTGGGAAACTCTCTTCTCGCAAGTGAAATGAGTAGCACACCAGACTGAAATACAATGGCTTAAAGGAGGTTGCTTCCCCGGTTTTTTCACTCTGGGCTGTGGAATTTCACCTATAGGAGTCATTTAAGGTCTATTTGTTCCAGTCATCTCTGTTCACTTATTACAATATTGGAGGAGGGATAGGACTTAAATAAAAATGACCAGAAATAACTGAAAAAGGCTGAGGCCCCAATATGGAGTGAAAACTAGAAACAGTCCACCAGATAGTTCATTTCAGCAAAATTCTAGCATATATCAACAAACCATAATTAATAATCAGTAAGGGTCTGTATTTTTCCTCAACAAGAAGCCAGAAAAGCTAGGTACTTGTCTCTCTTCTAGCCTAATATGAGGTCTTTTCATAATCCAGATTTGATTAATATTTTTCTGTGTTTTCATCCTCATTCTGTTTTTATCTCAAGATGTTCCACCTTAAAATGTTTCCCTGTTGAATCTGAGTGTTTTTAAACATCTATGGAAAAATGCTCACTCTCAGCTTAAATATTGCAATCATTTGTTTCTTTCCACTCAACAACATTTTTTTTTAGGTAACAGGGGAAAGTGAGTGAAACTGGGACCTCATAGGTGGGAAGGCACTGAGGCACATCGGCTTCCATGAGTTGGTTTGCTTGTTTTTGTTTTTTTCAGGAGGCACCAGCAACTGAACCCGGGACCTCCCATGTGGGAGGCAGGGGCTCAACTGCTTTACCCACATTCACTTCCCTCAACAAATATTTATCAAGTAACTATTATATAACCAACTCCATGCCAGTCCCTGGAGATATGAATGTAAACAAGATAGAAATAGTTCCTGCCCTTATAGAGCTTGCATTCATAAATAAGAAGTCAAAATGAAATGGGGTGAGGGAAGCAGGTATGGTTCAGTGGTTGAGTGTCTGTTTCCCATGTACAAGGTGCCAGGTTCAATATCTGGTACCTCCTTTAAAAAATGGGGTAGGTGCTTTAGAAAGGTAAGTTTGGGAAGCGACTGTGGCTCAACTGATAGAGTATACGCCTACCATATGGATGGTCCAGGGTTCAATACCCAGGACCTCCTGACCAATGTGATGAGCTGGCCCACACGCAGTGCTGAAGCGCACAAGGAGTGCTGTGACACACAGGGGTGTCCCTCACATAGGGATGTCCCATGCACAAGGAGTGCACCCTGCAAGGAGAGCTGTTCCATGCAAAAAAAGCGCAGCCCACCCAGGAGTGGCGCCACACACACAGAGAGCTGATGGAGCAAGATGACGCAACACCAAAAAAAGCGACACAGTTTCCTGGTGCCACATGAAAAGAATGGAAGAGGACACAGAAAAACACACAGCGAATGGACACAGAGAGCAGACAATGGGGGGGGCGGGAAGGGAAGAGAACTAAATAAAATAAATCTTTTCTAAAAATTTTAAAAAAATTAAAAGGTAAGGTTGTCAAATAAAATACAAGATGCTTAGTTATATTTGAATTTCAGGTAAATAATGAATAACTTATTAAAATAAATGTGTCCCATGTAATCTGGCAACCCTGTGGAAGCCCACAGCCAGAGCTTTTAACCTAGTCTAACAGGGTAAGAAAAGCCTTCCTGGAGGAAGGGACAATGAAACTGAAACCTACATTTTAAAAAAATTTTATTTTGTACATTTAATAATTGAAAATATAAACAATTAAAACTAAAAAGAAAACTCCTTGAATAAAAACATACATTTCTTGTCGGCGGGGGGTTGCGCCGCCGGCAAGGATGTTGGTTTCGCTTTCTCCACCACTGCCGCCCGTGGTGGCTGCTGGAAGCCTTCCTTGCACTGCCTTCGTGAGCCGCGGGCTGGCGACACACCTCACCTGCCGTGCGCTGGGGACTGCTGGCCGGGGCTGCTAGTCAGCGAAGGGGGACCGCGCTACAAACCCACACAAGCCACTGGCCAGGAGAAGTAGACAGCTTTACTGGCAGAAGCGGGGGAGCCAGGGCGCGTGGGCTTATGCGCAATCTGCAAGCAAATCCGGGGAAGGGGTAATGGATGGGAGTTATATAGGGTGAACACGGAAATATCTGACTGGTTGGGACAGCAATATGTCTATATATGGTAACTATAGATTTACTAGACAAAATGGCGGAAGGAGATGAAATGGCGGCGCGGCACATGCGCACTGTCCTCGCCCCGTGACTCAGCGCTTTGAAGACCATCCCTGAGTTTACTCAAGGGCATGTGGGGGCTAGAGTTTACTCAAAGTCCCGTGTCTTGTAGCGCAAGTCTCATGGCTTGGACGGCTGCACTGTTGGGCCTTCCCTCAATTTCTCATTTAAATGTACAGGATACAAATTTAAAAAAAATTTTTTTAAGATTTATTTTTTATTTATTTCTCTCCCCTATCCCCTGCCCCCGTTGTCTGCTATGTCCATTTCCTGTGTATTCTTCTGTGTCTGCTTGCATTCTTGTCAGTGGCACCAGGAATCTGTGTCTCTTTTGTTGCATCGTCTTGCTGCGTCAGCTCTCCATGTGTGCAGTGCCATTCCTGGGCAGGCTGCACTCTTTTTACATGGGGAAGCTCTCCATGCAGAGTGCACTCCTTGCGCATGGGGCTCCCCTACTTGGGGGATACCCCTGTGTGGCATAGTACTCCTTGCATGCATCAGCACTGTGCATGTGCCAGCTCACCACATGGGTCAGGAGGCCCTGGGTTTGAACCCTGGACCTCCTATATGGTAGGCGGACAACTCTATCAGTTGGGCCAAATCCACTTCCCTAAAAAAATTTTTTTGAATCATACAATATGTTACACAATATATTTGGTTCGTAGTAACGCAATCATACAGTATTTGTCCTTTTGTGTCTTGCTTGCTTCACCCAACATAATGCCCTCCAGGTTCATCCATGTTGTCATATGTTTTATGACTTCATTTCTTCTTACAGCTGCATAATATTCCATCATGTGAATAGACAATGGTTTATCCATTCACCTGTTTATGGACACCTGGGTTGTTTCCAACTTTTGGCAATTGTGAATAATGTTGTTATGAACATCGGTGTGCAGATGTCTGTTTCTGTCACTGCTCTCAGTTCTTCTGTATCTATACCCAGTAGTGGTATTGCAAGGTCGTGTGGCAAGTCTACATTCAACTTCTTTAGGAACTGCCAAACAGTCCTCCACAGTGGCTGTACCATTCTACATTCCCACCAACAGTGAGTAAGCATTCCTATCTCTCCACATCCTCTCTAACACTTATAGTTCTCTTTTTTTTTTAAAGATTTATTTTTTATTTATTTCTTTCACCTCCCCCCTGCACCCACCCCCAGTTGTCTGTTCTCTGTGTCCATTCGCTGTGTATTCTTCTGTGACAGCTTCTATCCTAATCAGTGGCACCAGGAATCTGTGTTTTCTTTTTGTTGTGTCATCTTGTTGTGTCAGCTCTCCATGTGTGCGGTGCTATTCCCGGGCAGGCTGCACTTTCATTCACGCTGGGCGGCTCTCCTTATGGGGCGCACTCCTTGTGCGTGGGACTCCCCTACGCAGGGGACACTCCTGCGTGGCACGGCACTCCTTGCTCACATCAGCACTGCGCATGCGCCTACTCCACACGGGTCAAGGAGGCCCGGGGTTTGAACTGCAGACCTCCCATGTGGTAGGCGGACACCCTATCCATTGGGCCAAGTCCGCTTCCCTCTGTCTTTTTAACAGTGGCCATTCTGATAGGTGTGAAATGATATCTCATTGTAGTTTTGATTTGCATTTCCCTAATCATCAGTGACATGTTTTTTTGCCATTTGTATTTCTTCTTTGGACAAATGTCTGTTCAAGTCTTTAGCCCATTTTTCAATTGGGTCATTTGTCTTTTTTTTTTAAGATTTATTTTATTTAATTCTCCCCCTGCCCCTTTCCACCCATTGTCTGCTCTCTATGTCCATTTACTGTCTTTTCTTCTGTGTCTGCTTGTATTCTCATTGGGCGGCTCCAGAAACTGATCCTGGGACCTTCTGGAGTGGGAGAAAGGCAATTACTTTCCTGTGCCACCTCAAATCCCTATTCTGCTACGTCTTCTTATTTTCTTTTCTCTGTGTCTTTTGTTGCATCATCTTTGCTGCACCAGCTCCATGTCAGCCGGCACTCCTGTGTTGGGTGGCATTCCCATGCAGGGTGGCACTCCTGCATGAGGTGGCATTCCTGCATGGGCCAGCACTCCACATGGGCCAGCTTGCCCTCACCAGGAGGCCCTGGGTATTGAACCCTGGACCTCCTATATGGTAGAGAGGAGCCCAATTGGTTGAGCCGTATCCATTTCCCTTGTTTGTCTTTTTAATTGTTGAGTTGTAACATCTCTTTATTTACCCTGAGTATTAAACCCTTATCTGACATGTGATTTCCAAATATTTTCTCCCATTAAGTGCCTTTTCAACCTTTTGACAAAGTCCTGGGAGGTGCAAAAGTGTTTAATTTTGAGGAGGCCCCATTTATCTATTTTTTTCTTTTGTTGCTCATGGTTATGGTTTAAGGTCCAAGAAACCACCACCTACTACAAGGACTTGAGAATGTTTTCCTACATTTTCTTCTAGTAGTTTTATGGCCCTGGCTTTTATATTTAGGTCTTTGATCCATTTTGAGTTGATTCTTGTATAAGGAGTGAGATAGGGGTCCTCTTTCATTCTTTTGGTTATAGATATCCAGTTGTCCCAGCACCATTTGTTGAAAAGACTGTTTTGTTCTGATAATATTGACTTGTTAGATTTGTCAAAAATTGGTTGACTGTTAGGTGAGGGTTTATTTCTGGGTTCTCAGTTCTATTCCACTCATCTATGTGTCTATCTTTATGCCAGTACTGTGCTGTTTTGACCACAGTAGCTTTATAATATGTTTCAAGGTCAGGCAGGGAAATTCCTCCTGGTCACTCTTCTTTTTTAGAAAGCTTTTGCCTATTCAGGTGCACTTTCCCTTCCAAAAGAATTTGGTAATTGCCTTTTCTAATCCTGTAAAGTAAACTGTTGGGATTTTGATTAGTATTGCATTGAATCTACAAATCAGTTTGGGTAAGACTGACATCTCCACAATATTTACTCTTCCAATCCATGAACATGGAATGCCTTTCCATTTCTTTAGGTTTTTAAAAATTTCTTTTAGCACTGTTTTGTAGTTTTCTGCATATAGGTTCTGTACTTCTTTGGCTAAATTAATTCCTAGGTGTTTGAGTCTTTTTGTTGCTATTGAAAATGGAGTTTCCCCCTGATTTTCTCCTCTGGTTGTTCAGTACTAGTATACAAAAAAAATTACTGATTTTTGCATGTTGATCTTGTATCCTGCCACTTCGCTGAGTTCATTTATTAGCTCAAGCAGCTTTGTCATGGATACTTCTGGATTTTCTAAGTACAGGATTATGTCATCTGCAAACAGTGAGAGTTTTACTTCCTCTTTTCCTACTTGGATGCCTTTAATTTTTTTTTCTTGTCTAATTGCCCTAGCTAGAAATTCTAGTACAATATTGAATAACAATAGTAACATGGGTATCCTTGTCTTGTTCCCTATCTTAGAGGGAAAGCTTTCAACATTTCCCCACTGAGTATGAGGTTGGCTGTGGGTTTTTCATATATGCCTTTTATCATATTGAGGAATTTTCCTTCTTTCCTATCTTTTGAAATGGTTTTATCAAAAAAGGATGCTGGATTTTGTTGGATGCTTTTCTGCATCAACTGAGATGATCATGTGGTTATTTTTTCCCTTCAATTTGTTAATGTGGTGTATTATACTGATTGATTTTCTTATGTTGAACGAGCCTTGCAAACCAGGAATAAATCCAAAACCTACATTTTACTTTATGTTTCAAGTCTTTATCAATGGTATTACTAAAAAGGATTCAATTCTCTGCAAAATGCCTTCTGTCCATTCTTGGGGTGTGGACATTGTTTCTCTCTCCAAATGTTCTTCCCAAAGTGAGAAGTGTGGATCCTTTAAACTCTTCTCTTTTAATGTAAAAAGAATAATTCCAAATTTGAGTCTAAACTAAAAATTTTCCACATTGGATGGAAAAATGGCTGCATGGAACTTCCTGTGTAATACTATTTAGTATCCAGCTGGGTTGCAGCAGCTCAAAGTTTTAAGGTTTTACCACTTTATCCCCATATCCATTTAGGCCACACAAGCTATTAATTGGTGGCATAAATTTTAAATGAATTATTTATGCGTATTCTTCAAAGAGAGTACTTTTTGGATTTTAAGAAAAGGACTTTTTAAAATATATACCAGAAATGCTATTTCAGCTTTTTCCTCCTGCCTGTACCTTTTGTGCCTTTGTCTTTCTTCCAGTACAATCTCTGGCTAATGTGCATTACAAGAGTCCCAAATGTTTCTGGGAAAACAAACCACCCAACCAACCCATACAACTTCTCAATAAGGGGTATCACAAATATCAGAATATATTTCTATGTTTTTCAGTGAATATGTGATTTGAATCAACCCATTTATAACCATTTAAACTTATTACCACCAAATTGATTAAAGAAGATATTAATAGGATATAACAATTCTTTTGAACAAACCTAATCATTGTCAGTATATAGAGAAAGATAGCTGCTTATTTTCTAGGGAAGGTTGTCATAGACCAAAAAAAAAAAAAAGTTGTATGTGTGGTTTTTTTTAGGAGGTATCTAGAATCAAACCCAGGACCTCATACACGGGAAGCAGGCGCTCAAGCACTTGAGCTACATATGCTCCCTCCTCCCCCAAAAAAAGTATCGATAACCTCTTTCAATTCCCTTTTAGTCTGTGCTTCAAAGCCCCTCTGAAGATGCATCAGGTAAGTACGCCTGAGTAACTGTAGACAATTGCAACCCTGGCTGCCCCTCAGCTCATCTGCCTTCTCCTAGGTAGGAGGCTCATTCCTCCAGGATCCACAAGATCTATAGCACTGTACCTGTATAGTGGACACTTTGGGAACATCTTCACAGCTTTCAATGAATCCTTTAACTGGTTCCCTTGGCTGTGGTAGAATTGTGAGCAACATTACTATAGCATTTGATATGGTTCATGAATTCCAAAACTAGATAGTGGATTACGTTTGTAAGCTGGTCTGTACCTGGGCATGATTAAATGATGATTAGGGCTTTGATTGTGCCACGTCAGTAGGGTGTTGATTCCCACCACTTGGTGGATGGAGACTCACAGTTAAAAGACATGGCAAAGGACAGAGTTGGAGTTTTGATGCTGGAGTTTTGAGCTGGAGCCCTGGGAAGTAAGCACACAGAGAGCTTGGTCATGAGGGAAGTGAGAAGGCCCCAGGAAGAAAGACAAGTCATTCGCATGATAGTTTGCAGCTGCAGAGACCAGAGAATGAGCAGCTGAGTCCAGAGAGAGAGGCAAGCCCTGGGAAAAGAGGAACCCAAAAGCCGGAATCCATGCAAACTTCAGCAGCCATCTTGCTCTAACACGTGGCAGTAGACTGGTGGGGGAAGTAACTTACGTTTTATAGCTTAGTAACGATAAGCTTCTACCCCAAATAAATACCCTTTAAAAAATCTAACAGATTTCCGGTATTTTGCATCAGCACTCCCTTGGCTGACTAATACAGGTACCCAGCCCCCTCTAACCACAGTGACTGGCCTGGATGCTAACACTGGCCAAGCAGAGTCCCTTCTCAGGGATTTTGTAAGTGGGGATGGGAGGAGAGAGAGAATGAGTTTTTCCATGTGGCTGGCTTGTTAAAAGTAAATTTGGCAGCTGTGGTTGTCATCTGCCAGTTGCCATATGGTTTGAATACTTAGAAAGCAAGATGCCCAAGAAAAAGATGAGGTGAGAAATAGAGTGCGTTCTCTCTTGACTTCCTGCTGGCCGTCTATTTCCAATTCCAGTACTTTTGAAGCCAGGTTGCCTACTGCTCAGTAAGACACCCTTACATTCTTATCATTTCCCCCTTTTTTACTTAAAATAGATCAGGTTTTCTACTACTTGTATATGTAACCATCCTGATGAGTCCTAAGAGCTGTGTGTTCTGACCCCACAAACCCCTCTAATGAGGCAGTTATTTCTCCAGAATCACCCTGTGATAAGTACACTGCTCTTTCCTTACAAACACACTCCACTCATCAGTTCTGCTGGACCAAATAAGAAAATAGGCAGGAAACAGAGTGGGAAGAACTGGACAGAACTGAACTCAAATCAAACTACATTACTTCTTTGCTGTTTGACCTTAAATTCTGTAAGCTCTCTGAGCTTCTATTTACTTATATATTAACACCTGTCTTGCAGGGTTGATTAAATGAAATAATGCATGTAAAACCTCTAGAACAGGGACTGGCACATCACAGGTACTCAAGCCCTGATGGTTATAAGTAAAGCATGCAATGTGGCCCATAAACATTCAGGGCTTATCACCCAGCAGCTGTGGTGATATTGTCACTTGGTATCCATGGATATGCATAAGATGCTCCTCCATAGTAAATAATGACATATTTAGATAGTTTTCAATTTTTCTGCTATTAACTAAACTCTACAATGAATATCCTTGTAACTAAATCTTCCTGCACATCTTTTATTTTCCTAGACTTAAGTCAAAGGGAAGGCATATTGTCCTTTTGATACATATTGTCAAAATGCCTTCCAAAAAACTGTCTAGTTACACCTCCATGTCTACATCTATGCAGTGTAGCAATTGACTAGTTGTGTCCCCAAATCCATTCTCCCGTATTTTCATAATAGAATGTATTAGCTGAGTACATGGCCCCCAAGCAGACTATATTTTACAGCCTTCCCTGACACTAACTGTAGCCACAAAAAACTTAAAGTTCCAACCACTGATCAAGATGTGCAACTTCTTCATCACTTGCTTAAAAGGTAATTGTTTGGGAAGTGGCTGTGGCTCAATCAGCTGGGCTCCCATCTACCACATGGGAGGACCTGGTTCGTGTCCCAGGGCCTCCTTGTGAAGGCAGGTTCGCCCGCACGCTGCGGAAAGCCGCCCAGCCTGCAAGCGCTGCAGAGCCGACTCAGGAAGGTGACACAATAAAAAGGGAACACAGGGAAATGGACTTTGGCCCAGTGGTTAGGGCGTCCGTCTACCATATGGGAGGTCCGCGGTTCAAACCCCGGGCCTCCTTGACCCGTGTGGAGCTGGCCATGCGCAGTGCTGATGCGCGCAAGGAGTGCCTTGCCACGCAAGGGTGTCCCCTGCGTGGGGGAGCCCCACGCGCAAGGAGTGCACCCATGAGGAATGCCGCCCAGCGTGAAAAGAAAGAGCAGCCTGCCCAGGAATGGCGCCGCCCACACTTCCCGAGCCGCTGACGACAACAGAAGCGGACAAAGAAACAAGATGGGGAAACGGACTTTGGCCCAGCGGTTAGGGCGTCCGTCTACCATATGGGAGGTCCGCGGTTCAAACCCCGGGCCTCCTTGACCCGTGTGGAGCTGGCCATGTGCAGTGCTGATGCGCGCAAGGAGTGCCGTGCCACCCAAGGGTGTCCCCCACGTGGGGGAGCCCCACGCGCAAGGAGTGCGCCCGTGAGGAGAGCCGCCCAGCGTGAAAAGAAAGAGCAGCCTGCCCAGGAATGGCGCCGCCCACACTTCCCAAGCCGCTGACGACAACAGAAGCGGACAAAGAAACAAGACGCAGCAAATAGACACCAAGAACAGACAACCAGGGGAGGGGGGGAAATTAAATAAATAAATAAATAAATCTAAAAAAAAAAAAAAAAAAAAGAAACAAGATGCAGCAAATAGACACCAAGAACAGACAACCAGGGGAGGGGGGGAAATTAAATAAATAAATAAATCTTTAAAAAAATTAAAAAATTAAAAAAAAAAATAAAAAGGGAACACGCAAAAAACACGGAAGAGCGCAGCAAATGGACACAGAGAACAGACAGCAAGCAAGCCGCAAGGGGGGGGGATTAAAAAAAAAGGGGCAGACATTTTTTTAAAAAGGGAATTGCTTGCTTTTCAAGCAAGGTAAATGCGGCTTGGTTGTTGTCTGCTCTCTGCGTCCGTTGCTGCACTTCTCTGTGCTTTTTGCTTGTCTTCCTTTTTGTTATGTCACCTTGCTGAGTTGGCTATCTTTCTCTTTCTCACCTCCCACAGGCTAGAACTGAAGCCCAGGTTGAACCACCTAAATGAGAACAGTCTATGAGATGGCAGAGCAAAAAGACTGAAGGACCTTGGGACCCTCCATGACTTCATGCAGCAGAACCTCCCAAGCAGCCTGAAGCACTCACCTCTAACATGTTATGTGAAATGTCTCTTTGCTACAGAATCTCAGCCTCCACCTAAATAATGCAGTGGGCTTCATCCATTTTTTATTAGTAATAGTAAGATACTTTGAAGTACTAATTTGCTTCATACAATTAGCAAGATTATGTAGGACTATTTGTATCATTCATAACAGCCGGAATGATGTATTCTTCACTTACATGTCCCAGTATTTCATCTGTTGACATTATGCACACCTACACTAAGAAAAAGTTCCTTCATTATGAAAGTACAATGGATTTTAGTGTCCATCATTCTACTCTCCCTCTCCACAATGGTTCCTTTAGTCTTAATGCATAGGATGTCTTTCCTCAATGCAAGCTACTCCATTTCAAGTACGTAACTGATAATTGATCTAAGCAGACTTGAATAAGTACTGTGGAGCTCTTTTGTTTATTTCCAAGTCTGAATTTGCAGTTGATTATCTGTGAATATTTTGAAGGACTATAAGTCATATTTCTAGAGTTAAATAAATTATAAACTCATTATGAAGATTATAGTCTAAATTTATAAAAGGCTTAATATTGCAATGGGACCAATGCTAATTACTTCTTTTCTATGGTAACACATGGAGGCTTTTAAAATATATACATCAATTCTCTATCATTGTACACTAATGTCAGATTAAATATTAGAGCCTCTAGGTAATATGTGGATCTTATTCTACAAACAAAATGAATACTAAAAATATTTGTGCAAACTATTCCTAAATAGATGTTCAATATTTTCTTTGCTTGTCAAGTAAATGTTAAATTGCTCTGTGATTAACACCTCCTTCATTTCCCTTCTCTCAAGGATGACAGCTCTGAGCTGTCTATTGTCCAATATAGAAAACAGTTTCTTCATTTATTTTATCCAGTTTTATGGTTATTTACTGTGGAATGGTAAATCAATTTCATCATGGCTGAACCAGAGTCTCTGTGAAATTATGAACCCTATCTTTTTAACCTTAATGCTATATGATAAGGATTATCTTATATTAAATAAACATTCAGGAGTCGAGACCCCTAAGAATTAGGTCATGCACTGACCCTTTTCTACTTGCAGTTGTTTGATCTTCTACCATGACAGAAACCACTATTCTCTCCATTGCTCCTCCCTTATCTGCGCTGCCACCAACTCCCTCAGCATCTCCTCCGTATTTTTACTGCAAAGCTTCTACTTTTTTATAACTTCATTCCACCCAAGGCTTATAATGGCCTCACTCCATGCAAAATTTCAGGTTCAATTTCAACTGTTACTACCAACTACTCACTCACTCTCAGTAAGGGAAGTGGATGGGGAAGAAGTGAGTTGATCACTCTGTGTGGAACATGGCTACCCACTGCTGCTCATTCATCAGGAGCCATGGCCAGAGAAGTTCTGCTAGAAGGGGCGGTGGGTGTGGCAGTCACTGAGACTAACCTATTGCAGTGACTCGTTTACAGATCTCTCTTCTAAATGTGAGCTCTTTGAAGGCAGGGGCCACGTTTTTAGGTATTCTTTAATGCTTAGTACCTGGCACATTGCTTAAAGTCCTAAAAAAAATGTTTACTGGATGAATGACTGAATGATGAATGCCTATCTTGATTTCCCAACTAGACAATTAGCTCTCTTGATTGGCCATAGAGTTTAACATAGTTCCTTAAAATTAACAAAATTACAAGACTACCTTGCAGATTGTTTTAAGAAATGATATTTCAGGGAATCAGACATGGCTCAACTGATAGAGCGTCTGTCTATCATATGGAGGTTCCAGGGTTCGATCCCCAGGGCCTCCTGACCCGTGTGGTAAGCTGGCCCATGCGCAGTGCTGCCATGTGCAAGGAGTGCCCTGACGTGCACACCCACCCCTATGTGGGGGCACCCCATGTGCAAGGAGTACACCCCATAAGGAGAGCCGCCCTGAGTGAAAAAAGCACAGCCTGCCCAGGAGTGGTACTGTACACACCCGGAGCGCTGATGCAGCAAGATGACACAACAAAAAAGAGACACAGTTTCCCAGTGCTGCTGACTAATGCAAGTGGACACAGAAGAACACAGAGCGAATGGACTCAGAAAGCAGACAATGGGGGGGGGGGGGGGGAGGAGAATAAAGAAAGAAATTTTAAAAATCTTAAAAAAAAAAAGAAATGCTATTTCAAAATATAATTAAAGTACTAATAAAAGTGTTTTAGGATTTTGCTTTAGTGATTTTAATTAGTGTCCATATCAGTTCTTTATCTTCACATAACTGTTCTGGAGTGACCTAGAAAAGGTCACTTATTTACTCATGCATCTTAAATACTCCCAAATTAGAATTTTTCTAAAAACTAATCTTGATTGGTTTTCCTTAAGTTGTCTAAACGAGTAATATTTTATAGCAGTTCTCTGGGTAATAAGAATGACTTTGTGCAGATAGTGGATATGTACTTAAAGATTTGTTGACTTGCCTCTGAGCTCATGAGTCATTGACTGTGAAGTAGAGTGGGATTGGTTTGTGCTGTGGAGAACTTAACTGTTCCCATAGTAACACAGAGTAAATCCTTGCCCAAGACATCTTCCCACATCTTTCTTACATTTAAAGCAGAAAATCATTATTTACTTTAGATTTGATAGTCTGATATGTTTTCAGGGCACAAATTCCTAACCTCAGCCATTCTTGTGTATAAAACATGGCCATAGCAGCAGTTTAAAAAAATAGTGGTTGTAAGTAATACCTTAGGAAATGAAAAATAGTAGTCAATTCTACAGTATCTTAGGATTCCATTTTTTTTTCATTTTTGCATCTCAATTTTCAAGATGTTGGAATTAAAATGTACTTAACCAACTGTCTAACTGATGATGATTCTTATATATTCTGAAAAGGCAATCAATAACACTAAATGCTTAAATTTAAAACATTTTTACTTATCAAAAAAGTAATTCTTGTTCAATGCAGTAAAATTTAAAAATAAAGACAGGCAAAAAGAACATTTAACAATCCAGTAACATCCTTTCTCCATGGTTTGTTATGTTTTTCCAGTCCTTTTCCAATATGTGCACATGAGGGTGCTGAGGAACTCCCCCTACTCCAAAACATTTTACTCTACACCCTGATTTTTTTTTAACAATATATTGTGAAGATCTTTTCATATATGTTAACTACACTGTCCTTTTTTTTTTTTTTAGAGATTTATTTTATTTATTTAATTCCCCCCACTCCCCCGGCTGTCTGTTCTCTGTGTCTATTTGCTGCGTCTTGTTTCTTTGTCCGCTGCTGTTGTCGTCAGCGGCACGGGAAGTGTGGGCGGCGCCATTCCTGGGCAGGCTGCACTTTCTTTCGTGCTGGGCAGCTCTCCTTACGGGCGCACTCCTTGCGCGTGGGGCTCCCCTATGCGGGGGACGCCCCTGCGTGGGGTGACACTCCTTGCGCGCATCAGCACTGTGCATGGGCCAGCTCCACACGGGTCAAGGAGGCCTGGGGTTTGAACCGCGGACCTCCCATGTGGTAGACGGACGCCCTAACCACTGGGCCAAGTCCGTTTCCCACACTGTCCTTTTTATTGGTTGAACAGTGTGGGTGTTTTGGTGAATGAATTTACTATATACTTTATTTAGCCAGTCCCCATTTTGTTGACATTTTTCCCCAATTTTTCACCAACATCCAATATAAACCTAGAAAGAAGGAAGGAGGGAGGGAAGAGAACTGCAATGAATATCTTATGGCTAAATCTTTGCAAGATCATTAACGATTTCTTTAGCATACATTCCTTGAAGTAGAATTGCTGGTTAAAAGATATGTACTTTACAGACATTTGTCAGAGTTCTTGAAGAATCTTCTCTGATACTGGCAATTATCTTATTAAACAATCCTTACCAATTAGATAGGCAAAAATGGTGTCTTAATATTCTTTTAACTTGCATTTTTGGATTACTAATAAAACTGAAAATTTAAAATCTTTATTAACACTTTTATTTCTTCTCTAGTGATTTGTCTATAGACGTTTTTTGCCTGTTTTTCTACTTGGCTATTTATCTTTTTCTTACTGACTTGCAAGATTTCTTAATCCTTTGCCCTTTCCTTTTTTTTCCAGTTTGGCACTTGCTCTTTAATCTTTTGGTGATTTCTGAAGCACAGCTTTAGCTTCTTATGTATTTTAAACAATCATGTTTTACATTTCATGCAATATAATCCCTACGCCAAGATTATATAAATATTTTCTACATTTTCTTCTAGTAATTTTATGGTTTCATTTTTATATTAAAAATTTTAAATCACCATTAATTTATTTTGGCAAAAGATACATTTGTCCTTCGAACAATTAGCCAGTGGTCCCCTCTTTTATTCTGTAACTTATATTTTCCTTGCTAATTAGGAATGCCACTTTTATAATCTATCTACTTGGGTCTGCATATCATTAAATTTTGATGTGAAAATATAGAGATGCCCTAGGGAGCTAACCATTTTTCTCTCTGCTTGTTGCCCCGGGGCCTCTTCTAGAGCTATTTTCAACCAGCAATTGTGAAGAAGTTTCCTGTTCAAATGCCAGAAAGTTACTGAATGAATTGCTGGCTTTTATTTTTTTATTATCAGAAAATGTTATAAATATTTTATAACAATGTCATTGCTAATGTAGACCTGTGTCTAAATGTTTTCACTGTGATACATCTTGGGTTTTAATGACATATATTTTATTTTATTTTATTTTTTTTTAAAGATTTATTTTTATTTATTTGATTCCCCTCCCCTCCCCCGGTTGTCTGTTCTCTGTGTCCCTTCGCTGCGTCTTGTTTCTTTGTCCGCTTCTGTTGTCATCAGCGGCAGGGGAAGTGTGGGCGGCGCCATTCCTGGGCAGGCTGCTCTCTCCTTCGCGCTGGGCGGCTCTCCTTACGGGTGCACTCCTTGTGCGTGGGGCTCCCCTACGCGGGGGACACCCCTGTGTGGCACGCACTCCTTGCGCGCATCAGCACTGCGCATGGGCCAGCTCCACACGGGTCAAGGAGGCCCGGGGCTTGAACCGCGGACCTCCCATGTGGTAGACGGACGCCCTAACCACTGGGCCAAAGTCCGTTTCCCGACATATATTTTATGATCATGGTTTGTTCAAAAGCCAATAAGATATTTTTAATGAATTATTTGTGATGAATGCATAAATGTATTTGTTGTCCTTATTTAAACACTAAATAATATTAATTTAAAATGCTCAGCTAATTTCATATACATGGATAACTGTATGTGACCAGTTTTTGTAGATCTTAAAGCTAAACGCATCAGCTCATGTATTTCTAGTACAATCAAGTCATTGAAATCAGCTTTGTTTTCCTTTAAACTAAAGCCATAAATACATGGAAATGCATCTGTGTAAAAGAAAGATCTTCATGCTTAAGTTGTCTCTTTCTCCCAAAAATATCACATAAATAAATATTTCTGATCTAAATAACCCTAGTTTTAGTTAAGATGACAGGTTTGAGGGTGAACACTGCAAACCCAGATTACTTGGGAACACTGACTTTCTCAACTACTTTGCCTAAAATTTAGCCACAATTAAGCCACTTATCTACCATTAGATGTTTCTGAAAATAAACAAATTGGTCAATTAATCCATATACTATCTCACTGTGGTAAATGTGGGCCTTAAATATGACAATGATTTAGGTCAAATTACAAAATCAAGTTCAGAAGGGTAAACCCGGAGAATTTCATATGAAGTCATTGTAAGAATTAAGAAATATAACTCATTTTTCTTCCCTTCATAAGTCCTAATAAGATACTTGCAGAGATATTATGGTCTATTTGATAAATACTGAAAATAATACTTGCTATCAAAAAACTCTACGTATTAGCCTGACTGAAAAAAGAGCTACACTGTGATTACCAAGAAAATGGTCTGTGAATTGCTTGGGCAAAATCTCTGAAGCCTTTTCTTTCCCCAGGGCTCATTTACAGCAAAGAAAACAAGCCAGGTGGCAGGGGAATTTAGCCTGAAAAGAGGCTTATCCCTCCCCCGCCACCCTGCCCCAGACAATTTTATCTCTTGGCTCATATTGTAAAGTGTGGCTACTCTCCAAATCAGCTTTGGGGATAATTTTTTTAAATGTCTCTCACTGTCTTTCCTTTAACCATTCTTTCTACAGAATATTGACAATATTTACCACTCTATTTCCATCTCCACAGGTCTCTCACAGATCATTTCTCATTTTACCCACTCTAACTTCCTGTTCTATGACACAAATCTCTTGATCATTTCCTTTCATTTTTCTTATAAAATCCAGATTTCATGTGCTAGGCTTAAGAAGACTAGGTAGTATTCTTTCTCAAGAGTTTTCCTGATTTCACTCCTGTTCCTATCTTACTCCCTCTACTTCTGGTTGTCCCAAGCTTGTTCTCTTTCCAGATCTATCTTTTCAGTTTATAATCATTGTTATGTTCCCATGTGTCAGTCTTGGTGTTCATAATCAAGGCTTAGGGAGGCAAATGTGTGGATCACACATTGCAACCTTCATTTTATTGCTTAGTTCAGATCCATATTATTGGAAGATCCAAAGCACAGAAATTATATCCACCTTGTGCACCATTGTACTTCCACTGCTTACCACAGAATGTTCAATACTGCTTAATAATAATAATAAGCCACTATTTTATAAATACACTTATCACATGGCAGGCACAAAGGGTAACTCCAATTTATAGGTCAAAGGATGGAAACTTAGAGAAATTAATTAGCTTGTTCTTGATCACAAAGCTAGAAAAAGTTGAAAAGCCAAGAAGACTTCATCCTGGTTACGGAGGCTCCAGCACCCACACACAATCTCCAACACTGCAGTGCAGAGGCAGCATGACATAATTTTGAAGGGTTGTTCTAGAGCCAGAAGCTCAAGTTTAAATCCTGACTCTTCACTTGAGAATCAGCTAAACTCTCTGTGCCTCATCATTTGTAAAATAGGGACCATTTATTCAACAAATATCCATTCATCCCCAGTCATTCTACCTCAGTCATTCTCCAATCTGCTGCTATGCCTTTTTTAGACACATATGATGCTATTGATCGTCAAGAGCTTGGATGTCTCAGAAATGAAGGCTTACATCACTCAACCAGGCCAAGAACCCCCCACCCCCACCTCAGCCAGCAGAGATACTGACTGCAAGCAAGGAAACTTGGAATGGGTAGTCATACATACCAGTTATGGCCTCATTAATCATAGCACACATGGTTGGAATTTCTGAAGCCTGAAAAATAACCCTTGTTTTTCCCTTTTAAAATAAGAACTGTCACTGTTTTCATCTCCTTTCTTTTTTTCTGTAGCAACCATTGCCACCTCCACCCCCAATGAAATTATTTTTAGAGTTTGCTGGTAGTAATTACACTTACAATTTAGTCTGTGGATTGCAGGACCATGAGAAGCCACACCTAGATGAGACAGTGCTAGAAATAGAAGAATGGACTTTTTTTTTTTGGTTTTGCTTTGAACAATTTTTACTACTTGTAAGCACAGGAAAAACAGGGATTAACAAAATTGTCAAATATTGTGGAGGTTACAGAGTTACAAGAAATCCTAAAAGTACTAATAAATAGTTATCAAGAATGGGCATTTGATATCTAGAGATAGAGACTAGGAGAACAATAACCCTGCCACCAACTGGATGTACCTTTGGATTTGGGAGGGGGAAATGAAGGGGCTCTTGCACAAGAGTGGCTGGATCATGTTAGTTGGAAGCATTTTTGTTATTACATTTTACATGTAAGGAAAAAGGTGTTTATTGGGCAAAGAGTAGAACACAGCAAATGCTTCTGTCACCAGCCAAGCAGCTCACAGTGACACCTCCCTCCCTACCGTAAGGGTGGAACAGTAGCAAACATCCACACACATAATTTGCAGCCTGGTTATGGCTGATTGACATGGGGGTGGAAATCTTATCCAACATGGTCAAATGGACTTACGTTTCTGGGTAACTGGAATTTTGCACTGAGAGGCATAGAAATGGCAGGTTGTTTCCAGCTCACCAGAAAGACATTTTATGGATTCCTACTACTGAGTTCCAAAGAGTTTCCCTAGTGGTTCAACAATTCCTAAGATTCTGTGAGATATTCCAATATCCTTCCTAGTTAAAGTCAGTTTAACTAGCTGGAGTTGTACTGTTAATTGCAACCAGAAGAACCTTAGCTACTACACTTATCGATTACCTTTCTCCCATGCCACACCTTTGTATACTCCCTTCCTCATAACCTCCAGCAAAATACTGCAGCTCACCAAGAGTACCATGTTTTGTCTCACTGAGTATCTTAGTTTGCCAGAGCTGCTGTAACAAGTACCACAGACTGTGGCTTACACAAGAACTTATCACATAGTTTTGGAGGCTAGAAGTCCAAAATCAAGGTGTTGACAGGGCCATGCTTTCTCCAAAGTGTAGTGTTCTGATGGTGCCTTGCCAGCACTTTTAAACTCAGTTTCTTCCTCTGTTACATGGTCATCTTTTTTCCTGTCTACCTCTTACTATGTCCAAATTTTCTTTAATTAAAAAGACTCCAGTTCTATTGGTTTGGCCCCACTAGTAACATCTTTAAAGATCCTGGGAAGTGGATGTAGCCAAGAGATTGAGCTCCTGCCTACCACACAGGAGGTCCCTAGTTCAGTTTCCGGTGCCTCCTAAAGAAGACAGTGAGCTGGCGCAACAGGCAGGCGCAGCAAGCTGATGCAACAAGATGAGGCAACAAGAGACACAAGAAGAAAAATATAATGAGACACGAGAAAGCAGGGAACGGAGGTGGCTCAAATGATTAGGTGCCTCCTTCCCACATTGGAGGTCCTGCGCTCGGTTCCCAGTGCCTCCTAAAGAAACTCTTAAGAAAGACAAACACAGCAAGTGCAAACAATGAAGGGGTGGGAAGAAATAAACCTTAAAAAATATATATTCCTATTACACATTGACATCCACAGGACCAGGGGTTAGGACTTGAACATGTCTTGTGAGGGATATGATTCAACTCACAACACTGAACTTTGCTATTCCTTCTGCATGAAATTCCCTTCCCCGTCTTCCTGAAAACTTGCTCAAGGATTACCTCCTCAGGGATATGTTCCATCTTCACTCCATACTTCCCTGCTTTATTTGGAAAGTCCTCCACAGTGCCCCATATGGCCTCTCACACCAGTCATGGCATTTATCACACTGCATTGTAGTTCTTGCTTTCCTTCCTGTCTCTACTATCAGGCAGCAAGCTCCTTAATAGTAGGGGCGACTTCCCGTTTGACTTATTTTGCCAGTTTCTTATTAAGTCCCTAGTGCTTTGGAGACCCTCAGGGAGAAAAGGGATAAATGAGCAGTTTCTGCTTTGCCATGAGAACACATCCAGGCTAAACTGCTGGAGGATTGTGAGCCAATGGGAAAGAATTGAGGCCTTTCCGGATGTGATGACAGCCGGCCGCTCCCCAAGTATGTAAGAGCCCAGACAAAATCAGCAGAACACCTACCTGTCCCATAGCTGACTCAGAAAATGAGTAAACCCAGATATTTCTAGGGCTGCCCAACTAATCCTAAGAAATAATGGTTATTGTTTTAATCCACTGAACTTTGCAGTCATTTGTTAGGTAGTATTCTTCTGGCAATAAATAACTGGAACAATATCTGTGGGCTAGATTTCACCTAAGGATCACCAACTTAAGAGCTCTGTTAGCTGCTTTTTAAGAACCCTCAGAATCCAAGGCCTGCTTTTCATGTTCCCATTGTGAAGAACTGGTATATTTTTAAAACAGTAAAAGTAATTATTTCTCACTACTTTCTAGAATTTTAAGAATAGCCTAAGGCATTCGTATAAACTAGATTAATTTCAAATTTAAAAAAATATTTTAAGTAAAAATATAAAATAAAACCACCAATAACCTTTCTATTTCAAAACACCTATGTTAATTTTTGCATTTCTATTCAGCCTTCATCTATGTGTATATATATTTTCATGTAGTTCTAATAACAAAGCTTTAGTTTGCTTTAATATTAGAAGATCCATACCCATAATCTTCATAATTATTTTAATAATTAGTTTTAGTATATTATGTAATAGTTCTTCAGATATACTATAATTACTAATTTTCCTATTATTTTAAATTACTTTAAATTTTCTTCTATTATCAATAATGTGGCAAAAAAACATACACCTTTATTTCTTACTTTGATTTTTTTTTTTTTGATGTCCTCAGGTTTATTGAAAATATACTTTGATATTATTTCTTTAGGATCGAAGGCTAGGAAGGTGCCTTAGCCCCAGTACCTAACAAGGTATATGGTAGACACCCAAATAAACACTTGTTAAATGAAAAAATGTATGAATGAATAAATGAGATTTACATAAGAAGGCTTTCTGTTTCCATTTATTTCAAATGCTTTTTAACAAAATAAGCATGATATAGATTCAAAATTCACATTTCAATGAAAAATTTATTTGCATCACATTTTTAATTTATCACCTGTAAACAAAGGGATTTATTATTCACCATTAAAATTTTGAGTTAGTTGCAAAGTTAATCTGTGGAAATTTATCAGCTTTAGCAGAACAGATAAAAAGAAGAATTCCAAGGTATTTGTTTATGAACTGCTTGTACAATACAAGTATCACTGGATGAACATCATCTATTTTCAGTCCTCATTCCCTTCTCTGCCACATTTGACACTTTGGGCTATTACTTACCTTTTTCAATCTCAGTAGTTTATCAGTTTATGTAACAGTGAACATATAAAATGTCTATTCTTTCTCTAACCACCGCTTTGCTCTTGCCTGTGGTCATTCTTTAAAGATTTTCTTAGTCTCTGCTCATCTCCCTTTGCAATCACTGTCTATAATCAGTAACCTATAATCTTGGCTCCAACTTCTCCTCTGTGAAACATGCCTAGATCTGTTTATCTAATCTTGATCATTCCATCTCTTCTTTTTCATTCTCATCTTTCCCTATTTCCTTAAGATATTATTTTGCATGCATTTCAATCTACCCCTCTACACTGGTTCCTTCCCCTTGAACTACATGAGTCCTCTGCCATCTTCAATTTTTCTTTGATCCTTCTATTAGTTTCTTAGCACTGCCAAGACACCACAAACTGGGTAGCTTAAAACTACAGAAATTTATTCCCTCACAGTTCTGGAGGCCAGAAGTCTGAAAACAGGATGCTGGTTGGACTGCACGCTCTCTGAAGATCTAGGAGAGTTCTTCCTTGCCTCTTCCAGCTTCTGGTGGCTGTCAGCATGCTATGTCTTGTGGCCACATCACTCTAATCTCTCTTCCATCTTCACATCACCTTCTCGCTCTATGTGTTGTCTGCTCTTCTGTCTCTTATAATATAAGGGGACCTGTCATTGGATTTATGGTTGATCTGGGTAATCCAGGATGAGATTATCTCGACTAAATTATATTTGATAAGACCCTTTTTCTAGATAAAGTCACATTCACAGGTTCCAGGGACTTGGACAAGGACCCCTTCTTGGGTCCACCATTCAACCCACTACAATCTTGCTTATTCCTTAAGCTGCCATCCCATTGCTCCCTTTCCTTCACCACCAAACTTTTTGAATGCATATTCTATGCTTTCTGGCTCCAGTTCTTCTGTATTCCTCTCTCTGACTTTTTCCATGTTGGCTTAAGCGCTCTCCTTTTGCCCTTTTACTTCAGAGACACTACCTCTGACCCCCTTCCAACAGTGCCTCTCTGTGGCCTCTCATGCTCTTGTAACTCTCTACCCAAGGCTTGTTTTAGTTTCCTTGGCTGCTCAAGCAAATACCATGCAATGGGTCAGCTTAAAAAATGGGAATTTAATGACTTGTGGTTTTGAGGTTGGAAAAATGTCCAAATCAAGGAATCATCAAAGTGATGCTTTCTCCCTGAAGACTAGGTAACTTTAAGACTGGCTGCCAGCAATCTTTGTCCTGGGCTTCTCTGTCACATGGCAATGCCCATGGCGGCCTCTCCTGGACTCTCCCTTCTCTTCTGGTTCCCTTGATGTTCAACTTCTGGCTGATTAAGACCTACCCTGAAGTAACCTCATCAATAGGTCCTACTTACAATGTGTTCACACCCACAGAAATGGATTAAGTTTAAGAACAAGTTTTTTCTGGGATAAATACAGCTCCAAATCACCACAGTTTCCTTTGCACTATGCTTTTCTTGGTTTCTGTGACACCTTCCCAGATACATTTCCTTCTTTTTGCATTTCTGTCTTTTGGGCTTCTTTTTCCTCAACATCCTTAAGTGTCTCATCATGCACTCCCAAAATTAAATATTTATTGAGTGTCCACCATGTGTTGGGTACTGTGCCAGCCCTGAAGATGTAGGGATAAGCACACCAGACACTGGCCTTGTGGTCCTTACAGTCTAGCTTCAACATACCTTACCATACAGAAGCTTCCCATATCTCCACACTCCCAACTATCATGGGATATATCCATTTGGATGTTTATGTTTTCCTTTTCTTTGTCCATATCTACCTCTTCTTAGTTATCATCACCCCCTCACCCTCACCCCTATTAATTATTTAGGCATGGCTCTTTCCCCAACCTTATTGCAGATACAATCTGGAGCTAAATCCTATCAATTTTTTCCAAATGTCTCTGATTTGTTTTCTCTAATTCTTATTCTCACTGCACTATCTTTGTTAAGGTCTACATTATTATTGTTTTTGTAATAACCTAATAATTAATCTTATCTTTCTCCATTCTACTTCATTCACATACTATCCCAGACAAAACTTTTAAAATATTATTTTTTATGTCCTCTCCTTTCTCAAAAATGTTTACTGGCTTGTTCCATTGCTACAGAAGAAATTCCAGACTCCTTAATATGATATTGCAAAGAGCTTAGGCTTTGGAATTAGAAAGCTTGAGTTGCATTCCCAATCTGCCATTTACCTGTGATTTTGAATAACCTCATTCATTATCGATTCTATCCATAAGATATTAATGATTAGTTATAAAGACCAAATATATGGGAGAGTGCTTTGTATTTTTTAAGTGCTATAATGAATGTAACTTTGGTTTCCTCTTTTTAAGTTTAGAGATTACTATACTAAAAATAGCCTCAATTTTGGAGTTAAAAAAAAAAGATCTCCTATTCCAGATCCATCACTTACTATGTATGAAGTGTTTTAGCAAATTAGTAAACTTCTCTTGACATTATTTCTCCACCTATCAAAACACTTATTTTGTAAAACTATATGAGAATTAAATGAATTAGTGAATATGAAAATTTCTAGCAGTTTGTAATTCATAATCAGCACTGATTTTCCTTTTTGTCCTTACTTTTTCAGCAGCTTATCCTGCTAAAACTCTTCATAAACTCTGTAACCAGAGTCACTCTAGGCTATTTGATTTTACCAAGCCATATGATAACACTTTTGTATTTCTTTTTCAGCTGTATGTTCTTTTCTTCTCTTTCAAAATTCTATTCCATACAGTAAAGTTACAGCTATGGCAGGGGAGGACCATTGGTACAGGGTGTCAGTGGTGGGGGGATGTGTGGTGTAGCAGTTTGATACGGTTATGAATTCCAAAAACAGATACTGGATTATGTTCGTAATCTGAGCTGTACCTGGGCCTGACTGAGTTATGATTAAGGCTTTAATTGGGCCACATCATTAAGGCATTGAGTCCCCACCCCTTGGTGGGTGGGGATTCACAGATAAAAGGCATGGCAAAGGAGAGAGTTGCTGGCTTTCAATGTTGGAGTTTTGATGCTGGAGTTTCATGCTGAAGCTGGAGCACCAGGGAGAGAAACAGAGCCATTCGCCTGATATTGTACAGCTGACCTTGTGGAAAGAGGCAAAGCATAGACAGCCTCATAGTCTACAGCTGACCTTTTGGAGGAAACAGAGGAGCTGAGCCCAGAGGAAGCAAGAAAACTTGAACCCATACAGACATCAGCAGCCGTCCTGCTCCAACATGTGGAAATAGACTTTGATGAGGGAAGTAACTTATGCTTTATGGCCTGGTAACTATAAGCTCCTACCCTAAGTAAATACCCTTTATATAATGCCTAGCAGATTGCTGGTGTTTTGCATCAGTACCCCTTTAGCTGATAGTACATGTAGGGAAGGATGCACCTGGGGCATGCCTCTATGGAATATGAATATGTTCATAGGGTGTTATCTCAGTGGGTGGATATTCACACAATAACTAACAAAATACTAAATTCCCATCATGGGGAGTCCTGCTACATTCTCTAATAGAATGGCAAGAATCTCTAGAGTTCATAGGCAGTGCCTAGCAAAAGAAGGCAGACCAGTATGTCAGGCCCTTGATATTAATGCTTGTACTTCTGAACCTTATTCTTGGGAAATTGAAACTTAGCCTAGTAATATATATTGCCCAAGAGTTACTTCCTGAAAATGTCCTTGTTACTCAAATGTGGCCTCTCTCTAAGCCAGATTCAGCATATAAGCTCACTGCTTCCCCTACCCCCAACAATACCCCCTCACTCCCGGTATGGGGCATGACTCCCGGGGATGGGCCTCCCTGGTACCAAGGGATTACTACCAAGTGCCAACTAGCAATGCATTTGGAGAAAGACCTTGACCAAAAGGGGGAAATATTAAATACAAATGAGTTTATATGGCTAAGAAATTTGCCATGAGTCGGGAGGTCATTCCAGAGGTTATGCTTAGGCATATCTCAGGAGGAGCTCACTGACTGCCACAGTAAACAATGCCTCAAGTAGGAACACTTCTGAGGACTCTAGAGCCATCTGGATACTATAAGCAGGGCAAATGGCCCCAGGAAATCAGTACCCCATTAGTGGGCCATACCTTGGAATATATAATAACCAATCTCCCCCATGTATCAGAGTTAGACTCATTTATAATTTTCCTACATAAGGTTCTTCTGCCCCTTTTATTTGAACCTATAATTTAGCACTATACCCATTAAATACGTGTTCCAGAGACAAATCTTTGGTCTGTTCATATGCCGGTTGAGTCCTTAATCTACAACTAACAAAAGGATGATGATGGACAACACCCATTCCAAAAAAACAGAGAGTATCTACAACTGCAAACAAGACAGTTCCATCCTGCTCCAAAGGATCTAAGCCCCCTCTCAATCAGAAGCAGAGTGAGCATCACCATTCCAAAATCCTCAAGACTGAGGAATTGAACTCACATAAGGGGGGAATACAACTATGGACCAAAGCAGACTTACTGTTTATTCTAGTAATGGAAGAACTGGTAACACTGTTATAAAGACAGCGGTCACCAAAAGTTCTGAGGGGAAAAAGAGGGAAGAGGTATAACACTGGCATTTTTGGGACACTGGAATTTTTCTGCATGATACGGCAATGATGATTATGGGCCACTATACATTTTTTTCAAAACCTATAAAATTGTGTGGTGCAAAGTATAAACCATGATATAAACCATATAGACCAGGGTTAGCAGCTGTACTTCAATGTGTGTTCATTAGTTTTGAGAAATGTATCACACTAATGAAAGATGCTGTTATGGGGAATGTGGGAGAGGGGAAGAGGTGCTTATACGGGAATCCTCTATATTTTAGATGTAGCTTTTACGTTAAAAAAAATGTTGAGTACTTCGTAAGGCCTTCTGTCTCTCACTCTCTGTGTCAATCACTGTTTCCTCTGTACACCCCTAGCTTGTATCTTTATCATAGCATGTTATTGCAATCTGGCTTATATTTTGCTTTCCCCGTAAGACTGTAGGCTCCTTGAAAACAAGAAGTCTTGTATTCATCCTTATTTCTCCCTTACTATACTAAAGACAGTAGACTCTCAATTACTGCTCACAGGAAATCACTTCCTTAAATGTCTGCTGTTGCCTCAAACCCAAATACATGCAAAAGCAAGCACATCTTCTCTAAACTGCTTCCTTTCAATTTTCTTTTTGTCAGTGACACTACCCTAGTCTCTAATCCCAGTCACCTTATAATTATTTTTGACTAATCTGTTTCCTTCATACGGAAGAGCCAAATTAGCAGGTTCTTCCATCTCTTTCTGTGACCTGGATTTTTGTTTCATTTTTCTTTTTATTCCATTCTTAGGAGTAAAAAGATGATTATTTTTAACAATCACCACCATTTATTGAGCATTTAAGCTCTAGGCTAAGTACTTTGTATACATATACCATTTGATCTTTAAAACAACGCTGTGAAGCAGGTATTATTATTTTATAGATGAGAAAAACCAAAGCACAGCTTACTCTGCCCAAGGTTACACAGCTTGTTACATGGCAGTGGAGGGTCAAACCCAGATCTAAGGCCAAAGCCCCTAAATATAAGTTGGTCTTTTTCCAGTTGCAGGGAACAAAAACAGGGTTTTAAGAAGGGTATTATAAAGGTACACAGAAGTAAGGAAGTACAGGAAATGTTCAGAGGCCTGGTGTTTCTTTCAAAAGTAGCCTCACCAACACCCTACCATTCCATTATTTTGTTGGGCTCTATGACATAGCTATTTGCTCCCCTTTCCTTGAGGTGAGTGCTTCTCTCCTGGCTTCTGCTGCCCTTGTTACAACAACTGACTGGCTTCTTTCTCCTTTTCCTCTCTCTATTTCTTGGCTATATCACCTTTCTCACTAATGACTACATGAACGCTTTACTTCAATTAGGGCCATCTCCTTACTGCTCTGAGAATGATTTGTCTCTACAACTTTATATTGTTACTGTGAACACAAATACTTTTTTCCTTTCTCTCTACTATCAAAAGGTTATATTTCAAGTCTCCTTCAATACTTCTTCCCAATGGATATCCGAGTGATTACTGTGCTCAAAGTCCTTTTGTTGACGTGTGATAAATCCATAGCATGAGCAAGAAATAAATCTGTTGAGATTTGGGTTTTTTTCCTAATTAATTCTATAAGGCCAGTGTTATCCTGATACCAAAACTTGACAAAAGCATCACAAGAAAACTACAGACTATATTTTATGAACATACATGCAAACATCCTCAACAAAATACAGCAAACTGAATCCAGCAACATATAAAAAGAAGTATACACTTTGACTGAGATCTATCCCAGGATACAAGGTTGGCTTTAACCTTGAAAATCACTTAATACAACACATATTAACAGAATAAAAATTAAAAATCTCAGTCACCTCAATAGATGCAGAAAAAGGAAGTTATTTAGCCTGCCAAGTCACTTTCCTTATCTGTAAAATGGGAAGTAAAACAGTCTCTATCCAGTAAGACTGCTGTGAGGATTAGAGACAATATAGGTAAAAGTACTTAGCATAGTGCTAAGCACAAAGTACACAATGGATGTTAGTTACTTTTTGTATTTGAATTATCACAAAAGGGCAATTGGTGTGTTAGCAACAGCAAATGAGCATTTGGACAGTATTATTTGTTTTTTATAAATGTTAAGCTTCAAACGACAAATGTTAGGGCTCTTTTATTGTCACAAATTTTAGCTGAAGACATGGGCATCTAAGAAGTAACACATTTTAAGATAACTATATAGTGGCCTATATCACAGTAAGAAAAACAAAGCATAGCTCTATTATGTTTTCTTTCATATCATGAGTTTTGGGATATCATGAAAAAAATAATTTCCTATATGTGTGCGCTCTTTCTAAAACTCATAAAAGTTTATTAAGGAGATGTTATCCTTGTTCTCAAAAGTATATTTATAATTGGGAGAGTATATAAATAACCCTATAAATAACTATTTAAACATGGAACCCATATCAGCATATTTCATGAGATATGTTTATATTTAATAAAGTTTTCTCTCAGTCATATTACGTATGGTTTATTCCTGGTTGAGGACTACCTTTTAATTAAGACCTGATAAAAATGATAGTAACAGTAACATCTATAAAATAATGTAAACAGTTTTCACATTCTCATTTAACTCAGAATCCTGTAAATTAATGTAATATCTCCATTTCAAGTTGAAGAAAATAAGACTCAGAGAGGGAAATATTTAAAGTAACAAAAAGCCAGGACTGGAACTACATATTCCATGCTTATTATGCCTGTGATAATAAACTATTACTGGAAAAACAACTTAAAATGGGTGCTCTACTGATCTAAATAGCAAAATCTTCTAAGTCTACATAGCGTAAGAGTTATATGAAAAAAGTACCATTATTATTATATTACATTTTTTCAGGATCAACAAAATTTGGGCCAGTGACAATATGACAACTCTGGGGAATTTGTGCTGGCCAGCCTTCTAAGACGGATAAAATTAATAAGGCCATCATTTGTAAGATTAATATAAGGGCACATTTAGATGACATAATAACTCTTTAAACCAACAGTAAATTGAATTATAAAAAGCATTTTATAAAGACGTTACCTATGAGCCAACACTTTCACACTCCTATTTTGAAGAAAATTTTAAAATATTTTAAAGAAATTTTGTTTTGACTAAACTTACTAGCACTGAAAAGAAAGTGTCTACACATTAGAAATGAAAGAACTGGCAAATGTCCAGGAGAAAATACTAAATGAAAAAAGGAATAAACATAAGGTCCCTTCAAGGTGTCACATCTAGGGTTTTTAGAATGAAACAGAACATTTTAAAAAACTATTTCAAATAAACCAGCTGCTGCCCAATGTACCAAGAACAAAGTATGTGATTAACTAAATTTCCAAAACTGACTTAAATAGTATCTCATTTGCTTTACAGAAATTGCAACATCCCACTATTTTTAATGTAGCCTCTTCTTTCAAATGACAGGAAAACAAATTCAGTTTTAAAAAATAATAATTTTTGTGAAGAACTTGACACCTGTGTAGATAAGCAAAAATCGGTGTTGCTTAAGATGCTCTAACACATATTAATTACCTTCAGAAGCCAGCGTGCAATACACCATGAAAAACGGCGAAATCGGAACGTGGCTCATTGTACGCTATGTATTTCCACTACAGTGGGCGTGACCTCTGATATCTGGCTTATCCTCAAGTAGTGATAGGCCAAGTCTCTTCTCTGAATGTTTCCTTTTCCATAAAGCGAGAAAGTGGGTGGAAGAGCCACAGAGAACTTTGATTCGAATAAGATCTATTACATCGCCTCAAAAGCTTTCCCTCGGACGGTTCCGGCACACTACGTTCTGCCTTCCCCACATCCTCACTACCGAGCCCAGGCCCCATTCCTCTCCCCTTCAAGCCCAAATCCTTCTTCTTAACGAAAAGCAAAGAGTTCTTTTAACGAAATCCAGAGCTCCTTTGTCCCCAAAGACGACTGGGGGGGAGCACTTCGGGGCCTCACCCCACCCCTACCCCACTTTCCGTCGGATGCCCCAGTCCCGGAGCAGGCGTGAGCCCACGGCTCCCCGTACCGGGAGGCGCGCGCTCGCCCAGCAGCTACCCCAGTGAAGGACGAGATGCCCGGGCGCGTGCCGAGCGGGCAGTAGGCGGAAGCTGCTGGCGGCGAGGACAGGCGGTTCCCGCCGGCGTGCTGGGGGAGGGCGGCAGCCACACCCGGAAGTCGGTCTGGGAGGGAGGGGGAAGCTTGTGGGGGCCGAGGCTTCCGGTGGCGCAAGGGGTGTCGGGAGCGCCTCTCAGCAAACCTTCTTCCCTGGCCTCAGGAGGCTCCGCCGTTGCTGCTGCTTCGGCTTCCACGATCTGCGTTCGAGCTAAACGGCCACGGGGGCCGCCACTGACATTCTCCCTGTGCCTGACTCTGCCAGTATTCGTACCCAGGCGGCCGCCGCGGTTTCAGCAGCGGCTGCGGCCGACATGTTGTGAGGCGGCGGCGCCGGTGTCTGAAGGATGGTTTGGCAGAGGCGGCAGCAACGGCTGCTGGCGGTGGCGGGGGCTCGGGCTCTGTAGAGCCGAGCCCGCTGGGTGTCCGCCCGGTACCGCGGCGAAGCCCGTACCCCTGGATCTTGCCTCTGCTCCGGCGCCGTTGGGGGCGGTTGGTTAGGCGACAACGTCCGCCCCTCTGAGCAGACACGAAGGTGGTTCCCCAGCCGCTCAAATTTCCGGACCACGCCGAGCTTTCCCTTCCCCAGCCGGGGCTGTGCCGTCCTCAGAATCCTCAGCCCCCGACTTTCCTCCCAGCCTCGCCCTAAATCTCTCACATACTCTGGTGTTCACCGCCCTCTCGAGCCAGCTCCTCCCCTCCCCTTATTTTCTGCACCCTTTTCTGTGTGCCCCTGGGGTCACTCTCCGAGGGCGACCTTTTGAGAAATTACGTGGAGCAGTGGAGCAGAGCCGGGAGATTTTTTAAAAAGTCGGGGCGCGAGAAATCGGAAGGTACGATGGCTTCTTCATCTGGCAACGATGATGATCTCACTATACCCCGAGCTGCGATCAATAAGATGATCAAAGAGACTCTGCCCAATGTCCGGGTGGCCAACGATGCCCGGGAGCTGGTGGTGAACTGCTGCACTGAATTCATTCACCTCATATCTTCTGAAGCCAATGAGATTTGCAACAAATCGGAAAAGAAGACCATCTCACCAGAGCATGTCATACAAGGTAAGTCGCATGTGTGAGAGTTAGTTTAAACGAGGGTCCGGGGGCAGTGTGCTAGTTGCATGACCAGTTCGGGTCAAAACCTT
Source organism: Dasypus novemcinctus (assembly GCF_030445035.2). Taxonomy (NCBI): domain Eukaryota; kingdom Metazoa; phylum Chordata; class Mammalia; order Cingulata; family Dasypodidae; genus Dasypus; species Dasypus novemcinctus. The sequence goes on along the minus strand of NC_080681.1, from coordinate 32,576,675 downwards.
CGTTGCTCTTCACTGGTAAATGCAAAAAACACACCGCTTGTGCCCTAAGAAAATCCCTGTTGGCACCTTGTGGTACTTTTCATCCAGCGAATGCAAGTAAGGATCGTAAGCTTTTAGGCCATTTCACAGCCCCAAAAGATAAAGTACTAGCAGTGGTCTCAATTTACAACCAGGTAAGCCCAAGCAACAACAATTGGCTCACCGTAGTTGAACCTAGGTAATGAGAACCGAGAAGGGAACCCCTGGGAAAGTTGTTTCTCCTTTAGAAAGTTAAAGTTGAGACAGAGGAACTTAAAACAGGAGTGAAAACAGCACATCTTTCACCGTTGTAGAGGAAGAGATTGATATTCTGAACACATGAATTAAAAACTTCCCAACAGGAATGTGTTCAACATTGTAAAGTTTATTGATGTTGAATAAAGGGCTTATGTTTTCAGCTTTAAAAATGGTTTGGTAGCCGCATGTTCATTAATAAGTTACCAAAGCACTCCAGTTCTCTTCTGTAAGAAAAGTGAATGCTCTTTTAATTTCTTTCTTTCTTTTTTGTTTGTTTTTGTGTAGCCTGCTTTGTTCTATGGAGATATGTTTGAATGTGACTAAAAGCTTGGTGTGAAAGGTTGTGAGAGATTTTTTTTCATGGAACATTTCCCTGTCCTTTCCTGCTGCCATTCCCTGTTAGATGTCTATGATTACACTTTTATGGAACAGCATTTGTGGAAGTTTTAAGTTTCTTCTCTCTTATCTTGGAAAGCATTTAGTCCGATAAGAGGAGTTTGGAGGACCATATTTTGATGGTTTCAGAGATCAGGAGGCATAATGTCATAATGTTTTGGCAAACACTTCTGTAATGGTTACATTGTACTCTTACGCAAAAAGTTGCATTCAGTTTGAGGTGATAACTTGCCTTTTGTAATAATCTAAATTCTTACAATCTTTTGATTGCTTTAGAAGTCTGGAAAAAAGCTACGATTAATTTTAATCATTTTGGTAGGCAGATGGTTGTCTACCATTTCATTTTTATCACTTAACTTTTTCTTTAATTAGAGAATTAGATTTACAGAAAAATCATGCATAAAATAGAGTTCCCATATACTGTCGTATTAACAACACCTTGTATAACTTCACTTTTTTTGTTGTTTTTATAGGTTAACTTTTTAAAAGGCAACTTTCCTGTTATGCTGAAGTAGAGAACACATCTGCTCGTATTTAACATTTCCATTATTTTACCATCAATATTGACAAAAGGATTAAATGATTCATTTTTGATCTTTACTGATGTACTGAAGGCTCATTTGAAATATATCCTGCCATTTCAGTCTATACAGAAAAAAATCCCTAGGAAGAAGCATATTTGATTTTTAAAGCTAGTAATTTTAGTTTTTTCTACTTTTTGGTGTGCTGTATATCAGGTAAAATGAATGCCAAGTTGTCTATTTTTCCTCTTGTGGTGCGATGCTACCATACAGTCCTTTCACAGGATTATCCAGCACAGATAACTATAATTTCCTTTTATAATTCATAAAGAAGAAAAAGGACTCTTTATCAACATTGCCTTTCTAATGAAAATTGAAAAATATTTCAACAGGACCTGTCTAAACAAACATTTGTTTACACTACAGAAGTGGGAATCTTTCAAAAAAAAATCTAACAACGCATTACAATCTTTCTTCTTGGGAAGAGTTTTTCTATTCTGGGATATATTTAGATTTGTGATTGACATGATGGAATAAAAGGGCAGCTGTAGTAAGCAGTATGCTAAATAGTTCAACTTTGGAATTGCTAAATTCAGTTTAATGTATGAGTCAGAGAAAGTTACAGTGAAAAAGCATTTTCCTTTTTGTGCTGGGATACTTATTAACTTTTTAAAATCAAGTGTAGACCTGGTGTAGTCTTATAAATTTATCATTTTTTCTGGTGGCATTGCTATGATATGGCTGAGGAACCACATTTTTGCCCAGGAATTCTCCCCAATTTGAGGAGTAGATTTATACATTTATAATCTCATTAATTGCCTAATCATTTTAAATAATTTTTGCTTTGAATGGGTTACAGACTTTTACGGGAAATATTTAAGGTGTGTATATTTTAGGTGTTTAAGCTGTGTTTTTCCAGACTAACTTTTGGGAAATCATGGTAGATATGATATTTTTTGCACTCTTCTGTCAGCATTGATTAAAGTGGTATGATTTTCATATATTAAAGTTTGGATTTTTAATAATAAGTTTAATTAACTAGAGTTTGCTTCAGGACATTTCACTGTTCACTTATCTTGCTTTACCTTGTCAGCAAATTAAGCATTCTGGGGCAGTTCTGTAAAATGCAAGTTAAAGTTGAAAGAATGTTACCGCCAGTAAACCTGTGAAATTAGTTTTAATTGTTTTTAATTTTTCTAAGTGTTTTGTTTGAGTTAAAAGCAATAGACTTGGTACTGTGATCTTCATGAATAGGGATAATTCTAAGCTATATGAGATGCTCTTTTTATTTTGTTAATGTTTTCTGTGAACACATTGAGTGAGTTTAACATGTTTTGTTGCATTGTGGGAAGAATTGACATTGAGACTAAAGAGCTGCAAGTTACACTAGAAATTCTTTGGCCTTAGGCAAATGTGTCAACTAAGGTTTCCCCATCTGTGTATAAATAACACTTAGTGGTTTCTGGTGCAACTTGACATTGTTGAGAATCAGTTGGGGTTGAGAACCTTATATGAAATGGGTTACATTATATAATTATAAAAATTTGTAGTGGTACTGATTAAAAAATAAAGCTTAATGCTTGTTATAGTTAACATATCATGATGCCATTTGCAAAGTCAAAGTACAAATAAGAATATTATGTGTGATAATAATTTCTTCCTGTAGTTTTGATCTCTTGCTACATTTTCCCCCCACATTTATGAGATAAGTAACTGAAAGTAGTGAGAGTTTGTAAAGGTCTCTGTGGTAGTTTCTTTAGCAGTTGAGCTATTCTAAGCTATCTATGGTGAAGGGTTTTTTGTTGTTCCAGTCCCTCTCACATTAGTACTTTTGTGAAATACAATAAAAATGGATTACTAGAGGATGAAAAAGAGACATAAAAATTCAATTTTCTTTTAATTGCCAAATTCAATAGACACAAGATTACTCTGTCGAATTGCTGTGAAACTTCTTAAATGCTTACTTTGAATTTCCATACTTAACTCATTACAGACCAATACAAGCAGTTCTGGCTCTGCTTGCTTATGTACCACACTTAGAGTAGCTTTGCTCTAAAGACTAAACCGTAGCCTATTTTGGGAAATGGATGTTAGGTAGTTTTGAAATCAGGAGATCTGAATGAGATATTGTTTTGCCTAAATAATCATGCAGATATTTTTCTGTGACACATTAAAATTTGCATTCCATAATTTATCACCTAATATTTTCCTTAAAATTGATGTATCTTTTGGATTTCCTTCTGTTGCCTAATAGTTATTTATTGAATACTACTATGTATTTGGCATTGTACTAGATACTGCTAAGGCTTTGAAGATAAATGATATTTTGATTCCTTCTCTGCCATCAGACTTTCATTTTTGTCCCAGATTCCCAGGAATAGTGCTACTATGGAGGACAAGTTTCTTAAGGGTCTTCAGAAACCTTGGCCAGGTTAATGACCCAAGAAGCCAGGTTGGCGTACATCCTCTTAATGTGTGTATGTACACATATATGTATATATTTGGAGGTACTGGGGCTGGGGGTTGAACCTGGGACCTCATATATAAGAAGCTGACGCTCAATCACTGAGCCACATCAGCTCCCCTGAGTTGGTTTTATCATTTGTTTGCTTGTTGTTTGTTTTTTTATTTGTTTTTAGGAGATACTGGGAACCGAACCAGGACTTCCCATGTGGGAAACAGGTGCTCAACTGCTTGAAATACATTCACTCCCTCTCTTAATGTATTTTGAGTGAACTAATTTACTTAACAAAGAAATGAGAGAAATTGGAGAATGCTGTTTTATATTTTTTTACAAGGATATCATACTATTTTTAAAATGGGAAACTTGCTTTAGGTATTTGAAGTATAATGTAATTCACACAAATTCATGTTATAACTAAACTTTTCAAGAGTATATACTTCTTGTAAAATAAACCTGTTTTAAGATGACTCTTGCTGGGGGAAGCATTTACCTTCCCCCCTCCCCCCTAGGAGTGGCTGGCTATGTTGTATTGTTAATGTATCTTTCAATTTGAAATACATCCTAAGTAATTTTTGTCTGTTATACCTTGGCCTTTCTTTTGTTCTTTTTCTTTTTTAAAAAAATAACTTTGTATCTAATAGATTTTGAAATTCAAATTTTAGTTAATGTTTTTTTAACTTTTTATTGTGAAATCATTAAGAGTCTTGGGAAGTTGCAAAAAAGAGTAAGGAAAGGTACCATAAACCTTCATACATTTTTCCCCATGGTACCATCCTGCATAACCATAGAATAACATAAAAACCAGGATATTGACACTGATAAAATCCACTTACCTTATGAAGCTTTCATCCATTTTATGTGCACTTCTGTGCATGTGTATGTAGTTCTATACAAAGGCCTTTTCAGATTATAGTTTTAAATAGGTGGCGACAGACCTGGGGAACAAGTGATATGTGTTTGTTTTACCACTTTTGTGTTGTTTTTTTAATTAGTTTTCTTTTTTGGCTTTTACTCTGAGCTTCTTTAGAGCCTGGGCCATCAACAGTCCATCAGGTAGATTCCTTAGTACAAATTTTTAAAAGGCACCCTTTTCTTAAAAACCTTTACTACCATCTGCCAGAAAAATGACACAGTAAACATACAAATCCATGACGTTTTCAATGTGAATGCCCCCATCCCTTAGATATGGTACTCTTGTGCCCTCAACACCATGGGTGGCAGCCTTGCTTAGAGGTATTTATCTCATCCTCTAAAAAAATCTCCTTTGTGTAAAATGGGAATGATTACTTCTACATGGTAACAAATGATGTAAAATATCTCTTTGTTTAGAAGATACTGTAACCCAATTATTGATATCTAGCAACCAAAATGTCTTTAAAATTGAGATTAAAATCAAGGCAGTTTTGAAATTAAATTAACAGCTGCTCTTCTTGAGCCATTTTATTGGGAATACAGTACTTATACATAGTAGCTTTTGGAATAATATTGAAATATTAACATTGAACTTACTTGCTTTTTTTTTTAAGATTTATTTATTTATTTCTCTCCCCTTCCCTCCTGACCCCGGTTATGTGTTCTTTGTGTCTGTTTGCTGCATCTTCTTTGTCTGCTTCTGTTGTTGTCAGCAGCATGGGACTCTGTGTTTCTTTTTGTTGCGTCATCTTGTTGTGTCATTTCTCCGTGTGTGCGGCACCATTCCTGGGCAGGCTGCACTTTCTTTCACGCTGGGCGGCTCTCCTTATGGGCACACTCCTTGCGTGTGGGGCTCCCCTACGCAGAGGACACCCCTGCGTGGCAGGGCACTCCTTGCGCGCATCAACACTGCGCATGGGCCAGCTCCACACAGGTCAAGGAGGCCCGGGGTTTGAACTGCGGACCTCCCATGTGGTAGACGGACGCCCTAACCACTGGGCCAAGTCTGCTGCCCAACTTACAAAGTTTTTGAAAGTATTGTTCCCAATCTTAAATATTTTTAAAGGTGAGTTTTATTGTATGTATTTTTTTTTTTTTTTTTTTTGCTCAAGCCTTCCGTGGTTAAAGGTAGTTTTTTTGTTTTGTTTTGTCTTTTAGGAGGCACCGGGAATTGAACCCGGGACCTCCCATGTGGGAAGCAGGTGCTCAGCTGCTTGAGTTACATCTGCTCCCCTTCCTTTTTGATATAGGTAATTTGTGTGCCTCTAGTAAATATTATTTAATTACACTACTCTGCTTGTGCCCTTGAAAAGAGAGAAGATAAAACAGAAACTTTGGCTTCTGGCATTGACACTTAAATCAGTCTGACAACTCAAGTAAAAAATGCAGGCTGCCTAATCTTCACTTATTTTTCCATTATAACTAAGTTCCTTGAGGCCAAGAATTATGTGGTGGTTAATTTGATATACAGTACTTACTGAAGATTTGGGGGCAGGATGTGTTTGTTGAATTTACTTAAACATTAAGTAATAGTACTCTATACTTTCTGACATCACATTGATGAAAACAGTTTAAACATTTGAAATCAAATTGTAAATCATTCAGAATGTCTTAAAAACCACAGCTTACATGGGAATGTGAATTTGTAAATGTATGTTTGGTATTCTCTCAGAAGAGCGGAACTGAAGGGTGTTTGAAGTTAGAATTGATTGTTTCTCACCTACCTGTATTTCACCACTGGCTCAGAATATAATATGTCTTGGGAATATCAGAAACTGATATAAGTTTCCTTATAAAGGAAACTATAGACAATTAAAATACAATTTTAAATACTATGAACCAAAGGGAAATTTTTTGCCTTGTCTTTCTGGATTATAGAAGGCAATTAGAGAATGCACTATTTTTCTTGTAAAATTTTCTTTCTAAGTGTGAAAAAATAAAGGGAGAGAATTTTTTGTTAATGCTTATTCTGTTCTTGTAGTCTTCTTTCCTCCCCGGTTTTTCTGATATATTACTTGAAAATGTTTCTAGAGGGCTTTCTGTGAAAAAGTTTCATTTTTAAGGGAAACCTGTTGGCTGGCTCTAAATGCTGAATTTCATGACTTATTTCGATCAGTATGTCCTAAACTTGGCAATTTGAGTATCTTTGCTAAAAATAGCTTCCTGTTGTTATATGGGACAAAAGATAAGCTTATCTGTTCTTTCATTCTATCCATTTGAAATTTAGTAGAGCAGGAGTTACCAGCCTACCTTTCCCAAGCCAAATAGCACAAAATATGTTATTATTCCAGATATTTGTTTTTTTTTTTTGTATTCTTTGAGAAAGTGTCTTAATGATTTTTTATTTACCATGAGTGGTATAGAAAAAAATGTTTTCCTTACTTAAAACCAGACGTGCTAACGTTGAACCTTTTTTTTCCTCACAGGAAGTGCTTTGGTCTTTTAAAAATTAGAAAGAAAAAGTGAAGGCTTGTGCCTTGAAATGTTTCTAAGGTTGAACTGATTTGCAGTATATTAGCAAGTTGATAAGATAGTTTTTCTTAGCACTCAGATAATTGCTGTACAACTCTAAAATAGGTAAAATTATTAGAAAACAACAACCTTACTCTCCCCCCTGCATTCCACCCCCCCCCATACCCCACAAAAACATTATGTTACATAGGTGTAGGTAAGGCTATGTTTTATCATTCTTTCATATTTTTATATTTCCCCCCAGCACTAGAAAGTTTGGGCTTTGGCTCTTATATCAGTGAAGTGAAAGAAGTCTTACAAGAATGCAAGACAGTAGCAATGAAAAGAAGAAAGGCCAGTTCTCGTTTGGAAAACCTTGGCATTCCTGAAGAAGAATTATTGAGACAGCAACAGGAATTATTTGCAAAAGTAAGTAATGCATTTTTAATTATTTTAATCAGAATCCTATCCTATTTGGTAACAGAAATCATACCGGTTTCTGAAATCATTTCCTAAATCATTGTACTTATCCAGAGGATTCTCTTTCTCTGGCTGAACGCTTTATCATAGAATTTAATGTTTAGATCTGTTCTGTTTGACTGTGGTTTATTTAAAAGTAAATATTTGCAGCAATGTGTTTTCTTAAGAGAGCAACCCCAAATAACTACTGAGATTTTACTTTGGTTTTTTTTTTTAGACACAATTACCACTTAAAAGTATGAATAGTATACCTAAATATCTTAATATTTAAAATGATGGACTGGTGAGAAAATATTGTATCAAATTTTATGATGAGTGTCATTCACTGAAAATATGATTAACATCTACTTTGTAGTTAAATTCAATTCTTTAATATACCTTTAAAAAAAAAGATTTATTTATTTATTCCTAGCCCCCTCCACCACTGGAGCTCGCTGTCTCCTCTCTGTGTCTGTTCGCTGTGCATTTTTCTGTGTCTGCTTTTCTTCTCTCTCATCTTCACTTTAAAGGCACTGGGAATCGATCCCAGGACCTTCCAATGTGGGAGAGAGGCACTCAATTACCTGAGCCACCTCAGTTCCCTGGTTTGTTGTGTCTTTCACTGTCTCTCCTCTGTGTCTCTTTCTGTTGCATCATCTTGTTGTGCCAGCTCTCCCCGCTGCACAAGCCAGCTTGCTTTTCACCAAGAGGCCCCAGGAATCAAACCTGGGACCCTTCATGGTAGATGGGAGCCCAATCGCCTGAGCCACATCCACTTTCCTAATAAACCTTTAATACACTCTAATCTTTAAAAATAAATAAATAAAAGGCCCATGTAACGGAAAAAGGAAAAAACTCTTGTTTTTTCTTGCTTGCTACAGTTTTAATGCCTACTCTATAAAATATTAGCCCTCAAGTACTAATATCCCCCCTTTTCTTAAAAAAAAAAAGGGAGGAAATGGTGAGGCCATTTTTTTCCTTACCAAGTTCTGGCCTTTCATTTGAAATTTTAAGGCAGTTTTGGGTGAATAGAAGAAATGAGATTGCCTACCAGATACTGTAGTAACTATTTGAACTGAGAAGTATCATTTTAGGTCATCTCCACCAAAGCTGATTTCTTTGGAACCAAAATAATCAGTTCAGTTTATGTCAAAAAGCATATGAGTTTGAGCGTTATTAGGCATTAGATACCAGATACCATTTAAACTGATAAGAAAAGTTTTCTGACATTTATTGAGTTCTTACCACATGTTAAGCATATTGCCAAGTAATTTTCCTGTATTATCTCATTCATTCCTCACAACAACCTATGAGATAGGTACTAAAAAGAAAAAGCTTTTGAACCAGATATGAACACATGCAAACTATGTTAATCCATATTATAATCTATATGAATATGAGGTACCAAAGGAGGAATGAAGCTTTTTAAAAAGACATTAATAACTACTTGTTGATTTTCTGCTATTGTGGGTTACCCTAAACTAATTCAATGAAAGATGTTCTGCTAGATACTTGACATACCTTGCAGGGTTTTATGAAATATAAAAACTTCATTATCACTAGTATACATATTAAGAAACAGGTAGAGAAACTTGCATGAGATCATTCATTTGTTTGTTCTATAGATATTTATTGAAGTCCTCACTATTTACCAGGCATTTGCTAGGTACTAGACTTAGAACAGTCAACAAAAGAGGCATGGTTCCTATCATTATGGAGCTTAGTCTACTAGGAAAGACTGATTTAAATCAGGTAAGTTCATATAGGTAGGCAGCATTGGAGCCTACATTCAAACTCATGCCTTCTGATTCTAAGATCTTTGCCCCTTCTCCAAAACCAGGCTAATGCTCTAGCTACCAGTTCACCTGCTTAAATTTATTATGGAGCTTTTAAGTAGAGCTTGCTTTATCCTTGCCAGGGTAAAGAGATAAACAAATAATTGACTGCCTACCACATTTGTGTTCACCTCTCTATCCTTGTCGTTTGTTTTTTATTCCTCTTCTTTATCTCCTTTATATCTTACTCTGGCCTATGGGTAAAAATCCCCTAGTGTTTCTTTGCTCTTAGGAGGAAGACCAGCAGAGAGAGAAAATTTACAACAGCTACTAGTACTTCTTTCGTAGAATCCAAAAAACTTACATTTTAATATGAAAGGAACTGATGAGTAAATATAACATCTTTTTTATCACTTTCTTTTCATTTTTTAGACTTTATTTTAAATATTAGCACAATGGCAGCCTCATTTGAGTTCATCTTTTATTGCTGGCAGCAAATATTTGAAAGGGGGAAAGCCCATTAATACACTGAGATTAAAATTAACTGTTTTTTGTTTGTTTGTTTGTTTGTTTGTTTTTCATTTTATCTTTAAAGAAGCTTTAGGTTACAGAAAAGTCACATAGAGAATATAGGGGGTTTCCATATACCCAACGACCTCCCCCTTTTCCCTTCTCCCCTATTAATAACATTTTACATATGGATGGTACATTTGTTACAATTGATGTACAAATATTGAAGCATTGCTGCTGACCATGGTCAATGATTTACATTGTGATTTACATTTTGGACCGTATGCTTTTATAAATTTTAACAAAAATTAAAATGGTCTGTATCCATTATTGTGAGATCATGCAGAACAATTCCAGTGCCCTAAAAATGCCCTGTGTTCCATCTCTTCTATTCCTCCCTCCCCCTCCCTTCAAGACCTATTGTAACCACTAAGTCTCAATTTTTGAAAAATAAGATTCATAGTTACTTGCAGTAATACTGAGGGCTTGATACATTGGTCTGTTTTCACTGCCTATGTCTTGGGAGACTCTTGTCCCTCTTAGTGAGAACATAGCATGACTCCCAGAATGGGAGTTTAATATTTTCTTTGTTATGTGGGTCACCACCCACAGATATAACACACTATGACAAGATGAGCACTTACATATTCCCTAGAAGCCTACCCCAGGTACACCCTGTCCTGTATGAAATCCCCCACATTGAACACCATACACCAGTAATCCTCCCCTGCCATATTTGCCAAAAGAACATACCAACATTGTAGCTTTAACCACAGACCTGCAAATCCCCAGAGTTCACCTGCTCCTTACCCCAACTCTTTCCCCAGATCCATCGATAGTCCAGCCTAACTTCCCCACCCTAGCCCCCTCACAGACCAGCACCACTGAACACAGTAGATCAGTGCACCACTGTCACACCCATCCACTGCACAACTATACCCTTCCACCTTATCATAGATTTTGCCCATATGGGCAAAAACCTCTACTCCCTTTCTGCATCCTGTAAACCTATCTTCCAGATTCTAGCTCTGTGAGTCTGCTCAATTTGCTTAAATTCATATCAGTGAGGTCATGTAGTATTTGTCCTTCAGTGCCTGGCTGGCTTCACTCAACATAAGGTCTTCAAGATTCATCCATGTTATCCCACATATTAATACTGCATTCCTTCTTACAGCTGAGTAATATTCCATTGTATGTACATATATATATACCACAATTTGCTTATCCATTCATCTGTTGATGGACATTTGGGTTGCTTCCAACTTTTGACAATGGTGAATAATGCTGCTATGAACGTTGGTGTACATATATATCTGTTCGTGTCCCTGCTTTCGATTCTGTATATATAGCTATATAGCTAACAGTGGGATTGCTGAATCATAGGGTACTATCCTCCACAAAGGCTGCACCATTCTTCATTCCCACCAGCAGTGGATAAGTGTTCCCTTTCCTCCACATCCTCTCCAACCCTGTAGTTCTCTGTTTTTTTAGTAGCTGCCAGTCTAATGGGTATATGATATCTCATTGTAGTTTTGATTTACATTTCCCTAATAGCTAGTGATGCTGAGCATCTTTTCATGTGCTTTTTAGCCATTTGTACTTCTTCTTTGGAGAAGTGCTATTCAAATCACTTGCCTGTTTTTTAAATGGATTGTTTGTCTTTTTATTTTCGAGATGTAGGATTTCTTTATACATGCTGGATATTAAGCTTCTATTGGATAGATGGTTACCAAATATTTTCTCCCATTGAGTAGGCTGCCTTTTCACTGTCTTGACAAACTCCTTTAAAGTGCAAAAGTTTATTTTGAGGAGGTCCCATTTATCTATTTTTTCTTTTGTGGCTCATGCTTTGGGTGTAAAGTTTATGAAACCATTTCCTACTACAAGATCTTGTAGATGCTTCCCTACGTTATCTTCCAGGATATTTATGGTCTCAACTTTTATATTTAGATCTTTGATCCATCTTGAATTAATTTTTGTATAGGGCATGAGATAGTGATCTTCTCCCATTCTTTTGACTATGGATATCTAGTTCTCTAAGCATCGTTTGTTGAAGGGGCCATTCTCTCTCAGTTGAGTGGGCTTAATGGCCTTGTCGACTATCAGTTGACCGTATATGCGAGGATCTATATCAGAACTCTCAGTTCTATTCCATTGGTCAGTATGTCTGTTCTTGTGCCAATACCATGCAGTTTTGACCACTGAAGCTTTGTTTTACAGTCAGATAGTGTGATTCCTCCAACTTAATTTTTCTTTTTCAGTATGTCTTTGGCTATTCAGGGCCCCTTGCCCTTCCAAATAAATTTCATAGTTAGTTTTTCCAGTTCAGTAAAAAATGCTGTAATAATTTTTATTGGAATTACATTAAATCTGTAAATCAATTTGGGTAGGATAGCCATCTTAATGATGTTTAATCTTCCTATCCATGAACAGGGAATATTCTTCCATTTATTTAGGTCTTCTTTAATTTCCTTTAACGATGTTGTACAGTTTTCTGTGTATAAGTCGTATTATTCTACTCTAGACTTATTGTTATTCTAGCAATGGAAGAACTTTTGTCATTGATGTGGAGGCAGTGGCCACCAGAAATTCTGAGGGGAGAGAAAGGGAAAAATAGGTATAAAGGGTGCATTTTCAGGACATTGGAATTGTTCTGCATGACATTGTAATGATGGATACAGGACATTACATATTTTGTTATAACTTATAAAATTGCACAGGACAGAGTGTAAACTATGATGTAAAGTACCATCCACAGTTAGTGGCAATGATTCAATATGTGTTCATCAATTGTAACAAGTGTACCACACTAATGAGTGATGTTGTTAATGTGGGAAAGTGTGGGAAGGGAAGGGGGTGGGCCATATAGGAATCCCCTATTTTTTTAATGTAACATTTATGTAATCTAAAGTTTCATTAAAATAAATAAATTTTTTAAAAATTAACTTTATATAAGTAAATTATACATAAGTAATTTTAGTATGTATGAGTGAAAATCTTAAACAAAATGAAAATATGAAAAGGAAAAGTGAATTAGGAAGTATATGCCTACTTCCCTCTCTTCCACACCCCTATTTTAGAAGAAAAATATTTTCAATGAATTGAGTAGGAGGCAAAGCAGGGGGAGAGAATTAGAATAAATATTACTGAAGTTCTAAAATTTTATTTTATTTTTTATTTTATTTTTGAGAAGTTGAGAGTTAACAAAACAGTTATGCATACCATACTGTTTATAGTTGATTAGACCACAGAGTAGGCATTCTTGATTAAATTCACATATTTGGTTTGCCCTGCAATTTTCTTTCTTTGTTTTTTTTTTAAAAAAAGATTTATTTATTTATTTCTACACCCCCCATTGTCTGCTCCCTGTGTCCATTCCCTATGTGCGTTCTTCTGTGTCTGCTTGTCTTTTCTCTAGGTGGCACCAGGAACTGATCCTGGGACCTTCCAGAATGGGAGAGAGGTGCTCAATCTCTTGCACTACTTCAGCTCCCTGGTCTGCTGCGTCTCTTATTGTCTCTCCTCTGTAGGAGTCTCTTTTTGTTGTGTCACCTTGCTAAGCCAGCACTCCTGTGCGGGGCAGCTCTCTGCTTGGGCCAGCTAGCTGCGCGGACCAGCTTGCCTTCACCAGGAGGCCCCAGGTTCAAACCCTGGACCTCCCAAATGGTAGACGGGAGCCAAATCACTTGAGCCACATCTGCTTCCCCCTACAATTTTCTTATGAATTTTTAATGTTTTTAATGAAGCACTTTTAGTCTACTTTAAACTATTTGGGTTAGAATAATATTATTTTCCTTATTTCTTTATAAAAATGAATAAAAATTGTTATTAGAGATAATACTTGGTTTCTAAGTTCTCAAACCAAAAATATTTTTGTTTACTCTAAAAGGTTTATTTACTCATATTTTTTTTCTGTCTTTTGCTATGATCACCTATGCTACCATCTTTTGAAAATGTATGCCACTTTTCCTTGCTCCTTGTTATTCAGCTTCTGCCCTTATTACATAGACATCCTAATTACCAAATTCAGTGATGTTTTTCCCTTCGATCCTTATTCTTCCTGAGTTTTAAAATATAACGTTTAACATAGACTACTTTCTATTAGTCTTGGATGCTATGGTTGGTTGGTTAGCCTTTCCTCAGGGTAGTAACATTTCTTCTTTTACTTCACTATCACCACACTGCTACCATTCCCCCACCCCCCACCATTCCCACACTTAGATCAATCTCTTTTAAGTCAAAATTCAATTAACATGTGAGTTCCTACTATATAAAAGATATATATAGTGCTGCAAGTGTGCAAAGATGAGGACTATATCATTCTTGTTCTTTAGAATATAATGTCTTATAGGGAATATATAACATAGGTACACTGACAACTGTTCTATGAGGCAGACTAATTTCATGTGGAAGGTATAAAGAGGTCCACCCACATCAGATTTTTGGGATACAGGACGGTCCCAGTTACTAAGCAGTTGTCTCTCAGCTTGAAACCCACTTTTCTATGCTCTGCTTTGTGACGCAGAGACTAGTACTCCTGCAAACCACATTTCTGCTTTGCTAGCTGACTCCCAGTTAGTTTCCCCTGCCTGGAGGGAGATTGCAAGATTGGAGGAGGAAGAAAGGACTGCTCTTTTCTTTTGCTCCACTTGACTTCCAATTCCTTTGGGCAACCTAACAATACTTCTTGACCCTGGCTTCAACAGTTTTTTCCTATTAGCAAGAACTAAATCCAGTTGGTAGTTTGTCTAATACTTATAGAACCAGACTGAATGTGTACCTCCTCAGAGGTTTGGGTCCCAACCCTCGGAGCCCTCATCCAAGCTCAGAGCCAGCCAATCTGTGCCTCCTCCTCAGAGTTCTGAATTTCAGCTCCTTGGGGTTCCTCCTCTAAGCTTCTAAGTTTTAAAACTTTCAGCCTTTTCCTTGTTCCCTTAGTCAATGGGGGTGACTGTCTTCTATAGTTGCTACTTCTGTGATTGCTTAGTATTCTTTTCTTGTCTTTTCAGTTGCCTAGTTAACAACTTTATATTTGGTTAACAATCCTTTATATTAAACTCTTTCTTTTTCACATAATCAGTGAAATTTCTAGCTCCTGACTAGACCCTGACTGAAAAGGAAGGAATTAGGATATTTAATGAAGAAAATAGTATTTCAGTTTGACTTTGAAGGAAGAATAGAATTTTAGTAGGGAAAAAATGGGAAATTTCCAATGGAGTGAATATCAGCATGATGAGAAAGTATGGTCTATATTTGGGAAATATTTTGTACTGTAGGGTTTTTTCCTGGAGCACAAGTTACATGTTAGGAAAAAAAGATTAGAAAGGTTAGGGAAGGCAATAACCTGGAGGGAAATTCGGACTTAACTTGTAACAATTAAATGTTTTGCTTTTAAAGTAGAATAATGAGCGACTTGATTAGAATTCTCTCTAGAAATGTTTGTATAATAGATTTATGATGGTATATTAAGAAAACATGGTAAAATGTTAATATTAGAGGTTTTGCCAAGCACTGCTATTTTCCCGTAAAACATTCATTCAGAAAATACTGTGGACTTTTGTGTTGGGAATGTAGCAGTAGTTATGAAAGCAGTCTATCCTCAAGTCTGGTGGAAAATAAATATACTCTTTTATATTCAGATAATTATAAAACAAAATGGTTAGGTATAGGAAATCATAGAGAAAATTCTGGTTATCTAAAGTAGGACACAAAATATGACCTGAAAGTGTCAAGAAAGACTTCCTAGTTTGTGTTTTAAAGGGTAATTATGAATTAGCCACGCATAAAGGAGGGTATGAGCTAGACTTAAGCAACAATTCTAATAAAAGACAGAGAGGGAGAAACAGCATTGTATTGGCAGAATCTAATGGGAGATTATGATCCTTTCAAGAACAGGTTCATTTTACCCTGCTAGGTGTGGCTTACTTGTTAATGGATGAAATAAAATTGAGAAGGCACTTTAGTGATTGCAACAGTGCATATAATGCATAGGTGTGCAGCTTGGTTTCTAAAAATCCTGTGGTAATTTTAGTAGAGAATATATCAAATGAATGGATTTTAATAATTCCATTTACTAAAATTCAGTCTTATTTAGTTATCTTTTCACTAGTGTGTATGTGGGAAGTGTGTGTGTCTTTGTGTGCACATGTGTATATACACATGCATATCTACACATATGTGTGTGTATAGAGAGAGAAAGGAGGAAAGATATATAATAAGATGTATATATAGGGTAAGGAATTGTGATAGAAACTCAAAAGGAATATCAAGGTAACTTATATTTATGTGTAGTACTTTTTCTCTAAGAATTAGAGGTACTGTACTGTAAAAATTTTTAAACCACAAATATATACTTGAGGGGACAGAAGAATCTAATTAAAAGAAAGGAAGAGGCACAAGAAAAAGAGCCAAAGAAAGAATACTGTGATTTTGTCAACTTTTTCAGCTTCTTCAGTTGAACCAAAGATCATAAGTTACATGGCATAAAAAGAAATCCTCTATAAGAGAACCAAGTTTTGGAAACTCCTAGGCAATCTCTGCCTGTATTTTCTTATAAAGATAGTTTTCTCCAAATGTACAGCAATTGTATAGTAATTGGAAAATGTCCAAGTTTGGTAATAATTAATTCTATAATTGGCTTCATATACATTTAAGCAAACTGTGTGTGTTACAATGTTTTAAAAGTTACTTGTTATTTTGTTTTTGATGTTTAGGCTAGACAGCAACAAGCAGAATTAGCCCAGCAGGAATGGCTTCAAATGCAGCAAGCTGCCCAACAAGCTCAGCTTGCTGCTGCCTCAGCCAGTGCGTCCAATCAGGCAGGATCTTCTCAGGATGAAGATGATGATGATGATATCTGAAATTCACCAGCTGAGTTTCTATTTCTTCTATAAATGTTTTTCCATGCACAACAAAACAGTGAAAGAAATGCTTATCTGTAATTTTGTATGCATCTTTGGTGGACTTGCTATTGGTATTCTAGGGATGTCTGCTGTTAAATTTCATCTATTGTGTGCTATACATGTAAAAACTGTCTCTTTGAACTATTGAAAATTTAAGGTTCAGAATAATATCAATTTTGAATTTTTAATGGTGTCTATGAAATTTTAGATAGCAGTGAGTCCTTTATTTGATCAATAAACAGTGTTACAGAAAACTTCAAGTTTATAAAAATATAGTGAAATTTATACAGAAGCTCTAAATCTGCATTTGCATTTACTCTGCCCTTTTAACTAAACTAAAAATTGGGAATTTTAAATTATTCAGTGGGTGGGTGTGTGATGTGGTAGACATTGGATCAGGTTAGTGAAAAAACGAAGAGTTCAGTTCTATAGTATCTGAATTTTTTGTCTTTTAAAATGAGTTTACATGTAGGCAATAAATTACATGCTCAGATATATGTTTAAAAAATTCACAAAATAAGGAAAGAGTAGTTATATAAATTTGGTGGGTTTTGGTTTTGACTTTTTATTTCGTGTGTTGGTAAAAGCTACAGTTTTATTATGGCATAATTCATCTTGAGCTACACTATTACATTTCAAAGACCGCCCAATTTTGAGGATTGTTATGATTCTTACTATTTCACTCCAGTTCAATAATCGTCCTTCCATGAACATATTATTCAAATATATAGATGGAACTTGTGATAACTGTTTGGGCTTCATTGGTTTAACTGAGGTTTATAAATATCCAAACCTTTGCTGGGAGAAAGAAATGAAAGTTAATGAGTATGCTTGCTATAAAAGATGGATTTTTTTTTTAATTTAACTTATAGATTATGCTTTGTTTGTTTTTAGCATTACTTTTACATTTTCTTGACTAGATAACCTAGAGAGTCCATTGCTACCCTTTGAAATGGTATCGTCTCCTCGTCATAATTGAGCAATAGCAAAAAAAATTATTGGTTTTGTTTTGCTTAAGAAAACATGTCAGAACTGATCAGCCCTATATAAAACATAGTTAATTTTAACCTGCTAGTTAAAGGGGAGAAGTTTTGATTTGGTTCCAGTAAATAAAATATGATAGTGATTGTAATGGGAATCCAATGTGTTGAAGAAGTGGCATATTGCTCATATTTCAGGAGCAGAAAGGAAAAGTCAGTTATGATAGTATGAAATAATCTAAATTCCTATGTCTATTGCCAAATCCTTTAAATTTCACCAAGCCAAAAAAATAGATTGTGGCTGCCAGGATTCCAATTTTAATTGGAGAGCTAAATAAGTGAAGTTTACAAGTATTAGATTTCTTAATGCTCATATTTTGCAGTTTTAGAACAAGTGAAATATTATCATACACTTATTAAATATATTTCCCCCTTTCAACAAAAAGGTTTGTTTTACTAAATGTTTAAGTTGAAGTTACTTCATGGATACTGTACCCATCCATGCATTGGACAGGATAGAAGGAATTGTTTTTTAAAAGGTTTCAGTACCAAAGGTAGTCTAGTTTAGAGAAATAATAAGTTAATACGTGTTGGCTTTTCTAATTTGTACTGTAATATCCTTACACTTTCTATTTTAAGTGTATCTGTTTCTTAAGTAAACAGCTTAGATTTTTCCACATGTTTCTTTTTTTTCTGATGCAGAGTTCAGGTTAATTAATATTTTACTGCATCTGGTAATGTATTATATGTTCAAAGCCTAGTGACTTTTCATTTTGACATTCTTGTGATTTCATATGCTGTATTCTCCAAGCAATAAAATTCTGATGTGTTTTATAAATTGTTTTTATATTTAATGGGATATTTGCAGATTAATGGCAGGAGATTTCTATTATTACCATTTTGACTAGCTTAAAAAATCTTAGGCCCAAAAGGCATCTTGGTCATTTGGTATGTAATACCTGCCTTTCTCCCTCGTTTAATATTATTCCAGAAAATGTGTTTTTACATGTATTTTTGTAATTTACAGACCTAGGATCCAATTATAACAAGACTAATTAAGCAGTGTTTTGTTTTTAGCTTATTTTCTAGCATTAAAAAGTCACTATTCTGTCAGATACTGACATTTTAAGAATCTTTTGAAGAGAGAAACTCTCCAGGGTTCTTGAAAAATAAAGTTATTGTTTAGTATTTTCTTATCCCTTGAATATTTCTCTTTTTCTGCAGATTAACAGATTGATAAGGGTTGAAAAGGCACCAGTTTTCAAAACTGCATATACCATACACACAAGAGTCACAAATGAGAGTTTTTGCAAATTAAACATGTTAATATTACCAGCTCACAGCTCAAGAAAGAGGATTATGAGTACCTCAGAATCTCCTCTCTTATTCTTATTGAATCACTATCTTTTTCCTCCCCAGAAGTAACTGTTGTCCTGCCCTCTAAAACCATAGATTAGTTTTATTTTATGTAAATGGAATCATACATAATATAATTTTTTTATTTTTTTTTTTGCTAAACATTGTATGTGGGTGTATTATTTTCTATTGCCTTTGTAATAATTACCACAAACTTAGTGACTTAAAATAAAACAAATAAGTTCTTTTGCAGTTCTGGAGGTCAGAGTCCAATATCAGTTTCACTGGATCAAAGTCAAGTTTGTTGGAAGGGTTGACTCCTTCTGGAGGTTCTGTGGGGAGAATCTATTTCCTTGCCTTCTTTCATTTCTGGTAGCCAAATGTATTCCTTGGCTTGTGGCCCCTTCTTCAGTGCTCAAAGCATGCTTCCATCATCACATCACCTTCTCCTCTTCTAAGTCAAATCTCCTTCTGCCCCTACATTTAGAGCCTACCTGGATAATCCAGCATAATCTCCCCATCTTAAGATCCTTAACTTAATCACCTTCACAAAGCCTGTTTTGCCATGTAAGCCAACATTCAAAGGTTCTAGGTTTTAGGACCTGGATCTCTTTGGGGGCCATTATTTAGCCTACCATGGTGAGATTCATCCATACTGTTGCATGTATTTGTAGTTTATTCTCATTGCTGTATTAGTATTACATCTATCCATTTTTATTATATCCAAAATTAATTCATTCTACTGTCAATGGGCATTTGAGAAGTTTCCACTTCTGGGCTATTGTGAATTGTTCTGTGTAGAGCATTCTAATACATGTCTTTTGATGAGTGTATGTATGCTTTGCTGTTGTATATTTACCTAGGAGTGGAATTGCTGGGTCATGAGTTATGTGTATATTCAGTTTTAGTAAGGACCACCAAACAGTTTTCAAGAGTGTTGGGAAGAAAGTACAAATACGTACCATAATAATGAATTACCCTAATAGTCTAGTGGCCTGAGAATGTTAATGAATTTCTCCAGATATCTAAATCATATCCAGTTAGTTGTATGTGCTGTATCAGGTCTGTTACTTAATGTCATTTTACAAGAAGAAAATAAAAGCAAAGAATTTGTTCTTGTTACTAACAAGGTAATGTTATGACCTCATTAGATTATTGCTCTTCAGAAGAGTTATGGGTTTAAATAGTCATAGTGCTATGTTGAGTGGAGATTAGTTTTGGAAAAATCCATGATTTAATATTTTAATTGAATTTAAATTATTTTGTTATGACTCTCTTTTAATATATATTTATTTCCTTGTATTGGTGGTCCCTAAATTATATTGTATATATATCTAAATGACAATCCAGATAGCATAGATACTGTCTTCTATTGGCTTCACTTGATTTTTTTCTTTCCTTCTCCTCTGTTCCCAACAATTTGGCCACAAGTCTTTCCCCATCCATCTTTTTTGACTTTGATCCAAAGATAGAATATCACAGGTAGGATTGACCAGAATGAAGAAAATGAATATAAGTAGCCTCCTCTCACCTACTCCCATTTGCCACCAAAGTGTCCCCAATCCTTACCCCATTTCCTCAGAGTAAAAAACCTAAGAGTTACCCTTACCATGTGTGCTTAGTTGTTTTTTGTTTCTTTCTTTCTTTCTTTTTCCTTTCTTTAGGAGATAGACTTTTAAATTAGGATCAGTTTCTATCACCTTACCAGAAATCAAGCTCTGTCATAAAATCTTAGAACAGGGTTTCTCAACCTCAGCATTATTGGCCTTTTGGACTGGATAATTCTTTGTTGTGGAGGCAATTCTGTACATTGTAAGATATTTAGCAATATCCATGACCTCTACCCATTAGATACCAGTAGCACCTCTTGTCCCTCCCCCAGTGTGACAACCCCAAAATGTCTCTAGACATTGCCAGATGTACCCCAGGGAGCAAAATTGTTCATTGCCTTAGAACATCTAGCTTTTTACCTTTAGGATAGGGTCCTGAGGGAAGGCTATGAAACTGAATCTCTGGTGTCAGTGGAAAAAAGATAAAAAGAAAGTGTTTTGGAGGGAATATGCCCAGAAATAAATGTGTTTCCAGGAAGCCAATCTTTCAGGAAGCTCTTAACCCCACATCCACTGACTTCTTCAGCTTCAAGAGCCTCAGTCTGTTTCTTATAAATCCCTCTGCCTTTCACCCAGAGGTCTTAGCCATACCCAGTTTGAAACAGATCATGTGTACTATCGCATTACTATGTACTTCTTTTAACAAGTGTTACTGTTGAGCGTACAGAACTATATGTTACGACGTGAAACAGGAAAAGCAGTGTTCACATATAGTAGGAATGGCACATACAAAGACAGTTTATAATATATGATAAATGATATGAATAAAAGGAACTAATTCTTTTTTTTAGATCTTTAAAATATGTAATTTCATTTACTTATCACCTCTGTGAGGTAAATACTAATAGTTCCAGAGTGGCAGCTCCAGGTATACCATTAAAAATAACGGGCATATGACATGCAATATTTTATTTTATTTTATTTTATTTATGGAGCTCCATGTCTTATGTGTAATATAGTGAGTGTGGAGAATAATATAGTCCATGGGTGCTTTCCTTCGATTTCATATTGTCATATATGTTTCTTGCCTTTGTGTGTTACATGAATAGCACTTGTATGTCTGCTGCTGACACAGAAGTAGTGGAAGTAAAGGAGGAAAATTTATCAGAACAAATTTTTAGTGTGAGTGTGAGTTAAAAAAATATATGTGTATATATATATATATAAAAAATTAGAGAAGTTGTGAACTTATAAAACAATCATGCATAGTGTGCAGAATCCCATAATTACCCTTCCCTGCATTGTGGAACGTTTCTTACAGATTGTGATGAATGGGAGGTTTTTGTTGGGGCTTGAGGGTGGAAGAAGAAGGTAGTGACAGAAAGGATATATCTAATAAAAGAAGAGAAAACTGTGTTGTTAAAGCAGGTAAGGATCCTCTGGGGAAAAATATAGCAGGTTGAAAATTGTCTGATTATGCAAGTATATTCTAATAAGTTTGTTTCCTTTATTGTGCCTATGAAGATGCTGTTAATTTTGTATTTATGTAAACTTCTAGAATTGGTGTAGTAGAATATAAAAGTATGGCTTGAACAGGAAGAGACAACAAAGGTATTTATTTCAGAAACATTTATTTGATATATTTCACAGGATAGGGAATGTTTTTTAAGCTTAATAGTGTTAGGCTTACACGTGCAGTTTCATCATACAGAAAATTACAATTATACAAAATTTGGGCTGTCTTCATTAGAAACATTTTATAGATGAGGAAGGAAGGTTCAAAGAAATTTTAAAATTCAATAATATCTAGGAAGTGGAGGCATCAGAGTTTGAACCCCAGTCTAAATACTCTAAGGACTATGTTTCTTTCCCTAGATCATCCTACTTCCCCCTTTCCCCAAAATATTCTGGGAATACTGGAATGAATCTTTTTACCTTTATTTAAAGTTCTTTTAAGAAATTGTAAGCCTGTCTAAGGATAGCAAATTTGTGTACTATTGTAAGATAATTGTAGGGCTCACTCTGTAAGTAAGTGTAGTAATGTGATATTTTTAGCTTCTTTTTTTTTTTGCATACTATTTAAATGATTCACTTAGTGGATCAGCATATTATGCAGAATATGAAATATTGTTAGAAAAGCTATTTCATAATTTTGATTTATTATATACTTCACATAGGATTTTTTCTTTTGGCATGATTCTATTTTCAGAATTTCATTTTATCCAAATGTTGCAGAATTTTGGAATCTTTTGGAATAAGCTCTTCCTTAAAAACCAAGGCCAAGTTATATTAATAGCAAAGATCTTGTTTCTTTATATCCCAGTAATAAGCTTACCATTATACAAATGGGAGACTAGGTCTGGTAAACTGTAGCCCATTATTTAGGATTTTGAAATTAACGATTGTGTTCTCAATGATACTGGTGAGTCAGCACCTTTTAATATATGAGAATAACCCTTAGTAAAAGTACTCCACCTTCCTGCAAGAATTATTTTATAGTGTATCTATCATACTACCTTGGAGATGGGCAACTACAAATCCTCATTTCACACACAGCCTATTGGTTCTCATCTGAATCTTTGTGGCAGCCTCCTAACTGGCTTTACTGCCAGACTCTCCTTGTTCTAGTTCATCCTTCACATTGCTACCTGATTTTCCTAAAACACAATTATGAATACAAGTGCCTACTCCTTATTCATCATAGTATAAAGTCCAAACTCCTAAGCATTATGTAAAGTATCTTTCACAATGGGATTCAGCTTGATTTTCTGCACTCTCCCAATTGCATAGAAATCTGAGCTGAATAATGCTATCTCTTTCACACTTTAATACTATTGTACATACTTCTTCCCCACTCTGGAATGCTCTTTTCCCTCCTTTACCTGGCAAATTTCTAATTGTGCAGCACGATCCAGCTTAAATTTCAGTTCCTATGTAAAGTTTTCCCTGATGCCCCCATGATGGTCACTACTTTCTCTGATTATCTGTGCCTATGGTACATATTTCTATTTTTTAATCCATCAGACCATATTAAATTTATTTGTTTACAAATCTATTTATTTTATAGTGGGAGCTTCTAGAGGAGAGAATCCGTATCATTATCTCAGTATCCCTAAACAACTGACATAATAAAGGTTTTTACCTTCGAACTTATAAGTGTCTACTTATGGTGAAGTCTCATTTCACCTGATGTTCCAAATCATTTGTTCCTAGAATTAAAATACAGGACCTAGTACACAACAAATAGTAAATATTTGATGGTAATAATAATGGGAAAGAAGAAAAAAATACATTTCCTGTGTTATATGTAAAAAGAAAGGTTCATATATAAATCATTTAAGAAAAACTTTCAAGAAAATTAGTATTTCAATACGGCTAACATTAATCAGAAAAAAAGAAAAAACATGTTTTTTTTCCTTCCAGCATAGCACATTTTCTGGTACTAGGAATGCAAAATAAAAATGTTATACCACATAATTAACCAGAAAAACAAAGCCACTCAAGGTATTTCACGCAAAGAGTGATTTAATAAAAGGAATTAAATAATAAAATTATTGAAAAATTTGAAGGAGTAAAAAGGGATGACAGTGTTGCCCAATGATGAAGAACTATGAGAACTGCCCTGGAGCATCTGGTCATTTGCTGACTCACTCATATAAGAGCACTATTGCTGCATAAAAAAATCACCTCAAAACTTAGCAGCTTAAAACAATAATCACCTTATTGCTTACAATTCTCTGAATCAGCTTGGCTCAGCTGAGTAGTTCTGCTTCACATGATGTCATTAGAAGCTGCAGTCCTCTGAGAACTCAACTGGAATGAAATGTCCAGGATGGCTTACTTGCATGGTTGGCATTTGTCACTGACTTTCAGCTGGGGTGGTCAACTGCAGCACTTTGACTCTCCATGTGGCCTGTGTGTCCTGGACTTCTTACAGCTGGTGGGATTCTATGGAGTCACATCTCAAGCAAGAGTGTTTACAGAGGAAAGAAGTGGAAGCTGCCAGGCTTCGTAAGCCCTGAGCTCAGAAGTTCCAGAATGTCGCTTCTACCACATTCTATTGGTCAGAGCAATCGTGGGGCCAGCCCAGATTCAAAAAGAGGGTATAAGTGTACAGGAAGGGAATACCTTTTTGGAAGCCATCTTTGGAGATGACTACAACACTTATCTTTGGACATGATTCATCTCTGCTCTGAAATGCTCTTTAATTTTTGCCTGATAAACTTTAGCTAACACTCTGAGAGCCAGCTTATATTTCAGCTTCTTTGTAGAGCCTTTCCTGATGCCCCTAATGCAGTCAGTAACTCTTTCCTCTACAGTCTGTGACTGTGGTACCTATTTTTATTTTTGTATCTTTCCTTATAATTTATTTGTTTATATATTTTTCTGTTCCAGTGAGAGTGCCTAGGGAACAGTAACTTTGTTGCCATCTCTGTATGATATTATGCTGTATTAAAGGTTTTCATAGTTGAGCTTGTATTTGCCTGTGGTCAGTACTAATTTAGATGGTGTTCCAAACCATCTGTTCCTCGAGCTACAACATAGGGCCTAACACACAGGAGATACTCAGTGAATAGTCAGTGGTGATAATAGTGGAAAAGAATGAAAAATTACATTGCAAATACTGTAAGAAGAAATGACTGAATCATTGGATACAATTTTCAGGAAATTCATATTTTAGTCCTGAAAGACTTAAATATATCTGAAAAAAATAATTTTCCCAGCATAGCACATTCTCTGATTCTAGGAATGCTAGTTAAAATATTATACCATATAGTTAATAAGAAAAATAGAAGCTACTTGAAGTATTTCAAGCAAGGGGGGATTTAATAATGCAATTAGATAACAAAATTGTTGGAAGGTTTGGCGAAGCAAAGGGGTAGGAAAGGGAAGGAAGATGGTGTTGTCCAGAAACAGGAACTATAGAAACCTGCTTCTGCCCCTAGAGCCTAGACATTTTCAGAATTTGACTCATGCAAGAACCCATACTACTCATGACTTATCCAAATTGTACTCCTCTACCCATCCTCCCCACATGTTCAGAACTTAGAAGAACTAAGACCAAAACATAAAAGCCAGGACCGTAAAACTACTAGAAGATAATGTAGGGGAACACCAGTGAGACCATGTAGTAGGTGGGGGTCTCTTAAATTTTACACAAGCAACAAAAGAAAAAATAGATAAATGAGACCTCTTCAAAATTAAACACTTCTGCACCTCAAAGGACTTTGTGAAGAGGGTAACAAGGCAGCCTACTCAATGGGAAATCACACATCCAACAAGGGCTAATATCCATGATATGTAGAGACCCTACAACTCTAAAAAATCTGATTAAAAAATGCGCAAAAGACTTGAATAGACATTTTTCTAAAGAAGAAATACAAATGACGAAAAAACACATGAAAAAATGTTCAGCATCACTGGCTATTAGGGAAATGCAAATCAAAGGTACTATGAGATATAATTTCACCTACTAGAATCGCCACTATTAACAAAACAAAACTACAAGTGTTGGAGAGGATGTGGTGAGATAGGAATGCTTTTTCACTGTTGGTGGGAATGTAGAATTAGTATAGCCACTGTGGAAATCTCTTTGGCTGTTCCTAAGGAAGTTAGATATAGATCTACCGTGTGACCTGGCAAAACCACTACTAGGCATATACCCAGAAGAAATGAGAGTAGTGATATGAACAGACATCTGCACACCGATGTTCATAGTGGCACTATTCACAATTTCCTAAAGATGGGAACAACCTAGGTGTCCATCACCTGGCAAATGGATAAACAAGCTGTGTTTATACACACGATGGAATAATATTCAGCTGTAAGAAGAAATGAAGTTGTAAAGCATATGGCAGTGTGGATGAACCTGGAGATCATTATGTTGAGTGAAGCAAGCCAGGCACAAAATGATAAATACTGTATGATTTTGCTATTATGAACTAAATATAATGAGCAAACTCATGGAATTAATAGCTAGACTATAAGTCACCAGAAAAGAATGTGGTTAGAGAAAGGAAAGTTGAAGTTTAATCTATGCAGAATTGGTTAAAAGTAGTTTGCAAATGTTTGGAAATAAATAGAAATGGTGTAAGCACATCATAGGATTTGTAAGTAGTAGCGCTACCATATGGGTATGATAGTTTGTTTTTTTTGTTGTTTTCCTTTTTTGTTTTTGGAGTAATGAAAATGCTCTAATGTTGATTGCAGTGATGAATGTGCAACTCTGTGATTATACTAAATGCCATTGATTGTACATTTTAGATAAATTACATGGTTTATGAACAAAAATAATGATAGGGTAGGTTGAGGGGAAAATACACCAAATGTAAGATAGGGACTATAGTTAGTAATACTTTGACAATGCTCTTTTGTACTTTACTACAAATGTTTCACAAAAATTCAAGGTACTTGTGGTGGGATGATGTATGAGAACCTTGTATGATGTTATGCATGCTTGTTTTGTAAATTCACAACTTTTACTATATGCTTATTGTTTATGTATGCTAGTGTATGAATGATATACTTCAATAAATTGTTTTTAAAATGAAAAAGCAAAAAAGACTAAGTGCTGATTTCCCATCAGAAACCATGGAGGCGAGAAGGTAATGGTAGTGGTAAGATATATTTAAGATAATGGAAGAAAAAATCTGCCTGTCAAGAATTCTTTATCCAGCGAAACTGTCCTTCAAAAATAAGGGTGAGTTTGAAGTCTTCCAAGATAAACAGACAAACAGTTCATTGTCAAGAGACTGGACTTATAAGAAATACTTGAGGGAGTGCTGCAACCTGAAAGGAAAAGAGAGGAGGCTTGGAAAAGCGTGTAGAAATGAGAATTATTAGTTAGAGTAACTATAAGGGAAAAAGAAGAGACAATAGTTAAGATATGACAATGGAAAGCCAAAGGATAAAATGGATGAAGTAAGTAATTCCTTTACAGTATTAACATTGAATGTTAATGGATTGAACTCCCTAATCTAAAGAGACAGATTGGCAGAAAGGATAAAAAATATGAGCCAAACCAAGATACAGAACTCTTTATATTATTTAAAATTGTAATTTGCTCTATGCAAAATTGACATAGTCTTTGCATGGTATTAAGAACGTTGCTCTAGGGAATCGGATTTGGCATGTAGTGCATCCCTGTACTACATGGGAGGTCCAGGGTTCAAACCCAGGGCCTCTTGACCCTTGTGATGAGCAGGCCCACACGCAGTGCTGATGCGTGCCACACAGGGATATCCCTCATGTAGGGGAGCCCCACGCGCAAGGAGTCCGCCCCATAAGGAGAGCCACCCTGCGTGAAGAAAGTGCAGCCTACCTAGGTGTGGCGCCACACACATGGAGAGCTGACGCAGCAAAATGACTTAACAAAAAGACACATTCCCTGTGCTGCTGACAAGAATCCAAGTGGACACAGAATACACAGCCAATGGACACAGCAGGTAATGGGGGTCAAGGGGGAGGGCAGGGAAGGGGAGAAAAATAAATAAATCTTTAAAAAAAAGAATATCACTGTATTCTGAGACTATATAAACACCTTGTGATTTATTACTGGGGTAAGTAAAAGCTCATGCACTTGTTAACAGAATTTTAGCAATAATTCCCATATAAAGATGCAAATATTTGTTTAAATATGTTCTTTTTAACATGGATTCATTAGCCATAGTAAACTATATTAGGGTGATGTGCTTACAATTATGTTAATCACTGATTAAAACAAATCTTTAGAATGTCATACTTTAGGGAAATGGACTTGGCCCAGTGGTTAGGGCATCCGTCTACCACATGGGAGGTCCACGGTTCAAAACCCCGGCCTCCTTGACCCGTGTGGAGCTGGCCCATGCGCAGTGCTGATGTGCTCAAGGAGTGACGCGCCATGCAGGGATGTCCCCTGCGTAGGGGAACCCCACGCGCAAGGAGTGCGCCTGTAAGGAGAGCCGCCCAGCGCGAAAGAAAGTACAGCCTGCCCAGGAATGGCGCCGCCCACACTTCCCGTGCCGCTGATGACAACAGAAGCGGACAAAGAAACAAGATGCAGCAAATAGACACAGAGAAGAGACAACGGGGGGGGGGGGGGGGGGGATTAAGTAAATAAATAAATCTTTAAAAAAAAAAAAAAAAGAATGTCATACTTTATTCACAATTATGGTCTTAATTTGCCAAGAGGTGACAGGGCCTTAAAATGTAAATTGATTCAAGAAAGGTTTATATTAATGGACTGTAGAACAATAATGGAATATAACACCAATCTATTATAGCACCATGTTTACCCACCAAATAGTCTCATTAACATAACAGGTGGCTAGATGTCTATTACTCTGATTTAAAAGATTCTTGCTATCTTCTCAAGCAATTAAAATATGACCAACACAGTTGCCAATCCAACCTTCAACATCGAGACAAAAATAACTGTCTTGTCTAAATATCTTCCAATTCGAAAGCTCATATTAATTTTCAGGGGATTAACATAAATAGCAGTGAGCTTGAGAAAGGAATAATTAAGTGGGCTGTATTATATATATATATTGTATTATATATATATATATATAAAATACAATATATATAATACAATTATATATTCAATAGGATAAATAATAAAACCTTCTGACAGAATGATATCTGACCGAATGGGCTTCCGTCCCAGAAAGCATGTCAATTTGGTGTGCAGAATGTGTTCCTTCAGAGTTGGATGAGAAGAGTAATAAAATGATGCTGACTTCTGTGTATTCTGAAGCTAAAGTCACATCATCCAGCCTGAATTCACACATTGACCCCTCACAGTCTATGCAGAGCTTATAAAACATTCTGAAATTTGCTCCACCCGGAAAGGCAATTCCACTTTCAGCCAATCTGAAAGGAACAGTGCTTTTAGGTGTTTTTTTACTCAAGGCTGGATTCTTTATAGTAGTGATGAAAGGTAAATGAGATGGTTAAAATACCAGAAGTTACCCTCTTTAGGCCCCAACATACACACAGCCCCATGGAAGTTTGGCTGTACAATGAGGAGGGTATTTTTCTGTTGCAGCCATGATTGAATATCAAAGGTACTCTCAAGTTGGTGCTGTATTCACCCATAGGAAAGATGCACTTTGAAACATTTCAGGTCATTTTTAACCATAAAGATTTTCATGATTAACAATTTCAGCAATGCCTAATTCTAACACTATAAAGAGAAAGCACCTTGCATAAATCCACATTAACACATGACACAGGTTTCATACCTTTTCATCTTTTTCAATGAATGTTCCACCATTTCTAGATTTCTTCATGGCTTGGGCTACACCAAACACTTGGCATAAGGAGAGAAAGTGATCATTTTTCATTGACTGAAAGTGTTGGTGTAAAGTCACCAGAATTTCTAGTTACATGTACTTTATTTTTTTTAAATGTCATGTTTGTTTTTTCTTTTAAAAACATACATGCTTATATATATATATATATATACACACACATATATATACACATACACATAGAAAAACATCAAGAAGGATGCGCACCACATTACCTTTGGCAATCTCTGGGTGATAAAAGTATGGATGGCTTTCAAAAATTTTATACTCATTTTCACGTTTTTTTGTCTGTATTGAACGTGTATTACTTCTGTGATTAAAAAAATAAAAAGTTGAAGCCTAACTTAAGAAAATGCTAAGATTTGACTTGCAATGTGTGGGGTCATATACCCCTAGAGGCATCTACTTGGTTTTGCTCCTTCTGACCTGAGTGGTTGATTCTGACAGTTGTTTTTCGGCAAGGTCATAATAATGGACATTTGATCGTTTGTCTGGAAAAAACAGTTCTCTGATTTTCTATTAGAGATCATTCAGGCTTCCTGACTGGGGAAGGAAGCCACTTTTCGAGGGGAGATGGATGCTTACAAAACTGTGCCCAAAGTCCTCACTTTACTGGGCGAGCCCTCAGAATGTTTCGGGATGAAGGGAGGAATCAACCAAAAAACTTATATTTGAAGGAATGACTATGTATGGCAAGGTCTCTATTTAGTCCTTATTTCAATTGTAGGCTTACTGAATCTTAGAGGTAGAGATGATAGGAGGATACTTGAAACCTGGTTGTACAGATTATAAGATGGTGACATTTCAGAATAGAAGGGCTAAACAAGAAATTATGCTAACATTAAACTGTTAATCTCATAGCTACAGAAATAGAGGCATGTGAATGGAAAGTTTGCATTCTAGATTGGTGTAGAGATTCTAACTGAACCAAAACTCTCTGGAGACCATGCCCCGTAGGTTCAGTATAGGATAGTATCCATTCAGGAAGTCTTTCCTAAGAACCAAGGATGTCACCTGTCCGGATGAGACAGACCTACTAACATGCATATAATTTGGCAAAGGCCCATCCCTCAAATATCCAATACCCTTCACTCTGATTCTAAGAGATCCTGGGAAAACATGGCTGAGTTTTACTCAGAGTGGCTGTCAGGGTTGAAAAGGCTGCTGCAGTGAGGTGCTAAAATAAGAGAAACCACAGCAGGATTTGAAGGGAAGAGGGCTGAGTACATCATTACAATAAATTGTCTCTAACAACCTAGAGCAAAGGCTCTCAAACGTGGCATTAGAGGGGAAACGGACTTTGGCCCAGTGGTTAGGGCGTCCGTCTACCATATGGGAGGTCCGCGGTTCAAACCCCGGGCCTCCTTGACCCGTGTGGAACTGGCCATGCGCAGTGCTGATGCGCGCAAGGAGTGCCTTGCCACGCAAGGGTGTCCCCCGCGTGGGCCCCCACGCGCAAGGAGTGTGCCCTTGAGGAAAGCCGCCCAGCGTGAAAGAAAGTGCAGCCTGCCCAGGAATGGCGCCGCCCACACTTCCCGTGCCACTGACGACAACAGAAGCGGACAAAGAAACAAGACGCAGCAAATAGACACCAAGAACAGACAACCAGGGGAGGGGGTGGAATTAAATAAATAAATAAATCTTTAAAAAAACAAAAAAACAAAACAAAAAAAAAACGTGGCATTAGAGGTGTGGCCAAAATAATGTGTTTCTCATCAGCTATTTAAATACCAATGTTTATAAGCACTATACCTTTTAAAAGAACAAATTACTAGAGATACAAAGTTAGCCATACAACAAAATCACTCTCAGACACCTGTATTCACATAAGCTTTTTTGAATGAGAGAGAAAAGGGTGGAATTTCAACTAACAGCACATGAGCATTATTTGTCATGTGTCATTGTGGCTAAAAGGTTGAACACAGCTCTTCTAGAACAAGAAACAGGGGAACCCCTGGGTAAAATGGAACCCAGGCAGAACACCAGGGATAAGAACAGATTTGTGGAAGTACTCCGGTGTTCCAGAACCGGAAGAAAGGGAGATGAGAAAATGTAATGAGTAACTAAGAGGCATGCACTGGAGGCTTTAAGGAAGCAGGATTAACCCTTTGCATATTTAGTGGTCATGTTGGTACTCATACTTTTACATTAGTACTGAGAAGGCAGCAAAACGGTTATACCAGGTTAAATGCCAGTTCTTATGGGGAGTAGCTTTTATAGCTGGAGGTAGAGTTGAAACCCCCATCCCTCAGTCACTCATGGGAAACCCGTTCCAAGGCCACGTAGAAATTGTTCTTGTCATCTAGGCAATGCCAGCCAATTGGTACAATTTCACAGTCTGCACAGACCAGAAACTTGATGTTGCCCACGTCCTTGATGAAGCCCACATTGTCAGAGATGAACATGTCGTCAACCCACCAGTGTTCTTGGAGGAGATCACCATCAGGATTGCTGCCATCAGCCAGCGCTGGCTTCTTCCTCATGGAGGGAAGGAAGAGCCGTCGGCGGGAGAAGAGAGCGGTCCCTGGTTGCCGCACCCGGGAGCCACAACGTTGGCACAGCACTGCCTTCCCGTTTCGGCCCTCCACTGACACTAATTCGTTCAGCTGCTCCCCTGGTTCCATTGCTGCTACCGCCACCACATGTACTTTAAAATAACACTAAGCTACAAAACAATAACAAAACCCCTCAGCATTTGAACTATGTCTGTATTATTTGCTACTCTTTTTTTTCCTGATAAGAGTTTGAATGTTTTTAACTTCTTGGTGTTCAAACAATATTTGATTCTGTGATTTCACCCTACATTGATAATGAAACTTGGCAATCATATTTTAGCTAAATAATTTGCATAGGTTTTGCAAAAATATACCAAATTAATATAATATTTCAAATAAAATGCATGATATCATGAACATTTTATATTGGTTTTAAAAATATTTCAGGGAAGCGGACTTGGCCCAATGGATAGGGCGACCGCCTACCACATGGGAGGTCCCCAGTTCAAACCCCAGGCCTCCTTGACCCGTGTGGAGCTGGCCCGTGCACAGTGCTGATGCGCGCAAGGAGTGCCCTGCCACACAGGGGTGTCCCCCGCGTAGGGGAGCCCCATGCGCAAGGAGTGCGCCCCGTAAGGAGAGCCACCCAGCACGAAAGAAAGTGCAGCCTGCCCAAGAATGGCGCTGCACACACAGAACACTGACACAACAAGATAACACAACAAAAAGAAACACAGATTCCCGGTTCCGCTGATAAGGATAGAAGCTGTCACAGAAGAACACCCAGCAAATGGACACAGAGAGCAGACAAGGGAGGGGAGGGCAGTAAGGGGAGAGAAACAAATAATAATATTTCAAAAGGTGTAATTTTCTCCTTTACCAAAAATAAAATAGGACCCAAAGGCCAATCTCAGAAGTATAAATGTAAGGATGTAGTATTACAATTTCAAATTATTTTTGAAACATCCATCCTTGAAAATTATTTTGGGGGAAAGAGGTAATTATAAAATCATAAACAAATTAATAGGCTGAGTCTTACTTCAAATGGATCAGAAGTTATTTGAAAAATAAACTGTACCTTAAGAACACTAAAAAAATATGAGCCTTCTATATGGTATCTAAAAGAGTCTCACCTTAGATGCAAGGACACAAATAGGCTGAAAGTGAAGAAGATATTCCGTGCAAAGAGTAATAAAAAAATAGCAGGGGTAGCTACACTAATGTTGGACAAAATAGATTTTAAATGGAAAATTGCTGTACAAGATGAAGAAGGACATTATATATTAACATAAGGGGCAATTCACTAAGAAGAAATGACAATCATGAATATTAATTGCACCTAACCAGGGTGTCCTGTGGCAAACACTGATGGGAGAAATTGACACCTCTACAAAAGTAGTCGGATACTTGACTCTCTCTTAAAAACAACAGAAGGGCAAAAGACTGTCCAAGGAAGCTGCTTTGGGGATCTGCAAACAAGGAGAGTGCTGTTCATCTTCCAGGAGGACAAGGGAAAGAGAGAAGAGGAAACCTAAGTGAAAACTGTGAGTTGCTAATCCCCATAGCTGGGGACAGCACCTATCCCCCACCCTCAAGGCAAACAGCCTGGCTAGAACCTGAGGCTCACTGCAGCCTACTGAGAGGGGAACAGCCATTTTCCCCCTGGGAAGAAGGAAGGTGTGTCAGAGGGTAGTTCCTCCTCAGTGAATTTGGCACTCCCGCAAGACCAAAATAACCAGCAAGTGAGGGTTGAAAAAGACAACTCCATGGAAAGAGTTGCCAACCAACGCCATCTGCTGGCCTACTAGGAAACTGCAGGGAGGAAAAACATTATAGGAGTGTCACTGCAGTCCTCTTGAAGCACATCTGTGCCCCACTAGTGAGCACCTGAACCTATTTTGATAGCTTAAGCTGGGCAATTTCAAAGACTCAGACTAAGTTGAACCAAAAATCAAAGAGAAGTCATGAAAAAACAACAACAGAAAACACTAGGCAAGAGAGAGAGAAATTGACCATCAGAGTAAATTCTGCAACATATTCAGATACCTAGACATCGGCAAAAAATCACAAGCCATACTAGGAAACAGGAAGAGCTGCCGCAGCCAAAGGAAGAAACTAAAAATCCCGATAAGACACAGGATTTAAGACAAATAATCAATGATAATTACATAAATCTCCTAAATCAATTCAAAGAGTTGAAGGAAAATATGACCAAAGAGATAAAAGATATTAAGAAGACACTGAGTGAGCATAAAGAATAATTTGAAAGCCTGCAAAGAAAAGTTACAGCTTATGGTAATGAAAGACACAATGGATGAAATTAAAAATATATTAGAGGGAAGTGGATGTGGTTCAAGTGATTGGGCTCCCATCTACCATTTGGGAGGTCTAGGGTTCAATTTCTGGGACCTCCTGGTGAAGGCAACCTGGCCCAAGCAGAAAGCTGGCCCATGCGGAGCGCTGGGCCATGTGACGAGCTGGCCCAAGCAGACTGCTGGCCCATGCAGGAGTGCTGGCCCACGTGGCAAGGTAGCCCAAGTGGAGAGCTGGAGCAGCAAGATGATGCAACAAAAAGAGACACAGAAGAGACAATAAGAGATTCAGCAGACCAGGTTACTGAGGTGGTGCAAGAGATTGAGCACCTCTCTTCCATTCTGGAAGGTCCCAGGATCAGTTGCTAGTGCCACCTAAAGAGAAGACAAGCAGACACAGAAGAACACACAGAGAATGGGCACAGAGCAGACAACAAGAGAAGGGGCAGAGAAATAAATAAATCTTTTAAAAATATATATTTTTAGAGGGAAATGGATGTGACTTAAGCAATTGAGCTCCTGCCTACCACATGGGAGGTCCCAAGTTCAGTTCCTGGTGCCTCCTAGGTTCCTCCCTCCCACCTGGGAGGTCCTGGGTTTGGTTCCTGGTGCCTTCTAAAAGGAAGATGAGCACACAATGAACAGACACAGCAAATGCAAACAGTGAAGGGGTAGGGAGAAATAAATTAAATAAATCTTTGTATATATTAGAGACATATAACAGCAAATTTGAATTGAAGGAAGACAGAATTAGTAAATTTGAGGAGTGAGCAACAAAACTTGAACAGAGAGGAGAACAGAAAGAGAAAAGTATGGAAAAAGCTGGAACAGGGTGTCAGGGAATTGAATGACAATGCGAAATGCACAAAGATATGCATTATGGTTGTCCTGAAAGGAGAATGGAAAAAGGGCAGAAAGAGTATTCAAGGAATTAATAGTCAAAACCTTCCCAACCCATTGAATGACATAAATATCAATATCCAAGAATAACAACACACACCAAACAGAAGGAATCTGAATAGACTATTCCAAGGCACCTATTATCCTGAATGACAAATACCAGAGATAGAGAGAGAATTCTAAAAGCAGTGAGAGAAAAGCAATGCATCACATACAATGGAACTTCAATAAGATTAAGTGCCAATCTCTCATCAGAAAACAGGGAGGCAAGAAGCAAGTAGTATGATATATTTAAGATACTGAAAGAGAAAAACTGCCAGCAAGAATTCTATATCCAGCAAAACTGTCCTTCAAAAATGAGGGTGAGTTTAAAGTCTTCACAGACAACAAAAACTGAAAGATTGTGTTATTTAAAAAAAAACACAACAATAGCAAAATAAATTAGACCTACAAGAGATACTAAAGAGAGTGCTACAGATTGAAAGGAAAAAACAAAGACAAAAGACTTAGAGAAGAGTATAGAAATGAAGATTACTAGTAACTTAAAGGGTAAAAAGAGAGACAATAGTAAGCCCTGACAATGGAAAGCCAAAGGATAAAATGAACAAAGTAAGTAATGCCTTTACAGTAATAACATTGAATGTCAATGGATTGAATTTCCCAATCAAAAGACATACTGACAGAATGGGTAAAAAAATATGAGCCATCTATATTTTGTCTGCAAGAGACTCACCTCAGAAACAAGATACAATCAGGTTAAAAGTGAAAGGTTGGAAAAAGATATTCCATACAAATAGTAACCAAAAAAGATCTGGAATAGCAATACTAATATTGGAGAAAATAGGTTTTAAATGCAAAACTATAAGAAATGAAGAAGTTCATTATATACTAATCAAAGGGGCAATTCACCGAGAAGAATAGCTGTAATGAATACTTAATGCATGTAATCTGGGTACCCCAAGATACATGAGGCACACACTGGCAAAATTGAAGGGAGAAATAGAAATCTCTACAATAATAGCTGAAAACTTCAAAACATCACTCT
The DNA here is from genome assembly GCF_030445035.2 of Dasypus novemcinctus. Lineage (NCBI taxonomy): Eukaryota > Metazoa > Chordata > Mammalia > Cingulata > Dasypodidae > Dasypus > Dasypus novemcinctus. Next base: position 32,540,078 of record NC_080681.1, on the reverse strand, counting down.
CATCATTGGATAGAAAAGGTGGACAGAGGATCAATAAGGAAACAAAGAACTTGAGTAATATGATAAATGGACTACTATAACAGACATATAGAACATTGCACCCCCAAAACAGCAAGATGTATATTCTACTCAAGCACTCATGGATCTTTCTCCAGGATAGACTATATGTTGGGTCACAAAATAGGTCTCAATAAATTTAAAAAGATTGAAATTATACAAAGCACTTTCTCTGATCATAATGAATGAAGCTCAAACACACTGAAGGTGGAGAAAGAAAACTCATAAATAAATGGAGGTTAAATAATACCCTCTTAAATAATCAGTGGGTCAAAGAAGAAATTGCAAGAGAAATCAGTAAATATATTGATTAGAATGTAAACGGGAATACAGTATATCAAAACCTATGGGATGCAGTAAAGGCAGTACTGAAAGGGAAATTTATAGACCTCAATGCTTACATTAAAAAAGAAGAAAGAGGTAAAATCTCAGATGTAAATGTATACCTGGAGGAACTAGAAAAAGAGCAGCAAACTAATCCCAAACGAAGCCAAAGGAAAGGAACAATAAAAATCAGAGCAGAAATAAATGAAATTGAGACCAAAAATAAGATAATCAACAAAACCAAAAGATGGTTCTTTGAGATCAACAAAATCAACAAACTGTTAGCTAGACTGACAAAGAGAAAAAGAGAGAAGATGCAAATAAATAAAATCAGAAATGAAAAGGGGGAATATGACCATGCAGAAATAAGAGAGATCATAAGAGTATACTATGAACAACTGTATGCCACCATGCTAGAAAAAGTAGATGAAATGGACAAATTCCTAGAAATGTATGAACAACCTACACTGACCCTAGAATAGAAGACATCAACAGTCCAATCATGAGTAAAGATATTGAAACAGTCATCAAAAACTTCCCCAAAATGAAAGGCCCAGGATCAGATGGCTTCACAGGTCAATTCTACCTATCATTCAAAGGCTTAATACCAATCTTGCTCACCTCTTCCAAAAAACTGAACAGAAAGAAATGCTTGGGAAGCGGGTTTGACTCAACTGGTAGAGCATCTGCCTACCATATGGGAGGCCCAGGATTCAAACCCAGGGCCTCCTGACCCATGTGGTGAGCTGGCCCATGCGCAGTGCTGATGAGCACAAGGAGTGCTGTGCCATGCAGGGGTGTCTCCCACCTAGGGGAGCCCCACATGCAAGGAGTGCACCCCTGCAAGGAGAGCCGCCCTGCATGAAAAAAAGTACAGCCCACCCAGGAGTGGCGCTGCACACACGGAGAACTGATGCAGCAAGACGATGCAACAAGAGACACAGATTCCCAGTGCCATTGACAAGAATGCAAGTAGACACAGAAAAGCATACAGCAAATGGACATAGAGAGCAGATGGGGGGGAGGGGGGGCGGAGGGGAGAAGAGAGAAATACATAAAAAATAAATAAATCTTTTAAAAAAAGAAAAAAGGAATGCTAACAAACTCATACTATGAAGCCAACATCACCCTAATACCAAAACCAGATAAAGATACTACAGAAAAAGAAAATTACAGGCCAATTTAATTTGATCATTCTTTGACATCCTCCAACAACTTCTCAAAGATTTTGGGATAAATTGTCAATTTCTTTTTTCATACAAAGCACTTCACCATCTAGCTCCAATCAACCCCACAGGTCGGACTTGTCCTCCTGCCTACTCTCCTTTCTCTCTACATTAAAATGCTTGTAGTTTTGCATACATTTGGTGGTGTTCAATCATCAGTGTCTTTCTACTTTCTCTTTTCTCTATCTGAAACACCATTACCCCCCTCTGCCTCTTCCCTGTTTAATTACTCCACTAAAACTCAATTCCATTATTGCCTTTCAGGATGCTTCCATCTAGTCTGGTCCGCCTCTGCACATTACACATATCTCTACTAGAGCACTTATCTGACTGTCTTGGAATTGTTGGTCTCTTTCTCATTCACCCTAACCAAGACCTCCTTGAAGACAGGGACTAAGTCTTGATAATCTTTGAGTCTCATGCTCCTATCACATTACTCAACATATGATAAGTAGGCGTTATAAATATTGGTTGAAGGAATTGATGTAAACTAGTAGAGAAAAGGGCTGTTGAGTTTTTTCATTAGTAATCTTGAGGAAACACATTTAATAATTATTGCAAATGTTGTTGGTTGCCATTCCCAACAGCCATTCTCTTTTCTTTTTAACCAGTCCAGGTTTCACTGCAGCAGCATACCCCAGGGCATGTGTCTTTTTTTTTTTTTAACAAATCAATTTTATTGATACATATTAATAAAGATAGAATTCATCCAAAGTGTACAATCAATGGTATTTCATATAATCACATAGTTGTGCATTCATCACTCCAAACATTATTAGAGCATTTTCATTATTTCAATAATATTAATAATAACAAAAAACAGATGAACAAGAAAATTCTTTACCTCTCAAGCTCTCTGTTTCTCCTGCTGTACCTAGCCACTATTTCTGGCTATTCTTTTTTTCTTTTTTTTTAAGATTTATTATTTATTTATTTCTCTCCCCTTCTCCCCCACCCCCCATTGTCTGCTCTCTGTGTCCGTTCGCTATGTGTTCTTCTGTGTCTGCTTGGATTCTTGTCAGCAGCACCAGATATCTGTCTCTTTTTGTTGCGTCATCTTGCTGTGTCAGCTCTCTGTGTGTGCAGTGCCATACCTGGGCAGTCTGTGCTTTTTTTGCATGGGGTGGCTCTCCTTACAGGGTGCACTCCTTGCACATGGGGCTCCCCTACATGGGGGACACCCCTGCATGGCACAGCACTCCTTGCGCACATCAGCACTGCACGCGGGCCAGCTTGCCACACGGGTCAGGAGGCCCGGGGTTTGAACCCTGGACCGCCCATGTGTGGTAGGCAGACGCTCTATCAGTTGAGCCAAATCCACTTCCCTATTTCTGGCTATTCTTACACAATTATTTATTTATTTATTTATTTATTTCTTTATTAAGTCCCCTCTCGATTTAGAGGTGGAGGGGACTTCACCATCACAGGGTCCACAGAATGGAGGAATAAAATGTGGATTAGAGTGGATTTACTGGTATTCTACTATAGAACTATTGTGCCTCTAGCAATGAAAGAAATTATATCATTGATGTGAAGACAGCGGCTGCAGTAGTTGCTGAGGGTAAGGAGAGGGAAGAAGAGATGTGATGTGGGGGCATTTTTGGGACTTGGAGTTGTCCTACGTGATATTGCAGGGACAGATGCTAGACATTATATATCCTGCCATAACCCACTGAAAGGACTGGGGGAGAGTGTAAACTACAATGTAAACTATAATCCATGCAGTGCGCAATGCTCCAAAATGTATTCACTAAATGTAATGAATGTGCCATACTGATGAAAGAGGTTAATTATGTGGGAGGAGTGGGGAGGTTGGAGTGTGAGTTATATGGGAACCTCTTATATTTTTTAATGTAACATTTTTTGTGATCTATAGGTCTTTTAAAAAAAAAAAGACAATTAAAAAAATTGTTAACTAAAAAAAAAAGATGTCTACATTCTAATTCACCAGACACAGTAAATGTGACCTTATTTGGGAAAAGGGTCTTTGCAGACATAATTGAGTTAAAGATTTTGAGATGAGATTATCCTGTATTATCCGGGTGGATTCTAAATCCAATGGTAAGCATCCTTATAAGAGAGACACACAGAGAAGAGACCAAAGAAGAGAAGACAGACATTGAGGGAAAGACAATGTGAAGATGGAAGTAGAAGCTGAAATTATGCAATCACAAGCCAAGGAATCCCCAGAGCCACCAGAATCTGGAAAAAGCAAGCAAGGAATCCACCCCTGACCCCCCAAGACTTTGAAGGGAATGCAGCCCTGCCAACACCTTGACTTTGGACTTTTGGCCCCCACAACTGTGAGAGAATAAATTTATGTTGTTTTAAGACACTCAGATTTTGTTAATTTGTTACGGTAGCCTCAAGAAACTAATATAAACTGTAAGTCAATTTTTCTGTTGGTTGCAGACAATGATATTCTTAATGAATAGAAGTGGGTTTTTTCCAAAGGTTTAAACAAAACATGAATAAAGGAATTGGTGATAATCCACTAAAAAGTCTTGGAGTACCTGAAAATTCTTTCCATAGACTTCATACTAAGATTGGTACTAATTGTGGTGGCTTGGGTTTATGTACCCCAGAAAAACATGTTCTTAATCTTAATCCATTCTGTGGGTGTCAACCCATTGTAAATGACACCTTTTGATGAGGTTCCTTCAGTTAAGGGGTGGCCCAACTGAATCAGCATGAGTCTTAATCCTTTTACTACTGTAGGTTTCATAGAGAAGGCCACAGAGAGAGAAGCCATGGGAAAGAGCAAGAAGCTAGAAGTCAGAAGAAAAAGGAGAGGACATCGCCACCTGACAGAAAAGCCAAAGATTGCCTGCCAACCAAAAGTTACTGATGTCGGAAGGAAACACACCTTCTAGTCTCTGAAATTGCGAACCAGTCAATTCCTGTTGTTAAACTAACCCGTTATATGGCATTTGCTGAGGAAGTCAGGGACACACTTAGTGGCCATTTCCCAGTTCTCATCTTTTTTTCTATTTTGTGTAGATGTTAAAGTATGTCTCCATTCCACAGTTCAGAGAAGAAACTGGGTCTAATGTAAAGGCCTGACCATACCTTAAGCCCAGAAAGTGGGAACAAGTAGTTCCAGCTGCTTATTGGAGTGGAAACTCTCAGTGGCAGGGACCCCTCTTCCTGCGTTCTATAAATACCCCACCCTCAGATAGCACAGATTTGTTTCTCCTTTTTTGTGGAAAGTGGGGTGTGCAGAATTGCCATCCACGAACCCTGCCCCAAGAGTGGCCACGATGGAATGTCTTCCTCTGCTATTTTAGACTGTTTGTACTATGCAAGTAATAAAGAAGTCATTTGCTGAAAGTTTCTGTTCTGCCTGAGCCTCTGTTCCCATGATGCACGATATAGCAACAGGCACCACATATTGTGGCATAGCAAGCAGAATGCATGATGAAGTATGGAGTAGGTTGATTTTTTTGGCCATTCTTTTTATTGCTCTGGTATTCCTTTTCTACAGGAACATCTTTGGTAACACAGGACTCATGGCTTTGTGGGCTATACTGATGAATTACTTCATCCTTACCACCTGGGTAAAGGCACTGACCATGGCTGGAGGACCTAGGGTGTGCTGTCTCCATCCTCTGGTGAAAGGGTGGCAATAAATAGGAATTTGAGAATTCCCCCATGAATGCCAGGGAATTGGATGGCTGGTTCCACATTAAGATCAATGAAGTTGGAACTTCTAATACATGGCATACTCTTCCCTGGCTCCTGTTCTCATTCAGGCCACCCAGACTGATCTTGAGGTTACTGTGACACTGGTCATTGTTCAGGAGACTTTTAGAACTAAAGATGGGGGGTCCACAGGTGAAAATAAAGTAGGCTTTTATGGCTTTTACAGGCTTTTATGGAGAAGGAGATATGGTATATGAAAGATAGGTATAGACAGAAGACTGGAGAGGTTCTCCTCTTGTGGCTGTCCCGACTTTATGATTACGGTGCCATTATTGCCCTGATCAAGGCTGGATGGACAGGTCTTGGCCATTTTGCTTCCAACCTCATCCTCCAACAAATTCTTAGTGGGTTGGAGTTAAGGGAAGAGGAGGTGGGAGGTGGGGAGCGAGTAATTGATGGTGCACCCGTAGAAACTCCACAACTGCAGTCTCTGCTTGGATCCTTCAGCATGTCAGATGAGTATATCCCACTGTGGGTGACCTCCCCTGAATTCCACCCAGACCCTGGAGTAACTAGGAGGAAGCTGTCATCACACTGTGACAACTGAGTGTTGGCACACGGACATTTCACCCCCGCTGGAGGGATTTAGTCCCTTACCAGATTCCCATTTCGTGGCAGGACAATGATGGTTTTATTAGAAAGGCCCTCATGAGTGGGGCGACAAGGGGGTTCTGCTCTTCATCCCAGGGCTCCCCTTGGGTTTGATTGAATGGGTTTATCATACCCACCCTGCTTGGGGCAAGGACTTCCATACTAGGAAGGTGGCTGCCATGGTAATTGACAAAAGAGCCAGACCGACAGACAGTAGGCACATGCTTGTTAACCAAGCAAGTCCTGAGACCCATGGGATGGGTCTCTGGTGCCCCTTCCTTTCCGGGCCCCTACTCACTGAGCTTTGTTTTTATGCTACTAGAGCAAGTGGTCTCAAAGGACACTATAGAAGGGATCTCCAAAGGAGAACTTTGGGGAAAATATGAACTAGAAGGAGTGCTACAGGCTCAAAAGAGACTACCTACCCCTACCCGACCTCCTCACTGCAATCCCCAGAAACAGGAAATAGAAGGGGAGGAGGATCCTGCAGATTTCCAGCCTCTCCCTTTGTCCTGGACTAAGGAGTCTAGTCCCCAGAAGGGATCTCTTTACCCAGACTTAACTAAATTGGAAATGACCTAGGGGTGGGGCCAAGGGCCCTGACTATCCACTGGGGACCAAAGGTCATATGCTCCAGTGCATGTATAATTTGAGGGCAGTGATGCGGCGGCTTGCTCGGTCGGTAGAGGTGGGGTCTGGCTGCGGACGAGGGGTCGGTCCAGCTCTGGACGAGGGGTCGGTCCCGCTTGGGACGAGGGGTCGGTCCGGCAGCAGACGAGGGATCGGTCTCACAAGGGGTTGCGCGGTTCGGCTGACGGGGTCGCCCGGCGAAGCCGGCGACGAAGGGGTCGCCCGGCGAAGCCGGCGACGAAGGGGTCGCCCGGAGAAGCAGGCGACGAACTGGGGACAAGGGAGGCCAGGCCCTTGTCGGGGGCTCTCAGGACTGGAGGGCGCACGGCAGAAGAACTACCGCGGAGACAAGGTAAACACGCAAGTCCACTTTACTGAGGGAGAGGCAACAGTTTTATAGGGGCTGGGGAAGGCTGATTGGTCGAAGCCACGCCCTGTTCTGATTGGTTGCCGGCGAAAGGTCAGTGGGCGGTACTGGGCGGGGGAGGGGTGGTGGTTAGGGATTGGCTGTCGCTGTTGCTGGGGGAAGGGGCAGGGTTTCGGGATTGGTGGCTGCTGTTGCTGGGGTGGAGGGCAGACTTGAGTTTCCCGCCCACGCCTGGCTGTTGCTGCTGTCGGGGGAAGGGAAAAGGGCGGGCTGGATTTTTCCGCCCACACCTGGCTGTTGCTGCTGTCGGGGGAGGGGAAAAGGGCGGGCTGGATTTTTCCGCCCACACCTGGCTGTTGCTGCTGTCGGGGGAGGGGAAAAGGGCAGACTGGAATTTTCTGCCCTGCGCCTGCGCAGGGAGAAGGAAGAAGAAGGGTGCCGCCCCACAAGGCATCGGGTGGCGCCATCTGGGAGGAGGGGCGGCCGCGGAAGCATGGCTGCCGAGAAGGGGAGACCCGAGGGCACTCTGCGCCCATGCCGAGCTTCCTTCAGGGGTGGCGGTGGGCCCGACCAACCACCCTATTATGGGGGCAGCGGAATTAGGCCTACCGCGGCCGCTCCCCTGCCAGGCCAGCAAACCACACTTCAGTCGGAGGGGTGACCGCACAGTGAAATAAACTTTATGGTACTTTTGGATACGGGAACTCAGGTCACTATCATTCCAGGAGACGCAGAGGGGCGGGGAGCGACAAATAGCATTGAGAGGTTTCAGGCATTCTGCATGGGGATAGGGATGGAAAGTCACCACTACCTTGAGGATTGGTCCTTTTAGCACTTTGGATGCCCACGTGGTCACATCTCCCATGGGTGAACGAATTGTAAGAGTTGACATCCTATAGCACTGCACATCTCAGAGGCCACCACAAGGATTTGCGTCCCCATTCCAACAAATTCCGGCCATCACTATTGGGCAAGTGATGGACCACACACCCCAAGTATCTTCTTGCCACATTTTCCAACATTGGCAATACTACTTCTCTGGTTGGGAAAAGGACATTACTTAACTCATGAAAGACCTTCTATTTGCAAGTATCCTCCCATCCACTGTCTCTGCTGTAATAGCCAGATGTGCCCAGTGAAAAAGGTGAGTGGAGCATGCCAGCTTACTAATGAGATTTGACCCTTTCAGTGCTTGTGGTCCCAGACATTGTGCTATTTGCATATTGTCATCAGCATATTCCTCATCTCAGTATCCTCCTAGTATCCCTATATTGGGTGACACAGAAAGCAGGGACTGGGAAATGGAAGAGGAGTAGGCCCTGCAAGAGGTAAAAGCAGCCATTCAGCTGCCCTGTCTTTAGAGCCTGGATCTCCCTTTGGGCTACAGGTTTCTGCCACCCAGCCCCATGGCAGAAGGAGGAAGCAACAGGAAGTCACAGACCCCTGGGTTTTTGCTGCACCATTTTACATTGCCACCAGCATTGAATGAGTGTTCCTATTGCTCCACATTCTCTCCAACACTTGTTAAGGATTAATATCCAATATATGTAACTCAATGCAATGTGGTATCCTGGATTGGATCTTGGAACAGAAAGAGGACATTAATAGACAAAGTAATGAAATCTGAGCAAAGCATGGAATTCAGTTAATAATAATGTACCAATGTTGATTTCTTAATTTTGACAAATATACTATAGTCATATAAGATGATAACATTAAGACCTCATATTTTTTTAATGTAATATTTTTTAAAAAATGAATTAAAAAAAGACAATAACATTAAGGTAATCTGAACCTGGGTGATGGATATGCTAACTTTCTGTACTATCTTTGAAACTTTTCTAATATCTAAATCTAAAATTTTTCCAAAGTAAAAAGTTTATTTTAAAAATGAGCAAGGAGCTATATTGTTTTACAAAGTTATTTTAGTCAGTGAGTAAAACATTTTAAGACCACTGAAAATACAGGATCTCTAAAAGTGGGTAAATGAGACAGAATAATGAATGGAATAAATTTAAAGTTCATAACTTTCCGATTAACTGAATATACATGCTTTTACATAAAAATTATAAATTCATGTAACTTTAAGTCTTTTGAACAGTCCAAATATATGTAACCTTAAAAATCTAATAATAAATCGACTATTGGGTTTTGCTGTCCACCATTTTTACAATAGATGAGATTAAAAATACATTAGAGACCTCTAACAGCAGATTCGAAGTGTTTGAAGAACCAATATGTGAATTAGAAGACAGAACATTTGAACTTGAAAAATTAGGAGAACAGACAGAGAAAAGAATGCAAAAAATTGAACAGGTTCTCAGGGAATTGAATGATGAAACAAAACACACAAACATGTGGATTATAGGTAACCCAGAAGAAGAAGATTATGGGGAAAGGGGTAGAAAAAAGATTTGAGGAAATGCTGATAATGGCAGTTTGGAATTCTTTTATGAATCCCCAAGAGAGAAAATTTTATTTGTGAATTAAATTCATTCCTATGGGTGTGAGACCTTCTCAAAGTGACAGCATCAGTGAGTCATGACCTGGGTTGGGTCTCTGCCCTCTTGCTGGGTCTAATATAAACAGAGAAACCCAGGGCCTCAGAAAAGGTAAACAATTGTCAACCGGTACTGAGCACCTGATGTGCCTGGCACTGCTCTAAATACTTTACAAAGGAGGTAGATAAGCTCAGAGATAAAGAAGAAGTGAACTAAAAGGAATTAGACGAAGGTGCAGTAAAAAGAAGGTATACAAGAAAGAGAGGGAGGGGATGATTGGTTAGAGAAAATTACACTGAAAAGAGTACAGGATTTGAGTTAGGAATTTGAGTCCTTGCCCTGCCACCAACTAGTATCATATTTAGGCAGAATATAGAGATTAAGAGCACAGCTTCTGGAGCCAGATTGCCCAGGTTTGAAATGTTCTGGTTGAGTAAATTTAGGAAAAGATACTTGACCTCTTTGTGCCTCAGTTTACTCAGCCATAAATGAGAGATAATATTCACTTCCTCATAGGATTTTTGGGAGGATTATGAATTAATGATATTTGGATTGGGAGGCCCTGGGTTTGTGTACCAGGGCCTCCTTGTGAAGGCAGGCTCGCCTGCACGCTGCAGAGCACTGCCTGGCCCGCAGACACCGCAGAGAGCTGACTCAGCAAGGTGATGCAACAAAAAAAAAAGGGAGACAAGCAAAAACACAGACGAGCATGTAGCAAATGGACACAGAGGGCAGACAGTATGCAAAAAGCCACAAGGGGGGGATAAAAAATGAAAAAAAAAAGAATTAATGACATTTTCTATTAATGGCAATTTAGCTTGTTACAGACTACCTCTCTGCTAAGAGCAACTAAAAAGCTGCTCAAAGTATTTTTTAAAATACATGCTTGAGGAAGCAGACTTGGCCCAATGGATAGGGCGTCTGCCTACCACATGGGAGGTCCGTGGTTCAAACCCCGGGCCTCCTTGACCCGTGTGGAACTGGCCCGTGTGCAGTGCTGATGCGTGCAAGGACTGCTCTGCCATGCAGGGGTGTCCCCCGCATAGGGGAGCCCCACACACAAGGAGTGCGCCCTGTAAGGAGAGCTGCCCAGCGCAAAAGAAAGTGCAGCCTGCCCAAGAATGGCGCTGCACACACAGAGAGCTGACACAACAAGATGACACAACAAAAAGAAACACAGATTCCCAGTGCTGCTGATCAGGATAGAAGTGGTCACAGAAGAACACACAGCAAATGGACACAGAGAGCAGACAACTCGGGGGAGGAGGGAGAGAAATAAATCTTAAAAAAAAATACATGGTTGAAGGCATCAGAGAGCTACCAAAGCAACAAAAACTTGAGGGGCCAAGATCCTAGAAGGCTGGGAAGCAGATGTGGCTCAAATGGTTGGGCACCCACCTACCACATGGAAGGTCCTGGGTTCAGTTCCCGGTGCCTCCTAAAGAAGACGTGAAAGACAGCAAGCTGACACAACAAGATGACACAATGAAATAATGCAACAAGGAGACAAATGAGACACAACAAGCAGGGAGTGGATGTGGAGTGGAAGTGATCGGGTGCCTCCCACCCACATGGGAGGTCCTGAGTTCAGTTCCTGGTGCCTCCTAAAAAGAAAACAAGCAGACACAGAGAGCAGACAGTGGGCGCAAACAATGTGGGGGAGGGGAGGGAGAAGTAAATAAATCTTTTTAAAAAAATATCTTAGAAGGAAAGGAAGCACAGAGAGAAGTGAGATGTTTGCCAATTCTTAAGCAGCAGCTAAGGGATTGAGAAAATCTGATAAGTAGCTGGCAGTCTACTAGGTGGGCTAGGTGGACAAAAACTGGAGTCAGGATATACCAAGAAGGACAGTTTCTAGTAAATATTCCAGGTTTTCGGCTGGAATTCACCAGAGGGCTACATTCTAGGGTTGGGATAAACTAGAAATATTGCCCAGTCATTATAAAAATGGATTCCTAGGTTTGAATCCGCTCAATTCCTGCTCTTATTAAGGTGATCTGTCCCCCCTCCTTAACTGCCTAAAACTGGGAAAGGAAAAAATCCAATAAAGGATGTGTTAATGAGTTGCTTATCATGATGGTCACCTGGATCCTCATCTACTTTTAATGGGACCCTGTAAAAAACCATATAATACATAAACGAATTGCTCCCTTGGAAGGTGGGAAGGCTGGGATGCTCATTCACTAATGCCTGCTCCTTACTGGTTGAGGGTTAACTCTGCTACGCTTCTGGTTGAGGGTTAACTTCTGCTACTTGCTCATGACTGAGTGGCTTCTGCTTTGGAGAAAGGAGAGCAAAGCTACCAGGGCATGTGCTTGACTGGAGTACAGTGTAAAGATTCATGGAACTGTCCACCATGGCTGTGCTGAAATCTAGAGTGTCAAGGAGATGTGATACAGTGCATCCGAAGCTTCTACTACATATGGAACACAGTAATGTGGTCTTACATACATGTGATTGGAGTCCCAAGAGAAAAAGAAGAAAGGGAAGGGGAGAGGAACAGAGAGGTGAGGAGGGGAGATGAAGGAAGAGAGGAGGCGGAAAGGGGGGAGAGGAAGAGAGGGAAAGGGAGAGGAGAGGAGAGAAGGGAGGGGGGTGGGGAAGGGAAAGGGAGAGGAGAATGGGGCAGAAACAATGTATAACAGGTAATAGCCATGAATTTTCTAAAACTGATGAAAATCCTAAAGTCACAATTCTGAAATTAAAAATCTTCCGCAAAGGAACTCTAAGTCAAGGGAATTCTTTCACATGTTGACTGACCTACTTTATATAGGATGGGAGAAGCTACTTATTTTCCTTCAGAATGCAAAAAGGATTGGATTGCTTGAAGTTTGGGTCCAGGAACTAACTCAGGCCCCTCAACTCAGGAACTAATATGAATTATTTAGTTATTCTCCATCTTTTTGTCTTCTTTAAAGCTACTTTCTGTGATAAAGGTATCTCAAAAAAGATCTATTTAAAAAGCTTTGTGGACGATTGTTTGACTATAACTTTTCTTTATACCTTATAGTTACCACTATCCAATATATGTGTATTTTAATAGTTACATAGTAAAGGTAATTATTTAATATTTTTATTATCAGCTTTCTATTCTTATTTTATACATTTAACTTCTCTGGATTACCTTATGATTTTGCCTTATATAAGGGCCCTCTGCTTTTTTCAGTTTATCTGATCTTAGAGGAAGAGTTTTTATATTTACTTAGTCTCCATCTGACTAGAATTGTGGGCCTGGATGAAAGAGAAGGAGAAGGAGAAGGGGAGGAGGAAGAGGAGGAAGACAAAAGGAGGAGGAGGAAAAAAGGCAGGAGGGAGGGAAGGGGAGAGGGAAGGAAGAAATGAAAGAAGGAAGGAAGGAAGGAAGGAAGGAAGGAAGGAAGGAAGGAAGGAAGGAAGGAAGGAAGGAAGGAAGGAAGGAAGGAAGGAAGGAAGGAAAGTATTGATAGGACATTTGCTTCAGGTCACAACGAAGTAATAGAGACTGAATTCACACTCTTGACTTAGACACAAAAAAATGGACAAAATATATGAATCAAAGTGTATTAATTTCCTATTAGTGCTGTAACAAATTTTCACAAAATTAGTGGCTTAAAACAACACAACACATTTATTATCTTACAGTTCTAAATGTCAGAAATGGTCTCATTGGGCTAAAATCAAGGTGCTGGCAGGGCTGGTTGCTCCTAGAGGCTCTAAGGGAGAATCTGTTTCCTTGCTTTTTCCTGCTTCTACAGGATTTCTACATTCATTGGCTGTGCCCCCCTTCCATCTTCAAAAATAGCAATCATACCACTCCAATCTCTACTTCCAATATTACATCTCCTTCTCTGACTCTCCTCTCTCCCTCTTTCACTTATTAGGACCCCAGTGATTATATTAGGCCCACCCAGGCAATCCAAGATAATCTCCCATATCAAGATTCTTAACTTTGTCACACCTGTAATGCCCATTTTGCATTGTAAGTTAAAATTTTTGCAAGTTCCCTGGATTAAGATGGACATTTGGGGTGTGGGCATTTATCAGCCTACCACGCAGGATTCTCAGACATTGAACAACTTGAAATGTGAAGAGAAACAAATGAAGTTGAGACCTACAATGGCTTCAGTTATTGACTGACGAGGATTTCCAGACTCCAGAACAGGGAGAGGGAACTGAAACAGAGCCTGATGGAAACAGAGTGGGAGAATTCACGGAGGGCTGGGGGGCTAGATTTCACATGACAGCGTACTAGTGAAGAGAGAGCATCATGGAAAGGAAATAAATGCATAGACAGAGACATTCAGATATCTGCAGGGTCTCCTTGAGTCTTTAGCTGAGTACCGATCGGTGCGTATGTGTGAAGAAACTACTTAAGGCCAGGGAAAGAATCACCAGAAAAGAGCAGAGCTCTTTTTTGTGTAGCTCACACAGGGTGGGAATAGTTTTTCTTCCTACTAGCAAAAGTGAAAAATCCTCATAATATGTGTGATATCAAGTATGGTACTCATAAGGGTATTGCTTCAATATTGGGGTACAATCAGCTCTAAACAAAATTCTCTTGTCCCACCTGTAGTAGTCAGTGTCCTCTAGTGAAACAGAACCAACAGAAGCTCTCTATAAATAGTATAAAATTTTATAAAATTGCCTTGTACAACCTTGGGGATCACAAGTTCAATTTTTTTACGACAGGCTGCAGGCCAGGGACTCTGGAAGGTCCTCAGTGAGTGCCCCAGGAGATGCTGACTGTCTGAAATAGAGATGGAAATTATCTCTCTGAATGCTGAAATCACTTCTCTTTCAAAAGGCCTTCAACTAACTGGATGAGACATCATTCATTGCTAATGTCAATCTCCTCAGTTGATTTAGATGTAATCAACCATTTATGCAATCAATTCACTGATGGTTAAAGTCCATGAAGGGAAACGGACTTTTAGGGCGTCCGTCTACCATATGGGAGGTCCGCGGTTCAAACCCCGGGCCTCCTTGACCCGTGTGGAGCTGGCCCATGCGCAGTGCTGATGCGCGCGGGGAGTGCCCTGCCACTCAGGGGTGTCCCCCGCATAGGGGAGCCCCACGCGCAAGCAGTGCGCCCGTAAGGAGAGCCGAGCACCCCAGCGCGAAGGAGAGTGCAGCCTGCCCAGGAATGGCACCGCCCACACTTCCTGTGCTGCTGACAACAACAGAAGCGGACAAAGAAACAAGACGCAGCAAATAGACACCGAGAACAGACAACCGGGGGAGGGGGGGGATTTAAATAAATAAATAAGTCTTTTTAAAAAATAAAATAAAAAATAAAGTCCATGAAAAACCCTTGTATTCCAATTAGCCCAGTGCTTGCTTGACCCAACAACTGGGCACCATTACCTGGCCAAATTGATACATTAGCCTAACCATCACAGTTCACCCCTTTTCAACTTGGCAGCCATACATCACCTTAAACCATACTTAATCTCTAAATTAAAACAATAACGCAGACTTTTTTTTCACCTGACAATACTCAACTGTCCTGCATACAACAGGAAATGCACTAAATCTCTCCAGCATAGGGTACAAGTCCTTGGACATACTTAAATATTATGGCATAAAACTAGTACCACCTATGTCATATGTTAAGGGAAAAAAAATAGGGAAGAAAATGCAGATAATCATGTACAAACATACTCATAACAAAACAAGGAAGAAATATTCATGACCATTACAGTCCTTTTTTCTGTAACTGGTCAGGTGATAAAAGTTCATATTTATCACTACCTTCCTCCACTACCCATTCCATGTTCCCTTTACCCTCAACAAACACCTCAGCTGACCATGGTTCTTCACCTGGTGGGGTGACCCAAACGTTCGTTCCTGAAGATTCTGGGCCATTTGTTAGTCCTGTCTGGATTGCTTTGTTACAGTTTTCCATTGACTTTAATCACAGCACATGGTAGTACTAAGAGATGTCCTAGAGGATCTCTTGTATTCTTGGCAAACTCTTCTTTACCTCTATTGTGTAGGTACGGTACTATTTCTCCTTGATAGGATCAATCACTCGAGCCAGTACAGTAATTCCCTTCTTTGCCTGTTGTTTCAGAGGCATGCGGAAGCCAAAGTGGCCAGGTGGCAGTCTTACCTTCCATTTCACTGGAATCATCACTGTGTTTCCTGGTGGAAGCACTCCCCCTTTTGGAACTAAAACCTGTATACCAGCAGAGCTTAATAATGTAGGGGCAGGAAGCAAAAATTTTCCCAGTGGATCACTAAAAGTAATAGTGAGTGGTGCCACTCCCATGTCCACGTCTTCATTCCTGGACCTGTGACTCCCGGCCAGAGGGAAACAGCACCATAGAGTGGATGCTGATTTAGAGAATACACAACCTCCTGGGGAGAACATTACCCCAGTCCTGCAAGGTATTGCTACCTATTTGGTGCCATAATTGAGTCTTCAAAAGACCATTCCATGGGAAGCAGATGTGGCTCAAATGCTAGAGCTTCCACCTACTATATAGGAGGTCCAGGGTTCAATACCCAGGGCCTTCTGGCCTGTGTGGTGAGCTGACCCACGTCAAGTGCTGCCGTGCGCAAGGAGTGCAGCCCCGCGCAGGTGTGCAGCCCACTCAGCAGTGGTGCCCTTCACATGGAGAGCTGACGCAGCAAGATGATGCAATGAAAAAGAGACACAGATGGGAAGCACACTTGGCCCAATGGATAGGGCGTCCACCTATACCACATGGGAGGTCTGTGGTTCAAACCCCCGGGCCTCCTTGACCGGTGGGGAGCTGGCCCATGTGCAGTGCTGATGCGGGCGGGGAGTGCCGTGGCATGCAGGGGTGTTCCCCGCATGGGGGAGCCCCACACATAGGGGGTGCACCCCATAAGGAGAGTTGTCCAGCATGTAAGAAAGTGCAGCCTGCCCGGGAGTGGCGCTGCACACATGGAGAGCTGACGCAGCAAGATGACGCAACAAAAAGAAACACAGATTCCTGGTGCTGCTGATAAGGATAGAAGTGGTCACAGAAGAACACACAGTGAATGGACACAGAGAGCAGACAACTGGGGGGGGGGGCGGGAAGGGGAAATGAATAAATAAAATAATGAATCTTTTAAAAAAGAGAGAGAGAGACACAGAGAAGAGACAATAAGAGATGCAGCAAACTAGGGAGCTGAGGTGGAGCAAGAGAATGATCACCTCTCTCTCCCCCACTCCAGAAGATTCCAGGATAGGTTCCCAGAGCTGCCTAATGAGAACACAACAGACACAGAATAATACACAGCAAATGGACACAGAGAGCAGACAATGGGGTGGGGGTGGGGGGGAATAAGAAAAAGGAAAAAAACGGCCATTCCACTGTTCTATCAAACCAGCTGCTTCGGGATGATGGGGAATGTGGTAGGACCAGTGAATTCTAGGAGGATATGCCCATTCCCGCACATCATTTGCTATGAAATGGTTCCTTTGTCAGAAGCAATGTTGTGTGGAATACTATGGTGGTAGATAAGACATTTGGTAAGTCCATGGATGATAGTTTTGGAAGAAGCATTGCATACAGGGAAGGCAACCCCATATCCAGAGTATGTGAACAATCCAGTTAGATTCAATAGTTGCCCCTCCCATGATGGAAGTGGTCCAATGTAATCAACCTGCCACCAGGTAGCAGGCAGATCACTTCAGGGAATGGTGCCATATAGGGGGCTAAATATGTGTCTCTGCTGCTGGCAGATTGGGCACTCAGCAATAGTTACAGTCAGGTACATTAGTGGAAGCCCATGTTGCTGACCCCATGCATAACCTCCATCCCTACCACCGTGGCCAAATTTTTAATGAGCCCATAGGGCAAAGACAGGAGGAGCTGGGGAGAAGCTCGCTGTTATCCATAAAACAGGTCATCTGATCTACTTGATTACTAAAATCTTCCTCTGTTGTTGAAGTCAGCCTATGGTGAGCATTCATGTGGGGCCCAAATATTTTTATGTTTCTTTGACCACTCAGAAAGGTCTATCCACATACTTCTTCCCCAGACTTCTTTGTCAACAACTTTCCATCATGTTCCTCCCAAGCCCCTGACCATCCAAAACATTATATGTCATGAATCAGTATATAAAACACCTCTGGCCATTTCTCCTTCCAAGCAAAATGAACAGCCTAGTGCACTGCTCAAAGTTCTGCCCACTGGGAGGATGTCCCCTCACCACTGTTCTTCAGGGTCATACTAGAAAGGGGCTGCAGTGCTGCAGCAGTCCACTTTCAGTTGGTACCTGTATATCATGCAGAGCCATCTGTAAACGAGACCTGAGCTTTCTCTTCCTCGGTTAACTGATTGTAAGGAACTCCGCAAGAGGCCATTGTTGCGGGCTAGGAAAGAGAAGGGCCACTTCTTCATATAACTTACTTGTGCCTTCAGGACCTGCTTGAGCCCTATCTTGTATATCTGACTTTCAGTTTATGATGGAGTGCTGCTGTGCATGCCCAACTTTATGGTTTGGTGGGTCAGACAATACCCAGCTCATAATAGGCAACTCAGGTCTCATAGTAATGTGGTGGCCAGTGATTAAGCATTCAGTCTGTACTAAGGCACAGGAGCAGGCCAAAAGCTGTTTCTCAAAAGGAAAGTTGTTATCTGCAGAGGATGGCAGGGCTTTGCTCCAAAACCCTAAGGGTCTGTGTTGTGATTCTCCTATAGGGGCTAGTCTAAGTCTCCAGATGGCATCTCTATTTGTCACTGACACTTCCAGCATCATTGGATCTGCTGGATCATATGGCACAAGTGGCAGTGTAGCCTGTACAGCAACCTGGACCTGTTGTAGACTCCTCTTGTTCTAGTCCCCACTCAAAACCAGGAGTTTTTCTGGTCACTTGGCAAATGGGGTGAATGGGCAGGGCTTAGATGGTAAATCCATTCTAACATTCCAATCTCTCTAAGTCTTTGGATCTCCTCATCTACAGTATACCAGGGCAATTTTGGCATCTTGACCTCAGGCATGTCGGCCATCTTTCGGTCCATGTTTCAGTCAGCCACCTGAACAAACTGTTAGAATCCCTGAGCCAGAACATTGAATCCAGAATCTCTGCTTAGTAGGCGCATATCAATAAATTCAGTCTTATCCAACTTTATATTCCTTTCACCATTACCTCACACCCTCAATATCCATTAGTACACGTATTCCCTTGATTTCTGTCTATATAAATTAGAAAACTCATGCAGTTCTTTTGGAGTACATAGTACTTCCTCATGGGTCACACTTTGGACTTCACCTTTGGGGGCTTGTTTTGTCTTTAGTTATAAATCTGGAATAAGAGAGGGGGGTTGGGGGGTGGGTAAGGAGAAGCATTACCTCAAGGCATTCTGATTAACTCTCAGAGACAGGGTTAATTTCTTCAGGTGGGGATTGGATGGCAGATTCCTTGGAGTAGGCTGGATGTTGGGTTATTGTCTCCTCAGGGAAGACTTGAGGTTGGGTAGTTGTCTCCTAAGGGTGGAGAGGAGGTCAGATGACTATCTCCCCAAGGTAGAATATTACAGGTTTATTTGGCAGTCTCAGCAGAATTTTGGGGTTCACTAATAAAATTACGTTTATCAATGCCCATCCCAAAAAACAGAGTATTTTGCAAGCAAGACAATTCCATCCATCTGCCCTATAGGATCTAAGCCTCCACTCATTTGGAAGGAGGGTGGGCATCACCATCCCCAAATCCTCAAGATCAAAGAAGGAACATAAGAGGGAAACGCAAACCTGGACCAAAGTAGACTTATCATTATTCTTTTAATGGAAGAACTTTTAACACTGATATAAAGATAGTGGTCACCAAAAGTTCTGAGGGAAGAGTAGG
The DNA here is from genome assembly GCF_030445035.2 of Dasypus novemcinctus. Taxonomy (NCBI): domain Eukaryota; kingdom Metazoa; phylum Chordata; class Mammalia; order Cingulata; family Dasypodidae; genus Dasypus; species Dasypus novemcinctus. The sequence goes on along the minus strand of NC_080681.1, from coordinate 32,520,893 downwards.
TGTAACATGGGGCATTTTGGGACATTGGAATTGTTCTGCATGATATAGCAATGACAGATACAAGCCATTATACATTTTGTCAAAACCTATAAATTGTGCAGTGCAAGGTGTAAACCATAATGTCAACTATAGCCCATGGTTAGTAGCAATGCTTCAATATATGTTCATCAATTGTAACAAATGTACCACACTAATGAAAGATGTTGTAATGGGGGGGAATGTGAAAGGAGGAGGAAGTGGTATATGGGAATCCCCTATATTTTCAACATAACTTTTCTGTAATCTAAAACTTCTTTGGAAATAAAGAAAAAAAGTTATATGGTTGCAATATATAAGGTCAATATACAAAATATATACACATACTAGACAGTCAGAATTTGAAATTTAAAATCTATGTCATTTATTATAGCATGGAATATATGAAATATTTAGGGATAAATTTGACAAAAGATATTGAAAACATATACACAGAAAATGAAAAACATTTTTGAGAGAAGTTAAGGAAGGCCTAAATAAATGGAGGGATATAGCATGTCTATGAATCAGAGAACAATATCGTTAAGATGTCAGTCCTATGAAGATTTAGTGCAATTCTAGTAAAAAGCCCAGCAGATATTTTTGTAGAAATTGACAAGTTAATTCTGTAATGTATATGGAAATGTGAAGGATCTAAAGCAGTCAAAATAATTTTGAAAAAGAACAAAGTTGGAGGACTTACACCACCTGTTTTTAAGATTTATTATAAAGCTACAGTAATCATGATGTTTGGTATTGGTATAGACGTGGACAAGGAACAGAGTTGAGAGTTCAGAATTAAAGCCACAAATATATGGTCAATTGATTTTTTTTAAAGGCAGTGTCAGGGATTGAACCTGGAACCTTATACATGGGAAGCAGGTGCTCAACCACGAGCTATACTGACTCCCTGGTCAATTGATTTTTTCATAAATGTTCCAATGTATTTCAATGAAGAAAGGAAAATCGTTTTACCAAATGATGTGGAAATAACTGGATAGTCATGTGTGAGGAAAGAAGCCTCATACTATACACACCCTATGTACTGTGTTACGTTATACACATACTCTATATAAAAATGAACTGAAAATGGGTCCAGACTTAAATATAAGGGCTAAAACTTTAAAATTTCTAGAAGAAAGTCTTAATGATTTTGAATTTGGCAAAGATTTCTTAAAAAAGACACAAAAAACCATGAACTATAGAAGAAAATCAATCAAATTACTTTTGTGTATCAAATTACCTCAAATTTTAGTGACTTAAAACAATACACATTATGAAACCAGAAACCAATAACAGAATGAAATTGGAAAATTAAACAATACACTCTTTTTTTTCTTTCCCTTTCCTGCCCATTTTCTGCTCACTATATCCATTCTCTGTGTGTTCTTCTGTGTCCACTTGCATTGTCAGGCAGCACCGGGAAACTGCGTCTCTTTTTTTGTTGTTGTTGCATCATCTTGCTGTGTCAGCTCTTCATGTGTGCATTGCCACTCCTGGGCGGGCTACGCTTTTTTCAGTGGGGTAGCTCTCCTTGTGGGCTACACTCCTTGCACATGGGGCATCCGTACGCGGGGGTGCCCCTGTATGGCATGGCACTCCTTGCGCGGCAGCACTGTGTGTGGGCCAGCTCACCACACGGGGTCAGGAGGCCCTGGGTATCAAACCCTGGAACCTCCACATGGTAGGCAGATGCTCTTCAGTTGAGCCACATCTGCTTCCCAATAATACACTTTTTTTTTTAAGATTTATTTTTTTATTTCTCTCCACCCCCCCCCCACCCCGGTTGTCTGTTCTCTGTGTCTATTTTGCTGTGTCTTCTTTGTCTGCTTCTGTTGTTGTCAGCGGCACGGGAATCTGTGTTTCTTTTTTTGTTGGGTCATCTTGTTGTGTCAGCTCTCCGTGTGTGCGGCACCATTCCTGGGCAGGCTGCACTTTCTTTCGCGCTGGGCAGCTCTCCTTACGGGGCGCACTCCTTGCATGTGGGGCTCCCCTAGAAACCCTTGCGTGGCACAGCACTCCTTGCCTGAATCAGTACTGTGCGTGGGCCAGCTCCACACGGGTCAAGGAGGCCCGGGGTTTGAACTGTGGACCTCCCATGTGGTAGACGGATGCCCTAACCACTGGGCCAAGTCCACCGCCAACAACACACTCTTAAACAAGCAATGGGTCAAAGAAGAAACTGCAAGAGAAACTAAAAAATAACTTCTATCCATATAATGGAATACTATTTAGCAATACAAAGGAATGAATTATGTATATAGGAATAACATAGATGAATTCAAATAAAAAACAATTATTTTCCAGACAATAAAGAACATATACAACATGATTCCATTTATATAAAATTCCAGAATATGCAAATTTATCTATAAATACAAAGCAAATCAGTGGCTGCTTGAGGAGAGACTGGGACAGGAGGAGAGAAGTTTGGATTCCTATGGGTCACAAGGGCATTTTTTGGAGTGGGCAGTATGTTCCTTGATTGTGGTGATGGTTTCATAAGTATATACCTACATCCCTTTTAATATGCACAATTTATTGTATGTCATATATACCTTTAATAAAGCAGTAAAAACAAACACCTGCTTTTATTTGGAATAAATATAATATAACGGGTTGGGAATAGTTTGCTGCAGGATGAAACTATATTCGTTTTAGTTACTTGTAATCAAACCAGATTTGGTGAGGTGCAAGGTGCTGGAAGAAATATGCTAAAACTTCCTCTTTTCCTATTTTCTCTCCATTTTTCACCTTTACATAGAAGTTGTTAAAATTCACTGAAGAGGTTGCTTGGTGTCTTAATTCTTTCAGAGAACTCTGCCTAGGAAAATTCTTCTTTGCTTTCAAAAATACCTGGTTAATTCTTGAGGCTCCAAAAGGCTTATTCTCAGCTCAGAATTCTCTACCTTCTTCTCTTAGTTAAAGATTTCATCAGTGTATGTAACTTCTAGATCAGACTGTAGTAATATGCCACATAGGCCTCTGCTTTCAAAATCCCATTAAAAAGCTACAGTCCAAGTAAAATGCTTAAAGCAGCACATTAATCCAGCATTTTGTTTGTACTGAGCACTAATTATATTCAAGAAATTGAATTACATATATTAAACCCATTTTCCTTTTGGACTTTCAGGGTAACAGAAATATACATTGCATTGCTGAATGACATTTGCAGTACAAAAAAGGGACTGTAATCTGAAAGGACTGTAAATTATGGTGAAGAGAAAGAATAAAAATTACAATAGGTTCATGAACTTCTTACTCAAAGACATGGAAAATTCTGCTTTATTTCAGATTTAAGAATTCTAAATGAATGTCATAATATTTACCTCATGTTATAATATTTACCCCAGGTGCTGATGAAAAATTCTACAGAAAAGTAGTCCTGCAAATTGGAGCCAAATTCAATGTTCTTTTGCTCACTGCAGGGACAGTTTGTTTGCTCCTGGAGAGTTCGGCATTCTTGCCATGAGGGGGCAGTCAAATCTAATGCAATAATTACAATCCCTGCCCTTATGTTTATTAATGGTTTACTTCGGTGCAACTTATTTTCTTCTGTGTATATGTTTCTGAAAAGATCTTTGAAAATGGAAAGATATTATAAATGGTCCCACATTCCTTTTGGAAACCAGAGTTATTTTACAAAGCAAATAAGTATGCATAAAAGATCAGTTTTTTAAAATTATTAATAAATTTTAAAAAATTGAAGTATGGAAAAGTTTACAAATCTAAGTAGCTCCAGTTTGAAGTATAAAGTGAAAACTCCTACACAGTCATAGCCCATATAAAATAAAAAAACATTACCAGCATCTCAGAAGAGCCCCCTTGTGCTCCTTCCCAGTCATTGTCCTTCCCCTCTCCCTAGAGATAACCATTATCCTGACTTGCAACATTATAGTTTGGGTTTCTCTGTTTTCAGATATTTTAAAAATGTAATTGCGCACTATCTATTCTGTGTGTCTGGCTTCATTCATTCAAGTTTTTGTTGTTGTTGGTTGTAGCTATAGTTCATTCTTTTTCATTGTGGTAATATAACTCATTTATTATATGAATATACCACTATCCATTCTACTTTTGAAGGAAATTTAGGTTGTTTCCAATACTTAGCTGTTTCAAATAATGAATAATTATTGCTATGCACATCTTTGTACATGCCTTTGGTGCACATATGAATGTATATATTTTTTAATACATACCTAGAAGTAGAATTTTTGAGTCTCACAGTGTGGGAGTATGAAGCTTTTGTGCACCCCAGAAAATCATGTCCTTAGGGCTAATTCATTCCTGCATGTATTGAAGGTAAAAGAATCTGAAAATCAATTCCAGAAATATGATTACATACAACTACAGTCAACTTCAAAGATATGTACAAAGTGAATTTTGATTAATTACTTGAGTACCTTTAATATTTATTCATTAAATATTAATTGAGCACCTACTCTGTGCAGTCCTTTCCTCAAAGGAGAGAGACAAGAAAATAGACTATTTGAGTGAATTGCTATCTGCTTTTATAGAGGTTGGTACCAAGAGCAATAAGAACATATAAAATAGCACCAAGTAGAAAGTCAGGAGAGGAGAGAAAAGAGAAAAGGCAATTCAAGGAAGGCTTCTCAGAGTCCTCACACGTGGAGTGAATTCTTGAGAACTGGAATGAATTAACCTAGTGAAGGAGAACACACACTCAGAGAATGAGAGAGTACCCAGGCAGTCATGGAATTATGCGTAGTTGGGTATAGCTGAAGTTTAGGAGCAATGGCAAGGAATAGCGGGAGATGAATGGGGAGGAAGATAGAGGTCATATCATAAAGACTACTGAATTTTGGTTGACCTTGTATAGAAAATACAAAAGTCACAATTCTGTAATATTTCTTTTTATCAAAAATGCCAAATGAAGACTTTTTGGGTGACCAAACTAGATCTTTTTAACCAAAAAAAATATTTAAGATTATTGGGGATTTTGGCTACCATCATCCAGATAATAAGTGAAACATCATAATAACCTAGAAAGGAACCAACATGGAAGCTGAAGAGAGATCTACAACAACCCCAGGACTATTGTCAATAGAATACCAGACCCTATTCTCTGGGATGTGAGTTCATAAGTGTCCAGAGAGTTTTTGTGAATGAAATCAAATGCGCTGCATAAATTGTGTTGCAATCATGTATTTTACAGCATTATTTTCCTCTGGAGAAGAAATAGAACACTTAGAAAAGGGAATAAACTTTTTTTTTTTCAGATCATATATTTGCCTATGAAGAAATCCTTTGCTGCCCACGTCGCTGGAATGAAGAGAAGCATGGATAAAGAAGAGACACTTCTTCTTCAGGTTGACTCCAGGAGACTGATTCAGGTAGTGCTGAGGGCATGTTTTCTCTGCAGGTCTAATCCTGAAGCAGTATAGTCATTCCTTGAACACTGAACATTTGCATGGAAGGGTCCCTGGGTAGTATGCAGGATAAGGTAAATTTGTGAATAAAGTGGAACTGTCTCCTTGAACCAGTTTGGGCAAATTCCTACGATGCCAGAGCAGAGGGAAGAGTTTCCAGGAACAGTAGATCCTTGCTACTCCTGGCCTTCAACCTACCAGAAGTGCAGAAAAGACAAATTACTTAATAGGGAAATAGGCAAATGCTCAATTACCTCCTGACATAATCTGATGGCCAAAAACATTAATTAGTAGTCTGCTGTCCTGGGCCTTTAACTTAAACACTGAGCATTTTGCCGTCTCATACCCCTGAGTGTGAGCTGGTTCTGACTCACTCCTGTGAGTTCTAAACAGAACTTCTCCTCTACCTTGAAGTGGGCCATTCATTTTTTGGGTCATTCTTGGGAGAGAAAGAGGAGGATGTGTGTGTTCATGTTTGTTGTCTTTTGACAAATGCCACAGAGCAGTATGTATGTGATTTAATAAGAGACATATCAAAATGCGCTGTGGAGTTAAAAAAAAATACACACACACACACCGTGATGGCTAGGCTAAAGTGTCAACTCAGCCAGATAATTCTGCCCAGTTGTTTGATCAAGCAAGCACTGGGCTAATTGTAATACAAGGACATTTATGGACTTTAGTCATCAGTGAGTTCATTGCATAGATGGCTGATTACATTTACAATCAACCAAGGAGATTGCAATGAGTGACATTTTACCCAATTAGCTAAATGCCTTAAAAGGGGAAGTGATTTCAGCATTCAGAGAATATCTCAATCTCTACTTCAGACAGCCATTGTCTCCTAGGAACTCATCAAAGACCTTCATTGGAGTCCCTGGTTTGCAGCCTGCCTGTGGAATTTGGACTTGTGCATCCCCACAGTCACAGGAGACAATTCTATAGAATCTTTTACTATTTACAGATATCTCCTGTCAATTCTGTTTCCCTAGTGGGAGGGAGGCGCCTAATCACTTGAGCCACCTCCGCTCCCAGTCACCTCTGCTCCTTAGGTTTATTAACCTTCTATGTTGGATTTCAGGTGTTCACCAACTCCCACAAATCCATGGTCTAAAACTAACTGCTTAAGGGTCCCTGACCTATGATATTTAATAATCTCAAATAATCTGGAATATTTAGTGTCACTAGGTAAAATACAGAATGTCCAGTTAAATTTCGATTTCAGATAGACAACAAATAATTTCTTAGTATGTCTTACGCAAAATTTGCAATATCTGAAATTCAATTTTAATGGGGAATCCTGTATTTTGTTTGCTAATCTGGCAATCCTATGAAAATCCTCCCAAATTTTAGCTGTACCAACTAATTCTTTCTAGGATGTCCTGGCTTGGAGATGACCTAGATGATAATTATGGGACCAGGTTCTTCAGGCTGAAGTCAAATACTCAGAATTGAACCAGAAATTGGATATCTGTTGGCTTATTTAAAAATCAGGGGCTTTAGGGAATTGGATAAGGCTCAAGTGATAGGGCTTTCACCTACTGTATAAGAGGAATCCAGTTTCAATCCCTGGGGCCTCCTGGTGAAAAAGAAGAGGAGGAAGCATGCCTGTGTGGTGAGCCAGTGCCCACATAAGTGAGTCATACACCAAGATGATGATGCAACAAAAGAGAGACCAAGGGGAAAGTCAAGGTGAAGCCAGCAGAGACCAGGAACTGAGGTGGTGCAATTGATAGGGAACCTCTCTCCACATCAGAGGTCCCCAGGATTGAATCCTGGTGAATCCCAGAGGAGGAAAATGAGAAGAGAAGACAAAAAAAGAGAAATAGATACAGAAGATCACGCAGCAAATGAACACAGACAGCAAAAAAAGCAGGGTGGGGGGAAGGGTTGGGTGATAAATAAATAAATCTTTAAAAAACAGTGGCTTTAATTGCTATGTTTTACCTCAAGGATAAAGCTGTATTGTTACAATGATGTGGTCACTGAAAGTAAGAAATGTTTTGAATTCACACGTAACTGAGTATATTATTGTCAAAGACCTTAAAGTATCTAAAGTTTGAACTATTTTAGTCTTTAAGACGAACATTAAAATACTAGCTGAATTTGGATAAGGATGAAGAGAACTAGCCTACAAGTGAATTTTCATTATTTAAATCACTTTTATTAACAATAAAAAATTTATAAGCACTTATTTATATAAGTCACACAAAATCCTAACATGGAGGATGCGAAACTGAGAGCGCTCTATGACTTTTTAAGTAAATCAACACGTTATCAAAAGACAAAGTCGGAGTGACAAATGTTAGAATCTTAATATGGAAGCAGTGGAAACAAGGATTACCATAATAGGCATGATTCTGTTACACAGAAGATGAAAAAGAAATTATGATTAGACCAGGGGTTCTTAACAAGGAGTCTGTGAGTTTGAATTGAAATTTAAAAAAACATTCTTATGGGGACATGTTGGTGTGGGTGTGATATATTTATTAAATAATACACAGTATAGATTTGGTAAGAGGTCTGTGGTTTTTACCTGACTGGCAAAGGGGTCCTTGGAACAAAAAAGGTTAAGAACACCTTTCTTAGACCCTGAGTTGCCCAAATGCCTCTGAAGGGCTCCAATTTAAAAAAACAAATAAATAAACCTTTCAATCCATTTCTCTCTCTTAGTAGCTAAAGTACATTTTGTATTTCCTTCACTGCATTTCTGTGTAGGGTTTTAGACTGTTCCATAAAGCGGTGTGCTTATGTTTAACAATAGTCTCTCCAAGGAAAAAACAAGAGTCCTGATATGTAGCATTTGTCAATTTCCATGGTGTAAATAATCTCACCATGGGTGACATCAAGCTAATATGTTTAACAACCTGTTTGCAAAATTCCTGATAATTTAACAACCAGCTGTTGCAAGCCTGTGTGAACTGGTTCCATTTCTATGACTGCATATAATGCATCTAACTGGGTTTCATAATCTAGGTGTTCTCTTTGTTAATTGATGTGCATATCCTGAAATCTGTCAGCACAGGCAAAAGAAAAAAAAAGAAGAAAGAAAGAAAAAGAAGGAGGGAAGAACAATACAGGAATTCTAAGAGTTTAATTAGAAATTTTGAATGGGTTTGGGAAGGTACAATAAATACCTTGAGAATTCTGTAACTTTCATTCTCCTAGGTTTTCCTACTCTGAAAAGAATTTAAATAAATACTTAAATGCTTTCAAAGTTGCACAGTTCTCTAATAACTCAGTGGGAAAGAACTGATCATCACAGAAAAGTGGAAGTGAGTTACCTCTTTAAACAGATTTATTCTACTTGGTTTGTATAGAATTTCCTCTTCTCCTTCTCCTTCTTCTTTTGCCTAGTGTCATTAGAGCAATTATATGAAAAGCTTTAAATGGATTCAGTAACAGCCAGCAGAATTCCGAAAGATATAAAATAGTAGGTGGCTTTCTTTCTTTTTCTTCAGTGAGCCACCTTGAACTGTGCTCCTTAAGTTTTGAATTCCTTCCAATTCTTGGTTAGGAAACCGGCAGTGCAGAAAGCAGTGATGGCTGTTAACTAGCCAGTGCCATTCTTCATTTGGCTAGCATGGAATAACATTCTATCATGATTCCATCTCAGATGGGGGTGGTGGTGGTGGAGGGTTTCATTTAAAGAATTAAAATGGAGATGCAAAATACATAGCCCTCGATATTCTTCCTAAAATAGTTTCAGCTTTATTGTTCTGTCCTAGCTACTTATTTGTGGATGCTACCTCTGCAGTTTTAATTTTAAGATACAGTTTTTTGTTTGTGTGTGTGTTTGTTTTTAGGTACAGAGACCAGAGATTGAACCCAGGACTTCATATCTGGGAGGCTGGTGCTCAGCCACTAAGTCACATCAGCTCTCCTGAGTTGGCTCTCTCGTCTGTTTGCTCCTTGACTATTTTTACTTTGGGAGGCACTGGGAACCAAACTGGGACCTCCCGTGTGAGAGGCGGTGCTCAACTGCTTGAGCCACAGCCGCTCCTGGGATATAATTTTAAGTTTTGAAAGACAAGAAGAGAGGCTCTATTGTTTGTGCTACCAATTGTTTCTTTCCAGTAGTGGAAATTCTATATGATTGGTAACCATTCATGGATGGGACATTGATACATGCTACAAAAATTTTTCTACACCACAGGTGTTAGGTTGATTTAAACTTTTTCTTTGGAACTGGTTTAAAAAAAACTGCTTAAGACATTCCTAATTTTATATATGGAATCTTGCAAAAATTTAATTTTAGGACAAGGTTTGATTTATGGTTGGAGATTGACATATGGAATGGTTAAGTTCATGTGTCAGCTTGGCTAGGTTATGGTGACCAGTCAATCAAATAAGCATTGGCCTGATTGTTATTGTGAGAGTATTTTGTAGATTTTGTAGATTTTGTTGATTGCATGTATGGATAATTACATATACAATTAACGAAGAAGATTGCCCTCAGCAATTAAATATCTCATCCAATCAGTTGAAAGCCTGATGATCTCAGCAGTCAGAAAGAAGAATTTCTGTTTCTATTTCAGCCAGCCAGCTTCTCTTGGGGAATTCATTGAAACCTTCATCCAGGTTCCTAACTTGCAGCCTGCTCTATGAAATTCAGACTGGCTGATTCCCACGGTGGCATGAGCCGATTCCTATAAGAAATCTCAATATTTACATATATATATATATCCTGTTGGTTCTGTTTCTTTAGAAAATCCTGACTAATACAACGTATTTGGAAAATTATTAAATATCCCAGAATGCAGTAGTGGATAAGTATGTTTCAAAATTCTGACTTAAAGGAATTCATGCAGGGAAAATTTGAAGGTGTAAAGTGCATTAGCTAAAAGTTTGTAATATAAAGAAATTATAAAAGTGACTTGCATTTGAATTACTACATGGTAACATATGCAAATTAAATGTAACACTTCAATGGCTTAACATACAGAAGAGTCCAAACTTATGCCTAAAGAGAAAATGTATTCAATAAGTTATTTTCCATAATTAATAAGATAAAGTATAATTTAAAAACTTACTAAAGCTCCTGTGTAGTTAAAACCCTTCCAAGTTTAATCAGTAGAATGACTCCATTGTAAAAACATGTGGAGAGAAATCTATTATATTATTTCCTTGATCCCTTCTTAGTGTTGATTAATTTATATGAAATAAAACTATGTGATAATTGCCAAGACAGGTCAAGTAGCCACAAGGTATAAGACAATGGTATGGAAGATTTGTATATCATTTAATGGTGAAAAAAAGTGATATGTGGGTAGCATCTGGAATAAATTAATACTAGGTTACAGTTATACTATATTTTACTTTTAAGATTCTGGAAGCTAAATTTTACCTTTTTTAGAAATAAAAACAATATGTTGAAAGTGTTCACTTTCATGTCTTGTCATGGGTCTATAAACAATGTCTTATATGTTAAAAAATTTAACATGTAACTGATTTTGATGACGTGACAAATCATGAACAGCTTTAAAAATTACCATGCTGAAAATATATTTGTGTATATGACTATGTAAGTCTACGTAAAATACCTTTGGACATTTGTTAGCTAAAATGCTCATATTCGTGATAGTTTAAGAGAATATTGGTTATAAAAAGTACTTGAAGTCAGATTAACCTTTATTATTTTTGTAACAAAATATAACATTAACCATATTTATTTCTTTGTTGTGAGTTTTCACTTTTTAAACACTTGCTTAGAGACTTTGTTGATATAAACAGTGAATTACAAATGAAATTACAAATGAAATAATTCTTTAAAATAGACTACTAATTTAAGCTGTTCAAATGAATTTTATTTAAACAATAGTTAATATAGGATAAAAGAAATTTGAATATTAAGATTGATGCCCAGAAAGCTATCTTTTTGAAGAGAAATGAATTGCCATAAGTGTGGAGTTTTGTTCAGAACCTTTGGAAGAAGAAAAATGTACATCTCACATTTATATTCAATTGGGGAAGTATGTACACTGTGTGGGTGAAGAGAATCTTTAAATATAAATGGTAGATATTTTCCCTTTTAAAGGGAAAGCATGCAATTTTGGTTTAAATGTGCCATTTATGTCTTAACTGTGATGACAATGCTTGGTTATGATAAATCTTAGTGTTGTGAGGGTTTAAATAACTAAACATCCATTTAATATTTTTTCCTTTACTAATGAATGTTACATGTATTTACTAAATACATTCATATGTGGAGGAAATGCATGAAAGTTTTGGAAAGGAGAGGTGAATAGCACTGTTCAATAATGCAAATAACCATAAGGAACTCTATTCCAAATAGACAGTATAGAAAACTATTAGGAAAAAAAAGTGTCGTTCAGCGAAGGCTTCTTAGTCTTTCACTGCATGGCACACTTAAGTGTTCAAAAATTTGCCATAACCCACTTAGAAGAGGATGAATATACCTCAAGGGGTCTTAGAGAAGGGTGGGAAAGAATTTTAGCACGAGTGGTGCTTGAATTGTCAGGAGGGCTCAGGCTGTTTGCCTGAATTCCAAGAGGAAGAGAGCAGTGAGGCAGGGACAAGGATCTAAGCCAAAGAGTTTGGTGCACGTGAGCAGGCCGTGTGGGGGAGGCGTTTCAAAGGCTGACACACCACCTGATGAGGCACTTGAGGGAGAACTTCATTATGACTCTCAGTAGTCATGATACTGAGAAGTACTCCACTAGCTGAATGGATTAAAATGTATCTTTTTTATTTTTAGGAGACAAGTAATTAATACTAAAGCAGATGTTAAGGAGTTGCTAAGTGTACTCGATATCTAGTAGCACCAGACAAGCTAGCTGAATGCAGTTAATGATTGCTCAGAAAGGTCGGGAAGTAATTCCACAAGAGAAGAAAGAGGTGGACCTGCCTCAAAGAATTCGATATTCTTAAATGAGAGATCTGCAGTTCCGAAAAGGCTCTTGAGACGCACCTGCTCCCACTGGACCCTCCCTCCCCCTCCCCCATGGGCTTCCCCTTCCAGAAATGGGGCGAACTTGGCTCTCATCTCCCGCAGGTGACAGCTCGGCTCACATTTGTCCAAATCCCAAAATGATTCCTGGAAGATCTGCCCCTTTTTACGGTTTCTTGGCAGAGCTTGTAAAATGAAATGTTTTTACTAAAAGCAACCGATTTTGCCTTCACATTTGACGTTCAACCTGTGCACATTTTAGTGATTCCCAAGAATCTGATTCGGAAGTAGAGCATCAGGTCCGATACAAAGGGATCACCTTAACCAACAGCGCTTTTTCTGTTTGTTTTTTAAATAAATAAAACACAGCTCTCTGTAAGTATTGTGAGGATTCCTACTTGGTTTTTCCCGAGCAGGAAAGGCGGGTGACTGGAGTTGCCAAGAGGCTCGGAGCAGAAAAGGGGTGAAATTAGGGGCTGTGGGCCTCTTTCCCTTCTTTGCCTTACCCTCCTGGAGGCAGGGATGGGAACCGTGCGAGCCCGGAGGGACTGGACCCGAGGCGCCCCGCCAGAGAGCGGACCCCAGTCCCCGGCCGCGGCCGGGCGCGCGGGTCCGCCCCGATCCCAGGGTGCACCGCGCCCCGCCCCCTCCCCGCTCCGCGTTCCCGCCTCCCCTCGGCCCGCGCCCCCTCCCTCGCAGCTCGGGGAGGCGGGGAAGCGGCGGCGGCTGCTCCAGTCGGGGCTCTCTCACTCACTGGGGAGCCAGGCGGTGGCGGCACCTTCCGAGGGCAGAACCGCGAAGCCAGCTCGCCGGCCGGCTAGTGGGACCGCGGACAGACGGACGGCAGCGCCGACGGACGGACAGCGGGGCAGCCTAGCGGCCCGAGTGGTTTCAAGTTCCGCCATGAGCTGGGGCACGGAGCTGTGGGTGAGTCGGCGACTGGGGCGACCCCGGGCGGCGCGGCGCGTCTGGGTGGGCGTCGCTGGCCGTCGGCGGCGAGAGCGCCTCGGGCGGTCCCCGTCCCCGGCGTGGGGGCGCTCCCGCTCTCCTTTGTGTGCAGACCCCTCTTTCTTCCTGGGCGGGCGTCGAGGGGGGCGGCTGCGCGTGGCCCGCGCTCCCGGCCCTGCCGCTGCGAGGGGCCGGGGCAGCGCCGCGGACATCCGGGGCAGCGGCCGGCGGCTCCCGCGGCCCCGCCGTGCTCTCGCGGGCCCGCCCGCTCCTCCGCCGGCACTTTCCCGGCGCCTGGCCCGGCGCGCGGCCGAGCTCCTTTCCCTTTGTATCTCCCCGCCCCAAGGCGGGGGGGGGAGGGGCACCATTGTCCCGGAGGGCGGCGGGTCGTGGGTGGAGGGGGCTCCGTGTGGTCCGCCCTCCCGGGCGAGGGCGTCGCGGGGCCGGGGCGGCGGGGGAGCGGGAGGCGCCGCCCGCCTCCTCGCCCCAGGTAGGGGGAGCCCGGCGGCTTTGTTCGGCGCCGGCCTCGGGCCAGCCAGGCCCAGCCACACGCCCACTTCCCTCTCGGTGCCTCTGGGCTCCGTACGGGAATGCCTTCGCGAGCCTCTCGCTGGACCAGCGCCGGCCGCAGCCCCTCGTAGCTGGGCTGGCTTTTGGAATCCGAATTAAACAGTGATCGATGGGGCAGCCGAGTTTGCCTGGTTTCCCCAGGGCTTTCCTTCCCCTTCCGTTCTTTATTCTCCCTCGTTCTCTCTCCTTTTCCTTTTCTCTTGCTTGCCCTTCTTGGGCGCTGGAGCCTTCAGACAATGCCCAGTTTCTGGTCGAGGTGGGGGGTGGAGTGTAATGGGCCGGGGAGTTCGCGCCCGAGGCCGCCCCGGAAAGGTGGAGGTGTGGAGGGCATTGATTTCTCGGGTGCCGCGGAGGGGCGGACGGAGTGCGGGCGCCCTCCCGAGGGCCGCCGGGCCGCAGCCACTCCCCTCCCTGCCACCTGCGCGGCGTCCGTGCCTTTTGTTAACACGGAGCTCGTGAAATTACAGCAGAGAAAGGGGAGAAATAACTTTTTTGTGTGTATGCGTGCGGTTAGAATGGGAGTGAAAGGAGATGGATTAATTGAAGGGCACAGGGTTTTCTTACATTATTTTTCACTTCTTATTCACAGATTCGGAATCTTAGAATTCAGAGAGACGTTAGAGCTTAGTTATAAACACCGTGTTAGCCAGCCCAAGAATGTCTCCTACAGCATTCTGAACTAGTGCTTACCCAGCCTGTAAACACGCCACCCAAGAGAAAATACCTCCGGAGCCTCTCCATTCCGTTTATTAGATAGCATTAATTGTTCATATATGCGGGATTATTGAGTAAATTGTAATAATGAACCATTTTATAATTGGTTAGGTTTTCAGGCATTACTGACCTTTTTCCTGTCACTTTGTACATTCCATAATTGATTATAGACTGTCATCAGTTCAAAGAGAGGGCATCGTTTTACTTTACATTTTTATAATTAGAAACTTTATTTTTACATACTTGATGACCCACGTTTTAGAGGAAGCTAAAATGTAAACAGAATACTTGAAAAAATAGTAGACTTAACTCTTAATTTGGATTCTTTTTAAAAACCCAATTTGCATCACCTTATTGAAAAACAGTTTTTTGGGAAGACTAAAGTATGTGTTTTTTAAAGAGTCAAGAATATAATATTCAGAAACTATTCTCATACCCACCCTCCTGCCACCTCTGCTATTTCGTTATTTTTAGTTATTTAAAAAGTTTCTCAGCAATTTGAAAAGGTAAAATGTGAAAGGGAATTTTCTTTTTAAATAAAGAATGCATTAATCTTTTTGGAAATTCTGAAGAAATAGTCTAATTTTTCTCTTAAAATTCATTTTCATATTTTAAATTTTTTAGTGGTTTGAGGATTTGGGGAAAACATTTACTAGAAACTAAACAATGTAGAATCAACTCATATCAACTCTGTGTTTAAACCTTAGATAAGGAGAATCTGGTCTAGAGGTCTATTGGGGTTAGAAGAGACCTTAGAAAAATTTGATTAGATTTCCTATTTCACTGTTCTCAGTTTTGAATAAGATTATTGTGCTTGCAGTGGATTGTCATAAAGTACAAAACATCTGTACTGTGTTTTTACCATTAAGGAATTTGAGGTTGGGAAAATTCTTTTGAAATTTTGAATTTAGGGACCAGTTCCCATTATTTCACATTTAGGATCACATTACTGTCCACAAGCCATTTTAATTATTGAAAATATTTTGTTACAAAAATATGCAGTTGTGCATTCACACTCAAGTGTGTTTCTTGTAGTATTTTGGAGTTTTATTGTATTTTAATGCTTCTGAAGTCTTATGTTAAATTTACAAGAAAGTAATTTAATATAACCCCTTAATACTGACACTGGGGAACAGGACTGAGTGATAGTCTTCATGTGGAGAGTTTTGTTGTATGGTTGTGAGAGAATAGTAATTACTGGTAATGACTTTAACCTGTGCTTTAAATGTTTCTAATACTCCAAATGAGCATTTAAGTAAGGTCGTGAATATATACTAGGATCACAGTTCTGTGTTCTGGGTAATGCCAAACAAAGAAATGACAGTGTCTTAATTTCAAAAGGCACTGTAAATATAAAGATTGCATCTTAGCCATTGCTTATTGTGTTGATTTCCTTATTGAATAGCAAGAATGGTTGGATCAGAGTCCAAATAGGAACTAATAATTTCATGAAGCACAAATTTGTAATTATTAGCTCTTCCTACCAAGTAGGGAAATTAAAGATTGGAGAAGTGCTGTGTTTAGTCAATACAGTCTACTTATTAGGAGATGGCTTTTAGTTTTTTGAGAAGCTAAAGTTGAAAAAAAAAAAAAAGATCTGTATGGGTTGTGAGTGTATATGTGTGCATAGATATGGAAAAAAATATGGCTTAGCACATCACACTCATGATTTATTCACAAATTTGCTCTTCAAGGGAAACAGTAAAATACTAGAAATAAGGAATGAGGTAATTAGTCTGGGAGAAGATAGGTTCGAATATCTACTTTGATTTAATTCGTAGGGACTTATAAACCTTTTCATGCATTAGTTTTCTGGTCTATATGATCTGTAGCCATTAGTTTTAAGAGTGTATAATTTAAGGGCCGTTTTTATTTTCTTCATACTACTGTCAGTGTTCATTTCAAAGTTAATGATACCTTTTTGGAAGAAATTCAGAAATATGGTTTGGATGATAGTTAAGGTGGATTCTATAATCTTAAACCTTTAATCTTAAACTTCTCATTAAATGCTTTGTTATCTTTATCCTTATATATTTTATATTCTTGGGAAAGAACTGAATACCACATTATATAGCACTTTTTGAAAATCACACTTCTATTGTAAGTGTGCTAGATTGTAAGATCCTTGAGGATGGGGACTGGGCTAATTTTTGTTTCTTTTGTTTTCAGTGCCTGTAGATATAATTTGTCTAATTGAATTAAGAGGTCATTGGATTACCCTGAGTATTGATTACTGATTAGTATTTTCTAGGGAGTCTTTAGTGTTCTGAAGTCCTTTGTAGGTGATGATAGATTAGGTGATAGGTTATGGGGTTCAAGAAACCCTAAACAAGCTGAAGCCAAAATGATGACATTAAAGAGATAAATATTAACTTCAGTACTTGAGCTAAAAGTATTTTGCAGGTTGGGGAAGAACTGACCTAAGGCAGTTTATATGGATTTACTTGACAGATAGCTTGGTTATGTGACTGGCAAAAAAGCTAGTGAAATCTTAGGCCATAATAATAGGTTTATGTAGAACAGAGGAATTGGGTCTCATTGTAGCCTATACTGGTTAGACCATATCTGTGTATTGACTTTAGCTTTGTTTTAGATTTTTAGAGGGCACTTGTCTAGAGGAGTTTTCTGAAGGAATTCAGTTTAGTTTATCAAACAAAGTAACTATTGAATGCCTATGGTATGGGAAGTGCACCATTCTTTATATGGTGGGATTTATAAAGGTTTAGGTTGGTCCTACCCTGATGGAATGTAAGAGGCATTGTGAGGTGATACTACTTTCCTAATTCCAAAATACTCCCCTACATTGTTATCACTGTCCAGAATGTTCTTTAAACAGTTCCTATCAATTCCCTCTCCTCAGACTATGCATTCTGGATATTATCTCTCTTATGGAACTCTAGTACCTTATATTACAGTTATTTCTTGTACAGTCAAATCTTTGGGAAGTAATCATGGTGTAAAAAGGATTACCATGTTCAGCATTGCATTACAGATGTTGCTGCCATTAGTTAGGGAGGGCAAGAGCTAGCAAGACACCTGTTCATACCACCTTTCATATCTGACTTTATTTAGGTAGAAGCTGAAGACTGCATCTCATCAGTTTCTCCTTTGCATTGCAATTCCCTACTTAACTCATGTCCACTCACTTTCCCTACCTTTTTAAAAGTCACTCTCTCCTTTAGTCTATAAATTGTGGGTTTGACTGGAAACTTAAAAACCCATTCTACCAGTTATTTCTATGTATTAGGCCCTGTTTGTAGACAGAAAATAAGGCAAGAGAATGCTAATGGTTTATAATTATTAAGCACCTACTATGTGCATTTGCAAGTGGCATCTTATTTCATAATCTTCACTCTTTAAACCTTTTCAGTTACAAAAAAAAGTCTGTCTTGGGGAACATAATCATACCTGCAGCAAATTAAAACAATAGGAAAAGAGAATTATATAAAGGTTGTGTTTTAGAGGAGGCAAAAGTTGTTTAATTTTTTAGTTTAGGTCATGTACATCTGACATATCAAAAGGATGTAATAAGAAAGCTGATGATTATCCATTCAACAGATGTTGATTCTTTGCCTCCCGTGATTTAGGCACCAGGCTAGGTTTTATAGGGCATACCTAAAGGAATCAGTTAGATATTAGCAAGAGGCTCAGATAGCTCATGTAGGGAAATAAGATTTAAGTAAGTAACCAGAAAGCAAGTGGAAAGTAGTATGAATTTAGAACTGTCAAAAATTACTTTAGATATCGCAGGGCAAGATTTAGGAAGGTTCTTGAGTCTGTATTATTTGACCTAGATTTTGAAATAAGTAGGATTATTCATGTCCCTAGTTGAGGATGAATGCCCTAAGGAGGAATTAGTGGGAGTTCCTGAGAAGTTCCTGGAGGGCAGAGATCATGGAGTTTTCATTGCTAATGCTGCCTGCCGTAGAGCCTGCCCACAGTAAGATCTTTAATGAATGTTTTTAGGACTGATGGGCGGATAGTGGTTAGGTTTGACTTGAATTTGAGTGTAGGATGCCTGATAGTGGTGATGAAGGATAGTCTGAGACCAGGCTAAGAAGTTTTTCTGACTGAATGCTTGATTCATTAACCTATTTTGTGTGTGTGTGTGTGAGTAGTTACACATTAATAGGTAAGAACCCAATTTTCAGATCACTAAAAAATCTACAGAAAGACCTTAGTTTATGTTAGTGGAAGAGATTACCTCTTCTCAGTCCTTTGGTGGAATCCCCTGGGTTTTAGAAGATGAAAGTTAAATTGACTTTCATCTCTCCTCCAAGAATATTTGAAAGAAATTGGTTGCTTTAATAATGTTATTGGTTCTGAAATTAGTGTTGTATTTGTTACATATATCATCAGGGAATGTATTGCAACTTGTTTAAATGTTTTTCCTTTTCCCCTTATCTATACTTAGTATTTTAAATTCTGTATCAGTTTAGTTTAGTTACTAGTGCTTTTTTGGGGGCTGGGGTGGGGGAGAGGGACACTCATTGGGAAATGCAGTAAATTTTTAACCTTTCCCCATTTCTGCTTTAATTATTACTTCAATGAGCTGATTTTATGCATTCATATAATAAGAGAAGTTTTTCATATTAATAATAATTATAAGGGAAAGTTTTCCTTAAGTTCTTGGGAAAGAACTAAAAACCTCATGAAAGATGTGGAATATTTGTATTGTCTACTTGTTATCAATTGAAAAAGCATCAGTCTAAATAAAGAGTCAGTTTTTCCTATTTTTGGCACACCATTATTTTTTTGTTTTGGGGGAGTTAAATGTCCTCTGTTTTGTCCCTGCTGTATGCCTAATTTGAGTGAAAGGAAGTGGCATTTAGTAAGCCTTCAACTATTCCTTAAATTAGGGAATCAATTAGTTACTATAACATTATCATCAAAATGTTTTTTTTTTTTTTTTAAGATTTATTCATTTATTTAATCCCCCCCCCCTTGTCTGTTCTTTGTGCTCTGTGTCTATTTGCTGCGTCTTGTTTCTTTGTCCGCTTCTGTTGTCAACAGCCGCACGGGAAGTGTGGGCGGCGCCATTCCTGGGCAGGCTGTACTTTCTTTCGCGCTGGGCGGCTCTCCTCACGGGCGCACTCCTTGCGCATGGGGCTCCCCTACGTGGGGGACACCCCTGCGTGGTGTGGCACTCCTTGCGCGCATCAGCACTGTGCATGGGCCAGCTCCACACGGGTCAAGGAGGCCCGGGGTTTGAACCGCGGACCTCCCATGTGGTAGATGGACGCCCTAACCACTGGGCCAAGTCCTTTTCCCTCATCAAAATGGCGCCTCGGGGGTGATCACCGGACATCGTGGATCCTCACAGGGTCCACTGGATGGAATGGAGGAGAGTATGGGCCATGATGTGGACCATTGTCTATGAGGTGCAGAGGTGCCCAAAGATGTACTTACCAAATCCAATGGATGTGTCATGATGATGGGAACGAGTGTTGTTGGGGGGGGAGAGGGGGGGTGGGGGGGTGGGGTTGAATGGGACCTCACATATATATTTTTAATGTAATATTATTACAAAGTCAATTAAAAAAAAAAAACAAAAAAAAATGTTTTGAATGCTATGGTTGTTTAGTGTACTTTTTTATTTTTTAAACCAAACTGTTTACTTAGTTTAACTGTATGAATCCTTTCTGTAATCTGGGAAAATAACTAGTTGGATCTTTTGATATGAAACTTTTCTCTTTATTTAGGTCTGGGACTCTCATTTCCTTGATGATTTGAGTATAATTGATTATCTATAGTAAAAGCAGATTTCATGGCCCACTGGATTCTGAAAATGGGAGCAGAGAATAGTGGTTTATTATGTGCTCTGACTATTGATGGATAGTCATGTATAAGAATAATGTAAACTGTCTGAGAATATTAAAAAATTGTGAAAAAAATGCTGACTTTTGGAGAGTACAAATAGTTAAAGTGATTCTGAGAAAATTTTGGTGAAATTGTGGTTGGTTGAGATTTTTTCCAGAATAAATTACAAAAATCAAAATCATTATAGTGAATCAGCTATGGTTAATAGCTTTTATTTTTTTAAAGATTTATTTCTCTCCCCTGCCCCCACCCCCCAAGTTGTCTGCTCTCTGTGTCCATTCGCTGTGTGTTCTTCTGTGACCACTTCTATCTTTATCAGCACCGGGAATCTGTGTCTCTTTTTGTTGTGTCAGCTTGTTGTGTCAGCTCTCCGTGTGTGCAGCGCCATTCTTGAGCAGGCTGCACTTTCTTTTGCGTTGGGTGGCTCTCCTTACAGGGTGCACTCCTTGTGCGTGGGGCTCCCCTACGTACGGTACACCCTTGCGTGGCAGGGTACTCCTTGTGCTCATCAGCAGTGCGCATGGGCCAACTCCACACGGGTCAAGGAGGCCTGGGTTTGAACTGCGGACCTCCCATGTGGTAGGCAGATGCCCTATCCATTGGGCCAAGTCCGCTTCCCAATAGCTTGTAAATTAACACAGAAGCCACTACTTTTGAATCAGTCTTTGAACTCAATTTAGTTAACATTGTTTACTACTTGTAAAGACTGAATATATTTAATATTTTGGTTTTTAAATCTAAAAATTCCTTATATCACCTTCATTAAATTTTTTCCTAAATATATTAACAACATTCATATACTTTATTTTTAAATGAATATACTCATGTAACTCCAGTTCAACTTATGCTATCCCCAGTAAATACCGGATGCCCTCTCCCCTGAAGCAAAGGTAACCGCCATTCTGATTTATCACCATCCATTAGTTTTGTTGTTTTTTGTTTTGGTAGGTTTTAAAACTTCATGTCAGTGATATCATGCAATTTGTTCTTTAAAAAAAATTTTTAATTGTGGTGCCTCCCCCTCCCCAAGATTTCTCCATTTTAAGCATTTTTAAGTGCACAATTCAAGGGCACTAATTACATTTGCAGTGTTGTGCTACCATTACCACCATCCATTACCAAATCCTTTTCATCATCCCAAACAGAAACTCTGTATCTATTATGCAATAACTCCCCATTCTCTTCTTCCTCTAACCCCTGGTAACCTCTAATCTTTCTGTACCTATAAATTTTCATCTAAGTGGAGTCATAAAATATGCCCTTTTGTGTCTGGCTTATTTCATTTATCAATATTTTCAAGGTGCATCCTTGTAGTATATATTGGTACTTCATTCTTTTTTTATGGCCAAGTAACATTCCCTTTTAAGGATATATATATATCACATTTTGTTTAACCATTCAACTGTCGATGGACATTTGGGTTGCTTCTAACTTTTGACTGTTTTGAATAACATTTTCTTAGTTTTCTAGGTCTGCTATGACAGATACTACAAAACTGCTTGTTTCAATAACAGGAATTTTTTTTTTCAAAGATATATTTATTTATTTCTCCCCCCTCCATCCACTGTTTACACTCTGTATCCATTTGCTGCGTGTTCTTCTTTGTCTGCGTGTTCTTCTTTGGCGGCTCCAGGAACTGACCCTGGGACCTTCCGGAGTAGGAGAGAGGTGATCATTCTCTTGTGCCCCCTCAGCTCCCTGGTCTGCTGTGTCTCTTAGCTCTCCCCTGTGTCTCTGTTGCATCATCTTACTGCGCCAGCTCTCTGCATGGGCCAGTACTCCTGCACGGGGCAGCAGTCCTGTGCGGCCCAGCACTCTGTGTGGGTCAGCTTGCTACATGGGCCAGCTTCCCTTCACCAGGAGGCCCTGGGTATCAGACCCTGGACCTCCTATATGGTAGACGGGAGTCCAATTGCTTGAGCCACGTCTGCTTCCCCAAAACAGGAATTTATTGTCTCACATGTTTGGAGGCTCAAAGTCCAGAATCAAGATGTCGGCAGGATTATGCTTTCTCTAAAATCTGTGGCATTCTGGTGGTGCCTTGCTGGCAGTCATTCTCCCCCTCTGTCACATGGCCCTCTGTCTTCTGTTCTGGCTTCTACTGACTGACTGTATCCAAATTTCCTCTGCTTATAGGGGCTTCAGTCATACTGAATTAAGGCATACCTGGATTCAATTTGACCTCATCCAAATTGGATCTTTGAAGATCCTGTTTAGAGATGAGTCCATACCTACAGGAGGGTGGGAGTGGTGCACATTAGGATTCACCATTCTAGATGTCATGAAGAACATTTGTGATTCATGAGAGTAGGTCCAAATATCAATATAAGTTTGGAAAAAGTTGATTCCAACTCTTGTGGATGACCTCACTGGAGGCATTAACTGCAAATGTGGTGGAAATAGCAAGAGAACTAGAATTAGAAGGGGAGCCTGAAGATGTGACTGAATTGCTATAATCTCATGATAAAACTTGAATGGATGAGGAGTTGCTTCTAATGGGTGAACAAGGAAAGTAGTTTTTTGAAATGGAATCTACTCTTGGTGAAGATACTGTGAGCATTGTTGAAATGATAACAAAGGATTTAGAATATTACATCAACTTAGTTGATAGAGCAGCAGCAGGGTTTGTGAGGATTGACTCCAATTTTGAAAGAAGTTTTTTGTAGGTTAAGATATGCACAT
The DNA here is from genome assembly GCF_030445035.2 of Dasypus novemcinctus. Classification (NCBI taxonomy): domain Eukaryota; kingdom Metazoa; phylum Chordata; class Mammalia; order Cingulata; family Dasypodidae; genus Dasypus; species Dasypus novemcinctus. The sequence continues at coordinate 32,497,847 of NC_080681.1, read as the reverse complement.
TATTTTTTTAGACATAATGCTCTTGCACACTACACAGACTACAGTACTTATATATGTACTGGGAAACCAGAACATTTGTGTGACTTGCTTTATTGTGATAATGACTTTATTATAGTGGTCTGGCGCTGAACCCACAATATCTCTGAGGTATTGCCTGTGAAGTATCTGTTTAAATGCCTGTTTTCAGTTCTTTTGGGTATATACTTAAAAGTGGAATTGCCACACCTTATGGTAATTCTGTTAAAATTTCTGAAGAACCTATATATACTCTTGTGTCTGAATTTTTCCATTTAATACTATATTGTAAGATATATTTTGAGAACTCTTTCTTTGGTTAGTTTGTAGAACTTGTTTTTATATGTAGGATTTGTATTTGCTTTTGCCATGTTACTACTAGTCTGGGACAATCTTAACCCAAGTTCAGGATTTGAAATTCTTGTTTGGTTGTTGGATTTTTTTCTGTCCTCATATTTGTGTTATGCTATCAAAACAAAGGTCCTAATTTTCCAGGATTGACAAACATCTTCAGGACAAAAGTGTTTTCTGTGTTCTTTTACTTTTATGGGTTCTCATTTTTAATTCCCTTTATGACCTTGTAATCCCCTCATGTCTTATTTGGGGTGCTTTAACATTTTTTAAAATAAATTTTATCCATATTTTTGAAGTTTTGTCCAGCAAGATAGTGATAGTCGAAAGAAAAGTCTAGGACCAGATGGCTTCACATTAACAAATTGAAGGAAAAAAACCACTTGATCATTTCAATTGATGCAGAAAAGACATTCGACAAACTCCAGCATCCTTTCTTGATAATAACACTTTGAAAGATAGGAATAGACGTAAAATTCCTCAGTATGATAAAGGGGATATATGAAAAACCCACAGCCAACATCATACTCAATGGGGAGAGATTGGATGCTTTTCCTCTTACATCAGGAACTAGACAAGGATGCCCAATGCCTGCATTATTATTCAACATTGTGCTAGAAGTTCTAGCTAGAGCAATTAGTCAAGGAAATTTAAAAAGGCATCCAAATAAAAAAAGGGAAGTAAAAGTCTCACTATTCAAGGATGACGTGGTTCTGTATTTAGGAAATTATAAAATATCTACAGAAAAGCTACTTGAGCTAATAAATGAGTTCAGCAGAGTGGCAGGATACAAGATCAACACACAAAAGTCAGGAATGTTTCTGTACACTAGTATTGAACAATCTGAGGAGGAAATAGGGGAAAATTCCATTTACAAAAGGAACAAAATGACCCAAATACCTAGTAATCAGTTTAACCAAAGAAGTACAGGGCTTGTGTGTAGAAAACTACAAAGTAATGCTGAAAGAAATCAGTGAAAACGAACAAATGGAAAGATATTCCGTGTTCACAGCTGGAAGACTAAATATCGTGAAGATGTCAACCTTACCCTAATTGATTTATAGATTCAATGCAATACCAGTCAAAATTCCAGCAGCCTACTTTACAGAAATAGAAAAGGCAAATACCAAATTTATTTAGAAGGGCAAGTGCACCCAAATAACCAAAAGCATTCTAAAAAAGAAGGGTGATGTGGGAGGAATTTCACCACCTGACCCTGAAACATATTACATAACTTCAGTGGTCAAAACAGCATGGTATTTGCATAGAGAGACAAATCAGTGGAATAGAATTGAGAGTCCAGAAATAAACCCTCACTTCTATGGTGATCTGGTTTTCAGTACACCACACCTACAAAAGCTATATTAATGGGACAAAACAGTCTCTTCAACAAATGGTGCTGGGAGAACTAGATATCCATAACCAAAAGAATGAAAGAGGACCATTGTTTGACTCCCTATACAAGATCAACTCAAAATGGATCAAAGACCTAAATATAAAAGCAAAGACTAAAAAACTACTAGAAAAAATGTGGGAAAACCTTAAAGACCTTGTGGTAGGTCCTTCTTAAAATTAAACACATTTTTTTTAACTAATAGACTTTATTTTTTAGAACAGTTTTAGATTTATTAAGTATTGGGCAGATCATACAGAGAGTTCCCATATTACCTACCCACGCATAGTTTCCCTATTATTAACATCTTACATTCATCTAACATCTTACAACTCCCTCTATTGGAGTTGCTTGATGTTTCTCTCATGATTAGACTGGGATTATAGTTTTGGGCAAGAAGATACTAGAGGTAAAGTGCCATTTTCATCACATTATTAGGCAAGGGTATATATTACCAACAGGCTTTATCACTGTTGGATCTCTCTTGTAAAGTTGTTTCTGTGTCCTCGGCCCGCAACTTCCCATATTATACTCTTTAGAAGTAACTATGCAGAGCTCACATTTAAGGAGTGGGGAGACATGCTTCCCTTCCATGGAGTATCTACATAATTTATTTAGAATTCTACATGGGAGATTTATCTCCTCCCTTCCCTCTATTAAGCTATTCAATTATTTATATAGGTATGGACTCATGAATATTTCTTTTATACTTCAGGTTAAAGTCCAGTACTACCTTATTAATTTTTGTTGCTCACTTTGTTCCAGCTTTGGCCATTGGGTGGTTTTTCATTTGGCTTCTCTTCTCCTTTGGCATATCCCCATCAATAATTTTTTTTGACTACTTTCTTATTACAAGATGCTCCAGTCTCAGTTTGTGTATTTCTGCCTGAGTCCTGGAATGAGCCATTTATCCAAGGGGTCCTGGTTTCTTTTATTGGAGAATGGTATTAGAAACCAAGGTCTGGGCACCAGGTGTGCTAGTTGCTTCTGGGGTGTCATTTCTTTAGGCTCTCTCAGCTGACAGAACAAAGAAATACATGTTTGTATACTAACCCATGTATATACACATATCTGTAAATATTTATATATTTAACCATCTATATATCACGTTAAACATAAAAGTTACATGAGTTCTTACTGATGTCTCAAACTAATCCATTGTCACAAGTCAGTCTAGCCTCCTCCCCTCGCTTATCTGTAAATCCCCACTTCCATAGCTCCCACTACCCACCATTCATTATTTAATTGTTCCATTTCAGTACGCATGTACGGCAGTATCACAGTTGTTAACCCATACCCCCCATGGGAAACAACATTTATCAACTAGCGTACAGTGCTTTCGTTTAGTTCCTTTTGCCATTAGTCTATGGGCTCTTCATCTTCAGAGTTACTTAGGTCAGCAGCTTTTCTCCTACCCACTTCAGAGAGGTTATTTCATCTGTAATATGGTTAGATTCTCATCACAATGCATTCTTTCCTGGGATCCTCTGACCTCCTAAATGATAGTTGTTGTTTTTTTAAACTTGGATACATTTGACACATTCTTTTTGCTGTAAAGTGCTGTGGGTTTTGACAAATGCATAATGTCATGTATCCATTTTACAGGGTGATATAGAATAGTTTCACTGCCCTAGAAATGCCCTGTGCTTCACCTATTCATCTTTTTCCACTTATTATAGTTTTATCTTTTCCATAATGTTAGATACATGGAATGATATAGTATGTAGCCTTTTTGAATTGGGTTCTTTTGCTTAGAAATATGTATTTAAGGTTCCTCCATGTCTTTTCATGACTTGATAGCTTATTTTTCTTTATTGCTGAATAATATTCCATTGTATGGATGTACCATCTTTTATCCATTCATCTATCACAGGACATCTTGGTTGTGGTACTTGTTTTGTTTGTTTTTTTTCCCAAGATTTATTTTTTTATTCCCGCGCCCCCCCCCCCCCCCCCCCATTATTTTGTGCTTGCTTTCTCCTTTCTGTGTCCATTTGCTGTGTGTTCTTCTATGTATGCTTTTCTTCTTTAGGCAGCACCGGGAACCGATCCTAGGACCTTCGGGAGTGGGAGAGAGGTGCTCAATCTCTTGCACCACCTCAGCTCCCTACTCTGCTGTGTCTCTTATTAGTCTGTCCTCTGTGTCTCGTTTTGTTGCATCATCTTGGTGCTCCAGCTCTCTGTGCAGGCCAGTATTCCTCCGTGAGCCAGCATGCACACATGCATGGGCCAGCACTCCATGTCGACCAGCTCTCTGCTTGGGCCAGCTTGCCTTCACCAGGAGACCCAGGAGTTGAACCCTGGACCTCCTATATGGTAGATGGGAACCCAGTTGCTTGAGCAACGTCTACTTCCTGACATTCGCTTTTTTAAAAAAAGATTTACTTATTTCCCCCCCCTCCCCTCCTCCCGCCCTGCTGTTTTTGCTCTCTGTGTTGTCTTCTCTTCTTGTTTTTCTCTCTAGGATTCACTGGGATTCAACCCTGGAGACTCCTTATATGGAGAGAGGTTCCTTGTCAATTGCGCCACTTCAGTTCGTGGTTTCTACTGCACTTCACCTTGACTCTCCCCTTATTTCTCTTTTGTTGTGTCATCATCTTTGCTGTGTGACTCACTTGCACGGGCACTGGCTCACCATGCAGGCACTCATGCAGGCACTGGATCACTGTGCGGGTACTTGTGCTCCCCATGTGGGCACTCTTGCAGGTGCTTGCTCACCATGTGAGCACGCTTTCTCTTCTTTTTCACCAGAAGGCCCCAAGGATTGAACCGTATAGTAGGTAGAAGCTCTTATTACGTGAGCCGTTCTGCTTCCCCCAGCACTTGCTTTTTGACACAAAATTTATTGAGATAAGTGATCCCAGTTCCATGTGGTGTTCTGGAACTGTTCAGGTAATGAATTTCTCTTTATGGAAGCAGTGCTCTAGATAGTGAGGAATAAATGATTTTTAGAAGTTTCTGTTTTGATTCGGTGTTCCTAATGATATTGATATCATTTGCTGCTAAAACTGAACTTTAATTTTCTCTGTAACGTAGTTCAACAATGCATTGGGTTATTGGTTTCTGAAATGGGTAGAAATCTAGAGATGTGAAGTGCTTGATGCCCCACCCATATTCCTAGGGCCTTATCACTTCTTTGTTCCTTGTTTTGGCATCCAAAGACTAGTATCTGTATCTCTTTGCTTGAGTGCTTCTTAGAAATTATGGAAGGCCGCTTTGCTCACATTATGGGCCAGAAGTCCCAGATTAGTGCCACCCTTCCAGTAGAGCAGTTTTCTGTCAGTGATGGATGGGATTTGTGTGTCTCTGGTTTTCTTTGCTTAGAGGTTTGTGAATTTTATTCATCTTTCCGAGAACCAACTTTTTGTTTCATTGATTTCCCCATTTTTCTGTTTTCAACTTTATTGATTTCTGCTTCTATTCTTTACTCCCATCTGGTTGTTTTGAGTTTGTTTTGCTCTTCTTTTTCTAGTTTCTTTAGGAGTGAGCTTATGTTTTTTATTTTTAATGGTTCCTCTTTCCTAGAGTAAGAATTTAGTGCTATTAATTTCCCTCTGAGCACTGTGTTAGCTGGGTCCCACAAATTTTAATACTTATGTTTTCATTTTCATTTAGATCCATATTTATATATTAATTTCCCTTGAGACTTCTGCTTTGACCCATGGATTATTTAGAAGTATATTGTTTCTTAGTGTTTGTAGACTTTCCTGTTTTTGTTTTTTTTTTTTTTTTTTGTTGTTGTTGTTATTGTTTTCTAGTTTGATTTCATTGTGGTCAAAGAATGTATTCTGTATAATATCAGTTCTTTTAAAATTGTTGAGATTTATTTTATGACTCAGGGTATATAGTCTATCTTGGTGCATGTTCTTGGGTGCTTGGCAAATGTGTTTTCTAGCTTTTGGGTGGAGTATTCTATAAAGGTCAATTAGATACTTTTGGTTGATGGTGATATTGAAGTCTTCTGCATGCTTGCTCTTTTTCTGTTCATTTGTTCTGTCAGTTGTTGAGAGAAGAATGTTGAAATCTCCAGCCCTAATTAAGGATTTGTCTATATCTCCTTTCTGACACTTTTTGCTCCAAATATTTTACAGCTCACTTGTTACAACTTGTATGTTTAGGGTTGATAGGTGTTGATAAGTCTTTTTGGTGGGTTGAAACCTTTTTTTTGTTTTGTTTTTTGTTTTATACAGGAGTTATCAGAGATTGAACCAAGGACCTTGTACATGGGAAGCAGGTGCTCAACCACTGAGCTACATCCACTCCCCAGGGGTGCACTTTTTATCTAATGTCCCTCTCTGTTCTGAGTACATTTGCTCTGAAGTCTGCTTTATCTACTATGTAGTAACTACGCCTTTGTTTTGATTAATGTTTGCATCTTTTTCCATCATTTTCCTTTCAGCTTACCTGTATCATTATATTTGAAGCGTGTTTCTTGTAGACTTCTTGCAGTTGGGTTTTTTTTTTTAATCCATTATGACATCTCTTTTAATGGGTGTATTTTAGGCCATTTGCATTTCGTGTAATTATTGATATGTTATGACTTAAGTCCTTTATTGTATTTTTTTCTTTTGTTCTGTTTTTTTGTTTCTCTGTTTTAGCTTGCCATCTTTGTGGGATTACTTAAATGTTTCTCAGAATTCCATTTTTGATTGATCTCTATTGTTTTTGAACGTATCTCTTTGTATAGCTTTGTTAGTGGTTGCTCTCTATATTACATACATATACATAACATTACAGTCTACTGATGTCCACATTCTACCAGTTTGAGTGATTATATTTATGACAGTCTTAGATATTTCCACTATGTATATTGAGACCCACATTAGAAATTAGTGTTATAATTGCTTTAATCACCATATGTAATTTAGAAAACTTAAGGAAATTCTTTTGTATTTACTTGTACTTTTGCTCTTTCTCTTGTTCTTTTTCCTTTTCATTTCCAGTATTCCTTGTTTTATAATTTCTTTTTGGTTTAGATGATTTTCTTTAGCTATTAATTTAGGCTACTTTCTTCTCATGGCAAGTTTGCCTGGTTTTCCTTCTTCAAAGAATGTCTTGATTTCTTCTTCATTCTCGAAGGATATTTTCACTGGATGTGGAATCTTGAGTTCACAGTTCTTCTCTTTCATCACTTGAAAAACATTGTGCCATTTCCTTCTGGCCTCGTGGTTGCAGGTGAGAAATCCAGTGCCATTCAAATTGTGTTTCCTCATTTTCCTCTGGCTGCTTCCAGAATTTTTGTCTTTGATTTTGTTTGTTTATTTTATTTTATTTATTTTAAGATTTATTTTTTATTTATTTCTCTCCCCTACCCCCTGCCCCGGTTGTCTGTCCTCTGTGTCCATTTGCTGCATGTTCTTCTTTTGTCCGCTTCGCTTGTCAGTGGCATGGGAATCTGTGTCTCTTTTTGTTGCGTCATCTTGTTGCGTCAGCTCTCCATTTGTGCAGTGCCATTCTTGGGCAGGCTGCACCTCCTTTCGCTCTGGGCGGCCCTCCTTACAGGGCGCACTTCTTGCGCACGGGACTCCCCTACACGGGGGCACCCCTGCATGGCACAGCACTCCTTGCGCGCATCAGCACTGCATGTGGGCTAGCTCCACATGGGTCAAGGAGGCCTGGGGTTTGAACCGTGGACCTCCCATGTGGTAGATGGACGCCCTCTCCACTGGGCCAAGTTCGCTTCCCTGTCTTTGATTTTAGAAGTTTAACTGTGATGCTTCTTGGCATGGATTTCTTGGAATTTATCTGGTTCAGAGTTCATGTAACTGCTTTTTTTTTCCCCCGTTGAGGTTCTGGGGCCAGAGATTGAACCCAGTACCTTATATGTGGCAAACTGGTGCCCAACCACTGAGCCACATTGGCTTTCCTGAGTTGGTTTTTTTGTTTGTTTTGCTTGTTGTTCGTTTTTGTTTTTTTCCAGAAGCATCAGAAACTGAACCCAGGACCCATGTAGGAGGCGGGAGTTCAACCACTTGAGCCACATCCACTCCCTTGATTAGCTTCTTGAATCAGTAGTTTTATGTTTTTGTTGTTGTTTTTTGTTTTATTGTTTTATTTATTTTTGCCCAGTTTGGGAAATTTTCAGCCAGTACTTTTTCCAATACTTTTTTTAGTTCTGTCTTCTTTTGTCTTTCCTTCTGGAACGCCAGTGACATGAATATTAACTCTTTTGTTTTAGTCTCATTTGTGCCTGAGGCTCTGGTCTTTATTTTTCGGTCTTTTTCTCTTTGTTATTCCGATTGGGTAATTTTAATAGTTCTAGATTCAAGTTCATTAATTCTTTTCTCTGTTCTCTCCATTTTCTTCTTGAGCCCATCCGTCGAGTTTTGCATTTTCAGTTCTAAATATTTACTGTTGCTTTGCTGAGACTCAGCATAATATTTTCAAGGGTCATCTATGTTGTAACAGATACCAAAACTTCATTCCTTTTTATTGATGAATAATATTTCATTTTACAGTTATACCACATTTTATTCATTCATCAGTTGACATTTGGGTTGTTTTCACTTTTTGGATATTATGAATAATGCTGCTGTATACATTTTTGGACAAGATTTTATGTATACCCTATGCTGGGTCATATGGGTAATTCCATGTTTAACCATTTGAGGAACTCTCAGACTTTTCCAAAATGGCTGCCCCATTTTACATTCTTACCAGCATTGTATGAGGGTTCTGATTTCTCTGCCTCTTTGCCAACAACCGATAGTATTTGACTTTTTGTTTATAATTACCCTAGTGAGTATGAAACGGTGTAAAATCGTGGTTTCTTTTTTTAAAATTTAAAGTGGTTTTATTCACACTCGTACAGTCCATCCAAAGTGCACAAATCAGTGGCTCGGTATAATCACAGAGTTGTGCATTCTTTGGGGAAATGTCTTTTCATCTCAGTTAATTTTTAAGTACAAAAATTCACCTTAATTTCCTGTGGCAATAGGTATTAATAAAATATAAATAAAAACTAATATGGATGACAGTGTACTGTTTTGCGAAAATTAGAAATTTAATTGTGATGTTAAGAAGATACTGTATTATATTGGATAATTCTCCCTGAACTGTTAACTACTCTATGGTATTTGAGAAGTTTAAAATCCAGGTATAAATGTTAGCTGTGCTGTCTTTTACTTTTGTTGAGAAACTTTGCAGTGAACTTGCATTCTACCTGGTTTTCTTCACTTGCCTCTGATGAGGTTACGGATGGCAGCCCTTGCAATTGTCTAGGTAAAAAAAATTTTCTTATGTTGTTAGATCTCAATAGTTTCAGCTATGAAAGGCCAGCAAAGGTAGGAGATATTTTAAAATAATGAAAAGTACTTCTCACAATTCAAAACATGACCTTTTGGATTTTGAATTTTATTGCAGAATTTAGTTAATTCCTATAACTTTGAGTTATTATTTATAAGAATAATGCTGCAGGGTACTTATTAATTTATACTATATCTAGAGTATTATGTTATTCAAAGTCACATTTTCATTTTCTTTCTTAGTATTTTGACTTTCATTATCTATGACAAACATTTCTTTCTTTTTTTCTTTCTTATTTTCCTAATTGTTTCTTGGCTGGGTAAAAAATATATATATATTTTTTGGTTACTGCATGTGTAGAATATCTTTTTCCAGCCTTTCACTTTCAATCTATTGATATCCTTGGGTCTAAGGTGAGTCTCTCTTTTGTAGAAAGCATATAGGTAGCTCATATTTTCTTATCCATTCCTCCAGTCTTTGGATTGAGGAGTTTAATCCATTAACATTCATTGTTATTAATTACTATAAAGGCAGTTCTTATTTCACCCGTTTTGACCTTTGGATTTTATCTGTCATATTTTATTTTATTTTCACAACTCTTTTGACTCTTTTAGTTACTTTTACTGATATAATCTTCATTTCTAGACTCTCTCTACATCATTAGGCCTCCCTTGCCTGTCTTTTCTTTTCAAGTTGTTGCACTTCCTTCAGTATTTCCTGCAAAGTGGGTCTCTTTGTTATAAATTATCTCAGTTTCTGTTTAGTTGTGAATATTCTAAACTTGCCCTCTTTTTTAAAAAAAATGTGTTTTTTAAAGACACTTCAATTACATAAATGATACATAAAAAATACAGGGATTCCCATATGCCCTGCTCCCCTTCCCCATACCTCCCACATTTTCCCACATAAACAACATCCTTCATTAGTGTGGTACATTCAGTGCAATTGATAAATGCATTTTGGGGCATTGCCACTGAGCATGGATTATAGTTTACATTGTAGTTTACACTCTTTCCCACCCAATTCTGTAGGCTATGGCAAGATATATAATGGCCTGTATCTGTTGTTGCAGTGTCATTCAGGATAATTCTGAAATCCCGAAAATGCCCCCGTATTACACCTGTGTTTCCTTCCCCTTGCTCTCGGAGCCTCCAGTGACTACTGCCTCCATATCAATGTTGTAATTTCTTCCATTGTTAGAATCACAGTAAGTCTAGAGTAAAATACTAATAAGTCCACTCTAGTCCATAGTTCATCCCCCAATCCTGAGGATTCTGGGATGGTGATTTACACTCCACCTCTAATTGAGAGGGGGCTTTGATCCCATACAGCCGATGGATAGGACTCTTTTGCTTGCAGTGTAGGCTCTCTTGGTTCTTTGGTGTGGTGGTTGTCCATCATCACCTTCTTGTTACTTGTCCTGCATGCGTCCAGTGAACTGGGAAGTAGGTATTGCAACTCCACTGAGGAAATGCATGCTAAAGCATTTGCAAAGGGAAAATAGGGGGTGTGGGAAGTGGTGACAGCAGGTGGTAAGGGAGTTCCTTGGTTTTTGTCTTTTTAAAGTGGAAAATTTATAGGATGTATGTTTATGAATTACAAAGGGAAGGGAGAATGATAATGCGGAGAGGTTTTGATTTTGGAAGCAATGTATTTAAGGAAGAGGACATGGGATCCAGTGGAAAAGTGAAGGGATTGCTCTTAGATAAAAGTAGGGACCAGTGTAATAGAAAAGAAGGCAGAGTACCTACAGGTTAATAGTTTAATGAGAAGAGGAGGTAACTGTCTAAAGCAGGGTTCTTAACCTTTTTTTGTTCCATGGACCCCTTTTCCAGTCAGGTGAAAACCATGGTCTCCTTACTAAGTCCACACTATACTGTGTATCATTTAATATATCACACCTGTAGCAACACATCACCACAAGAATAACTTTTTTTGAATTTAAATTCAAGCCCACAGACCCCTTAAGAACCGTTGATCTAAAGAGTGCTTCAATTTTCCCAGTGTAAACAGAATCTAAATTATCAGCGAGAATGAGGAAAGGAGAGAAGATGGTATATTGGAGGTTTCATGAGAAAGAAGGAAGTGGTGGATAGTCATTGTGAAGAGGAGAGTAAACAGCTTGGGAAAATATAATAGGATCAAAGGTCAACCCTGCAGGCCCTCATGAGGTTTGTTATAAAACATAAAAAATGAGACGGATCAGTACAGATGGGTGTTACTCCTCAGTCATGGTTACCTGATGGGATATAGACATAGTGAACATAATCAGCTGGCCAAGGTTGAGATTTTGTCAAAAGTACAGCAGAGGGAAAGAAGAGTAAGGGAGTTGGGTATGTTGCAAAGGAGTGATTAGAATAGATGTAGATGAACCTACTCAACACTGACCTGCTCCGCTGTGGTGGTTTGAAGCTGTACGTACCCCAGAAAAATATGTTCTTAAATTTAACCCATTCCTGTGTGTGTGAACCCGTTGTAAGTAGGACCTTTTGATGAGGTTACTTCAGTTAAGGTAAGTCCCACTTCAATCAGAAAGGCTTAATCCTGTTATTGGAGTCCTTTATAAGAGAATGAAATTCAGACAGAGACAGGAAAAGTCAAGGAAGCAAAAAGCTGAAATAGAACCTGGATGAGAAGGAAGAGATCAGGAGACACTGCCATGTACCTTGCTGTGTGACAGAGGAACCAGAGATCATTGATAGCTAGCCCCAGAATGCCTCAAAGAATGCCACCATCTTTGGGGAAAAATATCTACAGAAAACTACCCAAGTCAGTTTTTCAGAGTATTCCTGTTCCACTAAATAGTTTTCAAACAAATTTTGGGCATCCAGTCTCTGGTTTACTTATGTATCTTCTAGAAGAATCATTGACCAGGGTTTATCAACCTTGGCACTATTGATAAATTAGGCTCTATAATTCTTTGTTGAGGGAGAAAGGGAGCTGTCCTGTTCATTGTAGTGTTATTTAGCCATCTCTTTGGCCTGTAGCCACTAGATGTCAGTAGCATCTCCTCACCTCCACTTCAATTATGACAACAAAAAATGTCTTCAGACGTTGCCAAATGTCTCTTGGGGGTGGCGTGGGTGGGTCCAAATTGCCCTTGTTTGAGAACCATTGTTACAAGAACCATTGTTACAGACTTTTTTTTGAGGTACCAGGGGCTGGGGTCTGAACCTGGGACCTCGTATGTGGGAAGCCAGTGCTTAGCCACTGACCCACACTGGGTTCCCTGAGTTGGTTTTCTCATTTGTTTTGCTTGTTGTTTATTTCTCTCTTTTTTCAGGAGGCACTGGGAATTGAACCCAGGACCTCTTGTGGGAGGTGAATGCTCAACTGTTTGAACCACATCTGCTCCCTGCAGATTTTTTTTTTTTAAGATTTTTATTTATTCTCCCCCCCCCCCCAGTTGTCTGCTCTCTGTGTCCATTTGCTGTGTGTTCTTCTGTGACCACTTCTATCTTTAGCAGTGGCACTGGGAATCTGTGTCTCTTATTGTTGCGTCATCTTGTTATGTCAGCTCTCCATGTGTGCAGCCCCATTCTTGGGCAGGATGCACTTTCTTTCGCGCTGGGCGGCTCTCCTTACGGGGCGCACTCCTTGCACGTGGGGCTCCCCTACATGCGGGACACCCCTGCGCGGCACAGCACTCCCTGCGCGCATCAGCACTGTGCGTGGGCCAGCTCCACATTGGTCAAGGAGGCCTGGGGTTTGAACTGTGGGCCTCCCATGTGATAGATGGATGTCCTATCTATTGGGCCAAGTCCGCTTCCCAGATTGTTTTTTAACTAGTAAAAGGTATCTATCTTCAAGTCTGTCATACATTTTCTTGTACTTTTACAGACTTTTATTCAAATTTGCATGAAAAGTTGGATGTAAGCTTAAGTTTTGTTATCTTAAATCATTTTAAATTAACTGGAAGGAATATCCCTCTTTAACATGAACAGACCCCAAAATTAAAGGGCCTGCTACTTAATTGAAGTGAATGAAGAACGTTTTTCTCAAGGAAATCTAATAGATTCCTTCTTAAAGCAATTAACTTATCCCTTAGTTTTTGTAACTTAAAAACTTGAGTTTTTTTCAATGAAAGTGCATGTATAGATGATATGTACATATATATGTACAACATACATGTAATGCTGAGCAGTTAAGTTTCTCTTTAAGTGCCTTATATTCATATTTTCTGTATTTAGAATACTGCCACAAAATTGGCATGTATCCACTATTAACTCTGATTAATGATAGTCTTTCAGCAATTTCTATACTTCTATTATTATATTATAGTTTCTATACTATACTTTTGACAGTAGCAAGAACAAAATTAGGAAACGTCAATTTGTATAAAATTAAAAATATTGACTATATGAATTCACATACTGACTTGCAAATAGAAAACCATTTCGTATTTACAGACATTAAAATTTGTTTTAAAATATCTGACATTATACACTGACACAAATTAAAATCACAAAATGGTCTAATATGTAATCTCTATATATCTCAAGGAAGGATAGTTATTCTGCCTTAAAAATGTTTATCTATGAATGACACACAGTCTTCTTGAAAGGGTTCTGTGAGACTCTAATCAGCACTTGATCCAAATCTATAACTACAGTATTTTGAATGTATCATGTGCTTTATACTTGCTCATTTACTTTTCAGTAAAACCTTGAGGGTAGTTATTATTTTAACTCCCTATTTTACAGATGAGGAAAGTAAGGCATAAAGACTAAGTAGTTTGAGCAAGGTCCAAGGGCCAGTAAGTTGTGGGGCTGGGATTCAAACCCAGATAGATCTGGCTTCAGTGTCTGAACTCTTGATCATTCTGCCATGCTGCCTTCCTATGAAGATTTCTGGTGGCAAGTGTGCAATACTGCCAGCTAGACTTCCCAAATGAACAGGTGTAAACTGAAAAACTGCACACTAATGTACATTTCAGCTGAAGAAAAATATTTGGAAAATAAACGTGCTACAAAAACTAATGTTTAATGTGTTCCAAAGTCAAGAGCTCTAGGGACTTTTTTTTTTAATCATAAACATTATTCTCTTCTACATCTTTTTTTTTTTTTTTTTAAAGATTTATTTATTTATTTAATTTCCCCCCCTCCCCTGGTTGTCTGTTCTTGGTGTCTATTTGCTGCGTCTTGTTTCTTTGTCCGCTTCTGTTGTCGTCAGCGGCACGGGAAGTGTGGGCGGTGCCATTACTGGGCAGGCTGCTCTTTCTTTTCAGTGCCATTACTGGGCAGGCTGCTCTTTCTTTTCACGCTGGGCGGCTCTCCTCACGGGCGCACTCCTTGCGCGTGGGGGTCCCCCACACGGGGGACACCCTTGCGTGGCACGGCACTCCTTGCGCGCATCAGCGCTGCACATGGCCAGCTCCACACGGGTCAAGGAGGCCCGGGGTTTGAACCGCGGCCCTCCCATATGGTAGACGGACGCCCTAACCACTGGGCCAAAGTCCGTTTCCCTCTTCTACATCTTGATACTTGAGAAAGAGCAGATTTGTTCTGAATGTTTCCTTCTACAGGAAAAAGGTTCCTACCTTGAAATCCTCTGTGTAATACATTAAACATATTACTATTAAATTGTACACATTTCTTAGAATCCCAAAACCTCCTTCAAGCATGGAAGAAAAAAAGGAAGTGTTAAAAAATGTTTTAAAGCAAAATCTGACTTTTTTTAAAATTGAACTCATATTTATTGAACATTTACTATGCACCTGATACTGTACTAGTTAGGCATTTTTTTAGCTTGTTGTTATTGAGCTTTATATTCAAATTCTCCAAACCTGGCACTTGCTACAATAGCTGTTAGTCCCCTGTAACAGCATTTTTTATATGCCATGGTGGTCCCAGTTAAAAATCAAGGCTTTTGCCTTAGTTTTTTACTGGTTATTTTACCTGTCTTACTTTTAATTTCCCTAGAGAACTGAGACCCAGATACCTTTGCCTAGTTCCTCTCAGCCCTACAGCTTCTCATATGCTACTGTGCTTAGCACATCTCATCCATTGGTGAGAGTCCTGTGAAATAAACTAGCATCTGAACCTTAAGCACCACTCTACTTGATTTTTTCAAAAGGGCTTATACCTGAAACTTTTGTTTCCTACATGGATCCGATTGACAATCTTATGGAGGCTCCCTTGTTTGTGACATGTTGCTTTTCTCTTGTGGCTTTCAGTACTCTTTATCTTTGGCATTCAGCAGTTTGATTATAGTATGCCATGGCATGGGTCTCTTTCGATTTGGACTCTCTGGAGTTTGTTGAGCATTTTGGGTATATTTATTCATCTCTTTCATCAAGTTTGGGAAGTATTCAGATGTTATTTATTTGGCCATTCACTCTACCCCTTTCTCTGTTTTTCTCCTTGCAGTCCCATAATGTATATATTGGTATGGTTATGGTGTCCCTCAGATTCCTCAGGCTCTGTTCACATTTCTTCAATATTTCTTCCTTCTCTTTCAGTTGTCTTATCTTCAAGCTGTCTGATTCTTCCTTCTGCCAACTCCATGTCTGTTGTTGAACCCTTCAGGGACTTTTAAGTTTCTGTTACTGTAGTCTTCAACTCTGTTTACTTTCCTTTCATAATTTCCATCTCTCTATTGATATTCTCTTTGGTTCATCTGTCCTTTTCTTTTAGTTTTTGTCCATGTTATCCTTTAGCTTTTTGAGCATATTTAGGACCATTTTTTAAAAGTCTGTCGGGGATGCCCCAGATGTGATCCTCCTCATTGATAGTTTCAGCTGCTTTGATTTTCTTCTTCCCTGGGCCATTGTTTTTTGTTCCTCTGTCTATTTTGTAATCTTTTATTTAAATCTGGACTTTTGGTATTTTAACGTTTTATCACTGGGCGTTTAGACATTGAAGCTTCTGTTGTTTTAACCTGTATCCAGCTAGTATTATGACAGAGCTTTCCTTGAATGCCAGTACCTAACAACAACAACAAAAAGGGGAACACCTTTTTCAGTCTTTGCAGAATGCCCTGTCTTCCCTAGGAAACATTTTCCTCAGGGTCCCAAGCATTGCACTATACGTTCTACAGCCAGCAATCTCTTGGCCCAGGCATCCACTTGATTATTTACCCTCATCATTCTGTAGGAGAGCTCAGTGAGCTGCAGGGCAAATTCTGGGACTCTGAATATGTGACCAATGGCTCAGTTCAGCCCTTCAGAACATCATCAGACAGATTGAACTAGGCATGTTCCTAGTATGCACGTGAGGGCCACTATTCCCTCCTGAACTGGGATCAGGGATCAGCTGCACGCGGGGAATGTGGGCCAGCTCTGTGCCAAGCCAGTGAGGGGGCGGGGTTGGAACCAGCGAGGGTGCCACAAGATTGATTTGGCACTCTCCCTGTTACTGGAGTCCTTTAACTGTTTTCTGGAGCTTTAAGATGTTTCTTCCAGTTCTTGCTGGTTGTTCACTTTCTTTGGGTGGAAAGAACCCTGAAGCTTCTCTTCTCCACCAGCTTGATTGGAATTGAGCTATGTATTTTATATTTTAAAGTAAAGGTATCAAAACAAGCATAAGGTTGACAATCTTTTGTCAGACTTCAGTCACAATTTAATTAGAAATTGTACTGATCCATGAAATCCAAAAATTCAGGAACCCCTCCCTGCCTTAGACCTCTCAGTTACCAGGTCAAATAACAAATCCAGGCAGTGTTCCCAGGGACAGTTTCCCCAGTTTGACTTGCCTATCCTTGATCCCCACAACAGAGAGCCTCAGAACTATGTCCTCTATTTTATAACTTGGACACTTGGTAAGAACCATCGTTTCTTTTGCAGGGATATTCAAGCTTTCCCAACTTGGGTACTACATGTTGAAAAAAGTAATGTGTACTTGTCATTAATTTTTTGATGATCTTTAGACTCAGTTGAATAAATGGAATTTTAGTAATTTTAAAAAGCAGTAAAAATAATTCAGTTAACTTTATTCATAGAAAGGTGAGAGGCTCAATGTTTTTGTTGATCTGATTTTGAGTAAATCAATAAGTATAGGTTTAGCTATTATCACGACTTAGGGTCCAAATCCATGCTAAATAAGATTTAGATAGTGCATCTTTCAGCTTTTATTTTAGCAGTTTCACGAATGTTTTTTTCCAAGCAGGTGGACACAAACATTATACACAACTTGACTTCACAACTCACAAATTCCTGGGAAATTGTGAAATTTATATAGCCATTTCCAAAAATTCCAGGAATACTGTTTCTCTTTTGGAAGGTTTAATTTTGCCTTGGGTTTTGTTTACTTTATATAGTCATGTTAAGATACTTTTTGCTTTCCAAAATGTGGTCATTGAAGCTTAAAGCATGATTCACACATCGAGATTTGTAACTTTGCTAAATCTCTTTATTTTTCTCCCAAAGGTTCTGCATTTCTTCACAGTTTATGTTTTTACTTGAACTCAGGAAAAATGAGTAACCTTTTTAGTAGTTACTCCACCCATGTACCAGAATGGGTCTCAATGCCTTGGACTAATCGAACAGTGCTCTTGTCTTTTTCCTGTAGTATCGAGTTGGAAAGAGTGTAACCCTCATACATCTCTGTGAACTTGTTTCTCTGTTTATAAAATAAGGACATTACCATCAAATTCATAGGTGTTTGTGGGCCAAGATTAAGTAAGATAAGGTATGTGAAGTTCCCTCACACATTAGGTTACTCAAATGTACTTCCCCTTCGCATCTTCTTATACTTTTCATACTGATGGCTCCTGACACAAGTTGGGTCTTTTAAGTCTTTTTAATTCTAAAGGTTCTTAATTTAAGGAAGCAGCACATTAAATCTCTTCAAGATTTAATAAAATAGAGTACCAACACTATTTCAAATATTCCATTTAGTGCAAGAGCAAATAATGGTTAAAGTGAAATTGTAAAAAAAATTCATAATCCTGATGACGTCCTCCAATATATAATGTGATTTTAATCATATATGTGTTACGATAGAAACCCTCTGTAGCAGTTTGATATTATTGATAAATTCCAGAAAGAAGGATTGTATTTGTAATCTGATCTGTACCTGGGCATGATTGAGTTATGATTGGGGTGGGGACGCACAGATAAAAGGCATGGCAAAGAACAGAGTTGAGGGTTTCTAATTTGGGGTTTTGATGTTGGAGTTTGATGCTGAAGACTTAAGCTGGAGCCCAGGGAAGTAAGCTCACAGAGGAAAGAGAAGCCAGCCCCAGGAAGAAAGGAACCTTGAACCCAGGGAAAAGCAAGCCCCAGGAACAGAACCCAGGAAGCCTGAACCCTTGTAGACGTTGGCAGCCATTTTCTCCAAATAGACTTTGGTGAGGGAAGTAACTTATACTTTATGGCCTGGTATCTGTAAGCTCCTACCCCAAGTAAATATCCTTTATAAAAACCAACCGATTTCTGGTATTTTGTATCAGCACCCATTTGACTGACTAATACACCCTCCAAATATATGCTGCAGTTGAAGAAGTACATAACTAATAAGCAGTTGAAAATTTCCTCCCTTTTATTGTAGGTGTTGCTCTATAACAAATAATCTCAGCAATTCCATATGTAGAACAAACTTTCTAATTTCTATGTAAGCAGTTAGGCCAAAAGAAGTCCATGTGTGCTCTTTTTTTTTTTTTAAACTAAAAATCTAGTGAAGCCATTTTTGGATGCTACTCTGAATATTTTAGTGAAAGTATAGTTCAAGCCTAATCTTTACCAATACCAGCCTCTCAGTAGTAATATATATAGCTACCAAATGAAGATTCTTTCCTATTGAAACTGTAGGAAAGGAAAACAATATTCATTTCTAAAATGTTTAAGAATGTTTAAGAAGAAAAATAAAGTAATAATGGTCCTTTAAATGTGGGATAAAACTGTAATAGTCAAAATTTTAACTAGTTTGTTAAGCACTTTTATAATAAGCCTGTAATTTTACTGCTGTGCTGAAATGAAAGCATAGTAAAATTCAAGAGATTTATTAATAAGCTGGGAACTCAACAAAAAGTAAGACTTCTGTCTTAATTATATACTTTTTAGCACCTTATTATATTCCCTTGCCTTTCTGAATAGACTGGCCATTTCTGAATAATTGTTGGTCATTTTCCTGATTGAGGAAAATAGGAAATAGGGAAATAATTGGCAAAAAGAAAGTTCTTATGGTAAAATTTCATTCTATTCTAATTGAATTTTTTTTTTTAAAGATTTATTTTTTATTTATTTCTCTCCCCTTCCCCGGCTCCCCTCTTTGCCTGCTCTGTGTCCATTTGCTGTGTGTTTTACATGTCCGCTTGTATTCTTGTCAGCGGCACCCGGAATCTGTGACTTGTTTTGTTGCGTCATCGTGTTATGTCAGCTCTCCATGTGTGCTGCACAATTCCTGGGCAGGCTGCACTTTTTTCGTGCTGGGCGTCTCTCCTTACCGGGCGCACTCCTTGCGTATAGGACTACCCTATATGGGGGACACCCCTGCGTTGCACGGCACTCCTTGTGTGCATCAGTACTGCACATGGTCCAGCTCATCACACGAGTCAGGAGGCCCTGGGTTTGAACCTTGGACCTCCCATGTGGTAGGTTGACGCTGTATCTGTTGGGCCAAATCTGCTTCCCTCTTTTTTTTTTTTTTTAAAGATTTCTCCTCCCCCCCCTCCCCCCATTGTCTGCTCTCTGTGTCCATTTGCTGTGTGTTTTTCCATGTCCACTTGCATTATCAGGTGGCATTGTGAACCTGTGTCTCTTTTTTTGTCGCATCATCTTGCTGTGTCAGCCCTCCATGTGTGCGGTGCCACTCCTGGGCAGGCTGCACTTTTACATGTGGGGTGGCTCTCCTTGTGGTGTCCACACCTTGCACGTGGGGCACCCTTACGTGGGGGCGCCCCTGCGTGGCACGGCAATCCCTGCGTGCGGCAGCACTGTGCATGGGCCAGCTCACCACATGGGTCAGGAGGCCCTGGGGATCGAACCCTGGACCCTCCATACGGTAGATGCTCTATTAGTTGAGCCACATCTGCTTCCCACAAACCGCACATTCGTAATTCTAAAAATTACAAAAATGAACTATAAAAGTTCTGTGTCAGTTTTGCTTATTCCAAAATATAATAGCATAATTAGACAAAGATATAGCTAAATTACCTCAACATTTAAGCCATAATTATATGCTTACGATAGTATGAAGTCACTCCATACACCAGCAACTAAGAATGCCTACAGATTAGATTAGAGCTGGGAAACCCATTAGCACTGTAAATAATAAATATAATCTAAAAACAATTATTTAACTGTACATTTGAAGGAGGAAACAGAAAAAACTAAGACACCTGGATCCTCAACTTAGCTCTGTTAGCTTCATTACATTGGACAAATAGTTTAATCTCTAGGTTTCACTTTCCTCACCTGTAAAATAGAGGGACAGGTCTTAGAATTTCCTTATTGCAGTAAAGGTCTGTAATTTGATTAAAAAAAAAAAATCCCTTTACTTAAAAAGAAAAAATTATATATTTATTTGGTCCCCCCCCCATTGTCTGTTCTCTGTGTCCATTTGCTGTGTGTTCTTCTGTGTCTGCTTGTATTCTCATTGGATGGCTCCATAAACTGATTCTGGGACCTTCCAGAGTGGGAGAGAGGCGATCATTCTCTTATGATCTCTCCTCTGTGTCTTTTTGTTGCTTCATCTTGCTGTGCCAGCTCTGGGCAGCACTCTACATGGGCCAGTTCACCGCATAGATCAGCTTGCCTTCACCAGGAGGCCCTGGGTATTGAACCCTGGGCCTCTTACATGGTAGATGGGAGCCCGGTTGCTTGAGCCACATCTGCTTCCCTGTAATTTGATTTTATATTTTCATCGTACTTACTGAGTAGATTAAAAGGCTCAAATAGGGAGAGGGTAAAGACAGGATAAACAGGAAAAACTAGCCCAGTAGGGGAAGAAAGCCAAGAAATCAGAGACTATGCAAAGGGATGCTTAGCACGGAGAGATTTCAAGTTAAAAATACAAATGTTTTCACATAAATACTGGCTTTGCTCTGGACTCTCCTTTTTCTCTATGTTCTTTGCTCTCAGGACAAGAGATGAAATGTCATCTCCAGGGGGAATATACTGTGTTGCTGATTGGTATGTGGACAGAGGACAGAGGAGTAGTCCAGGATGGTAGCAAGTATGACTGAAAACAGATGACCTGAGACTCTAAGCAAGAACAAAAGAATATGACATAAAGAAAAGCAGATTTAAAGTGGTTAATACTAAACTCTAGTCTTGGCTTTACCATTAACTACTGAATAATCTTGGGATCTTTGGCAAGTTTGAGATCTTGAGAAGCAGAGCTGTACTGCACAGTAGAGAAGCTCTGTTAAAAAGAAATCAAAGTCAGTAGGAAACAAAAATTACAAGGACCTGTGAAATGACAGTGACAGGTGGGACAATGGCTCTTCAGTATGGATACTGAGGTATTATCAGAAATTGTGGAATTAAAGAAGATTTTACATAATACACAGGCATACACCTTGTTTTACGCTACAGATATACTCAGATAATATTTAAATTAGCTTTGGATCAGTCACATCATTTTTCTTTTTTAAAGGAAGTATGGGACATTGAACCTGGGACCTCATACATGGGAAGCAGGCACTTAACCACTGAGCTACACCTTCTCCCTATTACATCATCTTAATTGTGCTAAGAATGCATAGTATTTTAAAGAACTCCTTTAGTAAACAATCATCTTTACTTTTTTTGGTAAATACAACATTTATATATTGTTTTCTTAAAGGCGTAAAACCTGTTGATCCATCTTCAGATATGCAGTTTGGACCACCACTAAAAATTATTAGCCCCACTGCTGTTTAACATCATTTTGGGGTGGCGTTCTTGACCCAGTGGTTAGGGCCTCCATCTACAACACAGGAGGTCTGCCTTTCAAACCCTGGGCCTCCTTGACCCGTGTGGAGCTGGCCCATGCGCAGTGCTGATGCGCGCAAGGAGTGCCATGCCACGCAGGGGTGTCCCCTACGTAGGGGAGCCCCACGCACAAGGAATGAGCCCCCATAAGGAGAGCTGCCCAGCACGAAAGAAAGTGCAGCCTGCCCAGGAATGGTGCCCCACACATGGAGAGCTGACACAACAAGATGATGCAACAAAAAGAAACACAGATTCCCGTGCTGCTGACAACAACAAAAGCGGACAAAGAAGATGCAGCAAATAGACACAGAGGAACAGACAACCGGGGTGGTTGGGGGAAGGGGAGAGAAATAAATAAATAAATCTTAAAAAAAAAAAGCCAGAACATTATTTTGGTGGTACTAGTCAGTGAAATTAAGAGGAAGAAATTAGCCCTCATTCCTTATTATGATTATTTTATTAATAACTCTCTTTCCATGAAGTATGATTTTACTGACAGTGTATCCCTAGTGCCAAGATTAACATTCATTCATTTGTTGAATTAAATGAACAGTTTTAGCTGCCAGTGGCAAGCACTATGTTGAATGCTTTATTTATATCTCATTTAATCTTACTAAAAACTGAATAAATGCTTTAAGTGAATATGGAAAACATTAACATCCTATTTGAGCATAGTTATTGCAGGATTGGTGTTTGATTTGATATATGCTATGTACTACTTTAATGACCTGATGTACCACTATATTTGCTGGTGTAGTAGTGTACTTCAGAATTTAAAAAATGAACCATTTGCATCTTGATATGTGCTCAGATGATTATATATTTTACATTGGAATTGCATACTGAACAAAGATCATTCTTTTATAACTCCATAATTTCAAGAGGAAGAAGGAAATATTTAATAAAACAGCTCTGTAGTAAGAGTAATTATTAATTCAGACACTTTCTGAGTAAATAGAATGTGAACATGAAAGTACTGAACATGATGTAGGTAGCTTTTTTGGAACCTTTGTCTCTAAATGATGAAACTAAGGGAGATAAGAAAACCAAACCAAAAAACCTTTTTCAAATAAAAGATACAGCTCTCTATCAGTAGAAAAGATTTTAGTCCTGATAAAGAAAACAAAATGGTACTCAAAAAGTTATGCAAGAAGTGGGGTTACTTGAAAAGTAAAGCATCAGGTGAAAATATGTGGTGTTAGCTTGTAGTCATTTCAATACTGCTCTAAGATGGGACATTTTATCAGGAGCTGGAAAACTTTTCATAAGAAATACACAATAAAAATGACATTGACTTTTTCAATTTAAGATTGCACTTTATAAAAACTTCTGATTTATTTTATTTTTTATTTTTAAAATGCCATGGAAATAAGAGAAACCTTTCCTAAAGAAGATATTGTGTTTAGTTAAATCTCTTTGGAAAATGCTCCATTGTAGGTCTTTTCCTCAAAGAAGTGATACAAATTTTTTTTTTATGAGAGAAGTTGTAGGTTTCAGAGTAATCATAGGTAAAATACGGGAATTCCTTATACCACCCTATTATTAACACCTTGCATTGTGTGATTCACCGGTTACAATAGGTGAAAACCTATTTTTATAATTGTACTATTATTTATAACCCATCAACTTAGGGTTCATGGTATTGTGCAGTTCTGTGGATTTTTTTTTCAATTTTTATTCTAGTAACATATATACCCTAAAATTTCTGCTTTTAACAACTTTCAAATATATAATTCAGTACTGTTAATTAGGTTGTGCTACTATCTTGTGCTACTATCACCACCATCCATTAACAATACTTTCCCGTCATCCCAAATAGAAACTGTATATTTTAAGCCACATTTATATACCACATTCTATTTTATCTGTTCATCAGTTCATGGACACTTTGGGTTGCTTCTATCTTCTGGCAGTTGTGAATAATGCTGCTATGAACATTGGTATGCAAATATCTGATCGAGGCCCTGCTTTCAGTTCTTTTGGATATATTCTTAAAAGTGGGATTGTTGGGTCAAATGTAATTCTATACTTAACTTTCTGCCCAAATTTTCCATAGTGTATGTACCATTTTACATACCCATCAGCAGTGAATGTTTGTTCCTGTTTCTCCACACCCTCTCCAACACTTGTAATTGTTGTCTTTCTTTTTTTTTAGTAATATCCATTCTAGTGGGTATGAATGTTATCTCATAGTAATTTTTTTTTCATTCCCCTCCCCTTGCGGCTTGCTTGCTTGCTGTCTGCTCTCTGTGTCCATTTGCTGTATGTTCTTCTGTGTGTCTGTATTTATTTTTATTTATCCTCCCCCTTGAGGCTTGCTTGTTGTCTGCTCTCTGTGTCCATTCGCCGTGCACTCTTCTGTGTTTTTGTCTCCCTTTTTGTTGCGTCACTTTGCTGAGTTGGCTCTTTATGGCACTTTTGGGCCGGCAGCACTCCACGGCGCTTGTGGGCCAGGTGGCTCTCTGCAGCGCTTGTGGGTCCGGGGGGCACTCCACGGCGTGTGGGCGAACCTGCCATCACAAGGAGGCCCCAGGACGCAAACCCAAGGGCCTCCCACGTGGTAGATGGGAGCCCAACTGATTGAGCCACAGCCACCTCCCTCATAATAGTTCTGATTTCCATTTCTATAAAGCTAATGGTTTTGAGTATCTTTTCCTGTGCCTTTTGGCCATTTGTATATCTTCTTTGGAGAAATGTCTATTCAAGTCTTTTGCTCATTGGGTTCTTTTTGTTGTTGAGTTGAAAGATTTATATATTCTGGATATTAAAACCTTATTGAAGGGAAGCGGATTTGGCTCAATGGTTAGAGTGCTTGCCTACCACATGGGAGGTTCAGGGTTCAAACCCCAGGCCTCCTTGACCTGTGTGGAGCTGGCCCATGCGCAGTGCTGATGTGCATAAGAAGTGCTATTGCACGCAGGGGTGTCTCCCAAGTAGGGGAACCCATGTGCTAGGTGTGTGCCCCATAAGGAGAGCCGCCCCACGTGAAAAAAAGTGCAGCCTGCCCAGGAGTGGTGCGACCCACACGGAGAGCTGATGTAAAAAGATGATGCAACAAAAAGAGACACAGATTCCTGGTGCCCCTGACAAGAATAAAAGCGAATACAGAAGAACACACAGCAAATGGACACAGAGAGCAGACAACCGGGAGGGTGGGGGGGGGGGGAATAAATAAAAAATAAATCTTTAAAAAAACAAAACAAAACCTTATTGGATATATGGTTTCCAAATACTTTCTCTCATTGACTAGGTTTTTGTTTTACTTTCATGACAGAGTTCTTTGTGGTACAAAAGCTTTTCATTTTGATGAAGTCCTGTTTTGTTTTTGTTTTTTTTTTTTGGTTGCTTGTGCTTTGAGTATGAAGTCTTAAGAAACCATTGCCTAACATAAGGTCCTGAAGATGCTTGTGTGTGTGTGTGTGTGTGTGTGTATATATTTAGGAGTTTTATAGTTCTGATTCTCATATTTACGTCTTTGATCCATTTTGAGTTGATTTTTGTATGTGGTGTGAAATAACATTAGCGAATAGGGAGTTAAGGCTCAAAATTTACTTGCATTTCTATTTGGGATGATGGAAAAGTTTTGGTAATGGATTGTGGTGATGGTAGCACAAGGTTGTGACTATAATTAACAGCACTGAACTGTATATTTGAATATGATTAAAAGGGGAAATTTTAGTCTGTGTATATGTAACTAGAATAAAAACTTTAAAAACATCCATGAAAACCACAACAGAGTGAACCCTAATTTAAACATGAACTATAGTTAATAGTGCAGGTACAAAAGTGTGCTTTGATCAGTTGTAACAAATGTACAAAGGTACCACTCCAGTGCAAGGTGTTGGTGATAGGGGGTGCTATATGGGAATCCTGCATTTTATGCATGATTCTGTAAACCCACACGTTCTCCAATTAATAAACGAATAAGTCAGCTTCAAAGGGGCAAATATGGTATGATTCCACTTATGTAAAGTGTTGTAGAAAAATGGCATTCACCAGGACATGGAGACTGATAGGACCACAGGCAGAGAATTTATTGAGAAGCTCTCCCAATTGGGGGGAGGGGTTCTGAAGAACAGACTTCAGCCCGTTCCTGGAAGTGGGGGGATATGAATTTATACAGAACTTTCCTAGGCTGGGAAATGATAGTTGGTGGGAGGGGGTTGAGGGTCCGAGTGAGGTGCAGGGACCAATAGGAAGCCTTAGGGGTGAAAATTTTCCCCGAGGTGGCTAGAGGGTAGTGGGTTAATCTCCCTTTGATATACAGATAGTGAAGGTTTCCATCTCCCTGTGATATGCAGATATCAAAGTTCTCCATCTCCCTTTACTCCCATCTCTACATGGTTTCTTTGTTTAACCTGTGGGGAAGTGCCATGCCCTTAGACATGTAGGCTTATGGGGGAGGGTGTTAGTCTTTCCTCAGTGCATGTCAGGGGGAACTGAGTCACAGCTTGTTAATTATTGCAAACTTAGTGAGATGAAACCTCTAACAAAAAGTATCTAGAATAAGGAATTCATAGAGATAGAAAGTAGATTAGAGACCAGGGGCTGGGATTGGGAATTTCTGCCTAATGGGTATAGAGGTTCTGTTTGGGGTAATGAAAAAGTTTTGATAATTGATGGTGGTGAAGGTAGCACAACTGAATATAATTAATGTCACTGAATTGTTCACTCAAAAATGGTTAAAATGGGAAATAAATTTTCTGTTGTATGTTATCCAAAATAAAATTTTTGAAAAGAAGGAAAAAAAGGTCAAATGAAATTACTTTGTTTTCATGATTAATGGTTATTATATATACTGTTTAGCTCATTTTAGAATTTTTTGTTACTTATGCTAGTTTATATTAAAATAACCGTGTGTTTCACATTCATATTTTATAAATGTTTTTGCCATTGTGGTGGGTTAAGTTCACAAGTCAGCGTGGCTGGGTTGTGAAAAGCAGGCACTGGCCTGGTTGTTACTGTGAGGGTGTTTTGTGGATTTAAATGTCAGTTGGTTACATCTGTGGCAGATTACATCTATAGTCAGGAAAGGAGATTGCCTTCAACAGTGAGAGACATCTCATCATTGGATCAGTTGAAGGCCCTGAAGGGAGAACTGATGATTTCAGGAGTCAGAAAGAAGAATTTCTTTCTGTACTTCAGCCAGCCAGTTTTTCCTAGGGAATTCATTGAAACTTCATTGGAGTTCCCAGCTTGTAGCCTGCCCTACAGAATTCAGATTTGCCAGTCCCCACAGTCATGTGAGCCCAACCCTATAATAAATCTCATAACATTTCCACACATACACCTATGTTGTTGGTTCTCTGTGTCCGGGGAACCCTACTACAGCCATTTTGAAATACCTTTATAAAATTCTATATTTTAAGTGTTCTGTTTTCACTGATTTTGTTATTAAAGAGGTGTTATTGAATTCTGGCCTCTTTAAAATACTGGTATTCAAACTGGATTTTTAATATTAAATGAAGAAAATGCCAAAATCAATACTGAGGTTAAAACTAGTTTTTTGGTTAATGTTATAATAACTGAAATAAATACTTTTGTAGTAGAAAGGATGGAAAACAGCTAACATTTTATTGAGTACCTACTATGTGCTAGGAAATTTTGCCCCTATGCTTTCTCAGTATTTTTTCTCTGTATATATTTATTGGCATGTGTTTAATTCTGGAACAATAAGTAGCATTTTTCCCAAATACTGTGCTTCAATCTTTAATTGTTTGAACAATTGTAACACTTATAGACTAGTCAAGAGTTTTTTTTAAGTTGTAGAACCATAGCTTAATAATTAAGAATAATTTTGGAACCTTTGTCCCTATATGCACTCTGATTGTGGAATAATTTTTATCTAAGGAGCTGTGAAACACTGATGCCCCCAGTGCGAGACTTCTGTTTATTTCTATATGATTTATAAGATTTATGTAATAAGGCTATGACATGTCTATTACACTTATTTCTAATTGTATGTGTCATTGCATTTCTGAATATTTGCAATTGGAATATGTAATTAAATGGCCTGGCATATATGTGCTCGATGGAAACAGATGTATCTTTATAGATTTTAGGAAACATGTAATTCAGGCTTGGAATCTAAGGGGTTATACAAATAGAAAAATTTTATTTTTCAAAAATTTTTGGTTATACTGCAGTCTTTTATATATGCTTGGTATGTTTGGTATGGCATTGGGGGTAATTATGCAGATTATATTAAGTTTTACTGATTTAACGAGTTTAATACTTACATATATAGTAGGCATCTGTTTATTTGTGCTCAGCTTATTATTTACCTGCCTTACCTTGATAGCATTACTTTGGCAGGAAATATGAGGTGTGGATTTTAGTATTGTGTAACATCTTTGGGCTTTGTGCCATTAAGGTCAGTAATTAAATCTTTATATTACAAAGCCAGAAGTTATCTGAAAAATCTGTCATATTTTTTCCAGTGGTGGATACCTCTATTTTGTGTGGTTAACATTTCCAACTTAAGTAGATGAACATGTTATCCTTCTCTTGACCTTTCTTGTTAGCTTTTCCAGAGAACATGGCATGACTATATGCATGTAAATATTGGTTCAATCCCTGTTACCTCCTGAAAAAAGAAAATAGAAGGGCTTCTCATTTCCGGTCTAAGCCCCTACTCTTTTCCCCTGCTGTGCTCCCTAAAATTCCTTTTTGAGAGATTAGAAGATTCTTTTATTTTTAATCAGTTGAATAATGAATAATAGTCATGTAAGGGTTTCTTTAAATAAGTGAAATTACATGTGTAAGAGTTTTGGATTTTTTTTTTAAAGGAAGTACTGGGGAGTGAACCCAGGACCTACCTCATACGTGGAAAGCAGGTGCTCAACCACTGAGCTACGTCTGCTCCCCAATGAGAGGTTTTTGTTTGTTTTGTTTTTAGGAGGTGCTGGGGATTCAATCCAGGACCTCATACATGGGAAGCAGGCTTTCAACCACCTGAGCTACATCTGCTCCCAAAATTTTTCGATTTGATGAGAGTTGACAATATGACACTGCTTTATTAAACATGTAGGATCCAAGCTTGAAATAAAACATGTAACAACATTTTCTGGTTGTCATTTCATGGTATAATTTGTAGGTATAGTGTGGTGACCTTAAGTAATTATGTGCTTGCAGGTGGAACAGGTATAGTGTCACTTAGCACTTGTTTTAATAATCTGTTACTTTTCTGTGGACAACTGAATTTAGATTGTCTGGTGATTTGAAACTTTATGTACTCCAGAAAATCATGTTTGTTTTAGTTTGCTAAAGGCTGCCTGCAAGATACCAGAAATGGATTGGCTTTTACAGTGGGAATTATTATTATTAAAAGCTTACAGTTCTGAGTCTGTGAAAGTGTCCCAATCAAAGCATCATCAAGAGATCATTCTCTCTGAGCTGTAGCTGTGGGTGATGTTGCACATGGGGCATCTGCTTGTCTCTCCTTTCTCCTCCAGGCACCATTGGATTCTGCTTCATGCTGTTCATC
Organism: Dasypus novemcinctus; assembly: GCF_030445035.2. NCBI lineage: Eukaryota > Metazoa > Chordata > Mammalia > Cingulata > Dasypodidae > Dasypus > Dasypus novemcinctus. The sequence continues at coordinate 32,468,504 of NC_080681.1, read as the reverse complement.
TGTGGCATTTCTCTCTCTCAGGTTCATTGATTTCAGCTCTGGAAGCCTCTGTCTCTCTGGCTTTTCTTTGTATCTGCAGCTTTTTATTCCTCTATTTATAAAGGACTCCAGTAAGAGGATTAAGACCTACCTTGGTCCTATAATCTAATCAAAGGCCCTTAACTGAAGTAATTTAATTAAAAGGTCCCATCTACAGTAGGTTTACAAGCACCGGAATGAATGAGTTCTAAGGACATGATTTTCTGGGGATCACACAAGACTCAAGCCCCCCACAATGTTCCTAAAGCTAATCCATTCCCATGTGTGTGAAGTAAGACCTTTTGATACGTTTACTTCAGTTAATGTGTGGCCCAGGGTGGGTCTAAATCCTCTTACTGGAGTTCTTTATAAGAGAATGAAATTCAGTCAGAAAAAACCACAGGAGCAAGAAGCCAAAATCAATTAAATCCAGAAGAGAAGGGAAAGACCAGCAGATGCTACCATGTGCCTTGCCATATGACAGAGAAGTCCAAGATCCCCAGCAGCTGGTCCTGATGATGCCTTGATTTGGACATCTTTATGGCTTCAAAAGTGTAAGCTTGTAAGCTAATAAATGCCCATAATTAAAACCAATGCATGTTATGTTATCTGCTTTCAGCATATCAGCAAACTAAAACACTATGAAAAGTCTTCAAAGGAGTAAAATAGAAATAGGCAACAATGCACATAACTTAAAACTACTACCTTGTTTGCCTGTGTTCATTGAATATTATCTATTACTCATTCTCTAAATTTTAAAGTAGAGAGAAATGAAAAAAGCTGTTTACTAACATTGAAGAATGAAGGTTGACAGCAAATCAAAATTTGAGTTGCTTAGGTTAATACTTATTTGTTTTGACATCTCTCTTGTAAATGTATTCCATTTAGAGATCAATAAATAATGGGTTGAGACAATCCCAACTGAATGAAAAACCTTAAGTTTTCCGTGTATTTGCAGATAGCAAGTCCTGGTTTTCAAATCATGTGATCTTATATGATCCTTATGAGCATTCTTGAGATTATCTCTATTGTAAATAAGGATATGATTCTTGGAGAAAAATTGAACCTGACTTACTTGTTCAAAGATACATGCAGCCTTACTGGGAAATCTGTACCTCTAATTCAGATAGTCTGTTTTTATTCCTGGGTTTGTTCTTTATCTTTTTGAACAATCCTCAAATTAATGGTTTGAGTAATTTAAAAACTTTTCTCATTAATAATGTAAATGGGAATAATGCCACCAAATAGTATGCCTGTGAGTGATTAGGTTGGTACATTTTATGTTGTATAAATGTTACACAATTGGAAAAAAAAGAAAGTCTAAAGAGACAGTGATAGTTAGATGCAATATGTGATCCTGGACTGGATCTAATAATGGAGGAGAGAATTCCCAAAAGGACATCATTGGGACATTTGAAAATATTGGAATATAGACTGATGTTTTATATCAATGTTAAATTGCTTGAATAATTGAAATAATTATACTTTGTGTGGTTTCATAAGTGTATGTTCTTGTTCTTAGGAAATATATATGGATATATTAAATGGTGAAGGAGCATGATGAATTCAACCTATTCACAAATGTTTAGAAAATAGAAGTGTGTTGTGTGTGTGTGTGGGGGGGGAGAGAACTATGCAACAAATGTGGCCGAATGTTAAAAGTTGGTGAATCTGGGAAGAGGGTATATTAGCATTCTCTTATTTTTATATTATGTTGGCAACTTTCTTATAAGTTTGAAATTATTTCAAATTAAAAAGTATAACAAGAAAAAGGAATTATGGGATGCAAGTTCTAGGAACTTTTTGAGAGTTGAAAGGGGACTTTTACTCATGTCTTTCAAATGTTATGTTTTATTTTACTGTTTTCACATGTGTAAATTTAAAGTAAATGTAGGGAAGCGGACTTGGCCCAATGGATAGGGCGTCTGTCTACCACAGGGGAGGTCCGCGGTTCAAACCCCAGGCCTCCTTGACTCGTGTGGAGCTGGCCCATGCGCAGTGCTGATGCACGCAAGGAGTGCTGTGCCGCACAAGGAGCGCACCCCGTAGGGAGAGCCGCCCAGTGCAAGTGCGAAAGAAAGTGCAGCCTGCCCAGGAATGGCACTGCACACACAGAGAGCTGACATTGCAAGATGACGCAACAAAAAGAAACACAGATTCCCGTGCCACTGACAACAACAGAAGTGGACAAAGAAGAACACGCAGCAAATGGACACAGAGATCAGGCAACTGGGTTGGGGGGGGGAAGGGGAGAGAAAAAAATAAATCTTTAAAAAAAAAAGTAAATGTAGTTTTCAAGAGAAAGAGTACGCGTGTGTATATAGGGACCTCACATATATATTTTTAATGTAATATTACAAAGTCAATAAAAAAAATAAAAATAAAAATAAAAAAAATAAAAAGCAAAACATTTTTGACCTTAAAAAAAAAAATAAATTCATATTTGAGTACTGGGTTACAAATAACAGTTTAACAGAGAAAGCAGTATTTGAGAGCCAAAATGTCTGTATATGAATGATGCTTATTTTCATATTTTAAAAATGTATCTGTATATATGCATTTTATATACTCCTGCATGTTTGTATATTTTGCAGTGAAAAAGAAAAGTGTATAATTGAAAAGATGAACTGAACAAACTATGCTTTAGATTTGAGTTTTCAGAGAAGCCAGAAGTACTTTCTTTAAGAATTATAGGATATAAAAGTAGAGTTTTAAATGTTGTCACCTCTCTTTGAAAATATTTTATAGCAAACATTATACATGATCTGTTCATTGGAAATTTGTAGCTTAAAAAAACTTTCAAGTTATGATTTATCAAAGAACCCCGTCACTTGCTTTCCATAATGAGAGACTATGCACATAGTGCAGTTATTTCAGAAATTAACCTAATTTTTTTCTTTTTAAAAAGAAGGCCACTTTATGAAGTGAGGTTGGTTTAAATTGAACTTGAAATGACTTTTACTAACAGCAAGAAAAGTTCATACTATTGCATCTCAGAGTTTTATCACAGTTAGTAACCCATCTCCTTCAGTAGAATTTGTAGATTGCTAACAGTCAGGGTTTCTTTATATATTCTGTTTTATAATGATTTGGTTGACAAGAAATAGATAATTTGTACATAATCTACTTATTTTTGGTAGCCACCTCTGTTTACTTCTTGGGTAATGAGCAGTGTTGGCTTAGTTGATGCTTCCCTTTTAGATCTGGGCTGATTTTAACAGTTGTTTTGAAAAAATTGCTTTTTTTTCGCTGTTCCTTTGCTTTTGCAGTTCTTTTCTTCTGGAATGCCTTCCCCTTTTTGCTTGTGGGTGAATGTATCCTACCTGTCTTTAAGGACCCAGTTTAAAATTTACCTCCTTCATAAAGTGCTTCCTGATTCTCCTAGCTGTAATAATTTCCTTCCTCTGAATTCCCTTAGTCCTTTATCAGGTCATTGCTAATGGACTTTATTACTTTTTTTCTTGTGGAAATAAATGAAAACCACCCAAATGAGAATAAACAGAGGCTATTTATACAGAGTTTGCTAGCAAGAGAGTTAGTCACCAATCAACTTGCATTTGACAGAGATCCAAAGTCAGGGAAAGCTTTATAGTGAATAAAAGGGAAGGCTTCAGATAAGCTGATTGGTAGTAGTTGGCATGGGCAAACTTGGGTGGGCTAACTAGAAATGGAAACCTTAGGTATTGGTTTGGGAAAACATATTTGGCTTTCTGTGGTTGGTATTGGGTGGAAGCAGGGACAAAAAAAAATAGAGATAACTGTTAGTTATTGACTGAGTCCTTATTGCTCTGGGCTAATTGCTGCAAAGTTTTTGCTTGGCCTCCTGGACTGGCTACTGCAGAGATTGTGATCAGTTCTTTTGTCATATATGGTCTGACCATTGTCCATTTGTATATTCTGTCTCTCACACTTAAAAAGATCTCTTTATGCAAGGCACTGTTTTGTGGTATAAAGATGAGTGAAATCACTATTTTTGTCCTGAATAGAGGTTTTCAGAGGACAAATTCTGGAAACTGGTTAAAATGGCCCCACTCCCGGATATTTTTTCCTGTAGGTCTTGGGATAGTTCCTAGGAATGGAATTTTAAAATGCATCTTGGTGTTGTTTCTACAAATGTCTACAGATCAGTTTGCCAATACTGCTCTAGAGCTTCAGTTTTTGTTTTTATTCCCCTCCCCCCCCCCTGCCCCCACTGTTTTTGCTGTCTGTATCCATTTGCTGTATGATCTTCTGTGTCTGTTTCTCTTTTTGTCTTTCTCCTCTAGGATTCACCTCGATTCTATTCTGGGGACGTCTGATGTGGAGAGAGGTTCCATGTCACTTATGCCATCTCAGTTCCTGGTTTCTGTTGCATCTTGCCTTGACTCTCCCTTTTGTCTCTCTTTTTGTTGTGTCATTATCTTGCTGTGTGGCTCGCCGTGAAGGCACTGGCTTGCTGTGCAGGCACGCCTTTTACCAGAAAGCCCTGGGGACTGAACCTGGGTCCTCCCATATGGTAGATGGAAAGCCCAGTCCCTTGAGCCATGGCTGCTTCCTGAGCTTTAGTTTTCAAACACTTTTTTTTTTGGGCAGCAAAGATAGATGTGTAAACAACATGTGAGGGATTTATAATGCTATATTGGATGTATTAGCCAAAGGGGTGCTGATGCACAATACCAGAAATCTGTGTTTTTTTTTTTTTTTTTTAGAACTTTTAAAAAATTAATTATTTCTCTCCCTGACCCTCCCCCCCCCCCCCCCCCCCCCCCCCGTTGTCTGTTCTCTGTGTCTATTTGCTGGGTCGTCTTTGTCTGCTTCTGTTGTTGTCAGCGGCATGGGAATCTGTGTTTCTTTTTGTTGTATCCTTTTGTGTCAGCTCTCCTTGTGAGCAGCACCATTCCTGGGCAGGCTGCACTTTCTTTCGTGCTGGGCGGCTCTCCTTATGGGGCGTACTCCTTGCGCGTGGGGTACCCCTGCGTGGCACGGCACTCCTTGCACGCATCAGCACTGTGCATGGGCCAACTCCACACGGGTCAAGGAGGCCCGGGGTTTGAACCGTGGACCTCCCATGTGGTAGATGGACACCCTAACTCCTGGACCAAGTCTGCCGCCCTGTTGGCTTTTATAAAGGGTATTTGGGGTAGAAGCTTACAGTTACCAGGCCTTAAAGCATAAGTTACTTCCCTCACCAAAGTCTACTGCCACATGTTGAAGCAAGATGGTGTCTGCCAGGAGTTCAGGCTTCTTGGGTCCCTCTTTTCCTGGGACTTCTATTTCTTTCCAGGTTCAACTACTGTGCTCTTTCCACAAGGCCGGGTGTAGACTTTCAGGTGAATGTCTCTGTCTCTCTCTCTGGGGCTTCTGCTCTAAGGAGCTGTCTCTATTCCTGTGTTCTTTTCTTGTATGTTTACTTCTTGGGCTCCAGTTCAAAAACACTCAACTCTGTCCTTTGCCATGTCTTTTATCAGTGAGTCCCCATCCACCAAGGGGTGAGTTCTCAACACCCTATTGACATGGCCCACTCAAAGTGCTAATCATAATTTAATCAAGTGACACCACAGACAGATCAGTTTACAAACATAATCCAGTATTTATTTTTGGAATTCATAAACCATATCAAACTGCTACAATGGAAGTTTTGAATAAGATACTATAGGAATATAAGAGAAGAGAGTAATTTGACCTAGGGACCTGGGAAGGTTTCTTCGAAGTAGTATTGGCAGGAGTTGTTGACCAGAAGTGGAAAGAGGAAATCAAAGAAGAATATGGAGGATAAAAGATGAGAATGGAAGAGAAGAGGGTGAGGATATTGAATTTTATTTGCGCATTCTGAGCCTAAGACTTTTGCTCAACAGTTACATGGAGAGGTTCTCTAGAAATGAGAGATCAGACCTATAGTAACAAATTTGGAATATAACTGTACCTCATAAAAGATATTTAACCTTAGGTTAAATGAGCCATTATGCCCAAATTTACCTTCTTCAAGAATATTTAACCTTGGGTTAAATGAGCAATTACACCCAAATTTACTTCTTCAAGAAGACTACTGAGACTAAATCACACCCAGCTTCTTATCCCTGTTTTTATTAGTCATATTCAGAGGGTAAGCCTCCCACTGCTAGCCTTTACTCATCAGCAGCATCATTATATACATAAAGTTCTGCATTCCTTGTTCATAATCCAGCTGTCCATTCTGCCTCTTCCGAGCCCTTCCTCTGTGCTCTTTGGTACTGTTTCATTATATATGAACTCTCCTGTGTTCTCAGCTTGTTCCCTAAACTTTGCCTCCATCTTCTTTAAGTGAAAATTGGATCATCTTGGAAGTCTTCCATTTCTCTGGCATCTTCTCAAGTGGAAGCTTTTTTCTTTTTATATCCTATTATAAACTCAAGGTCTAGAAGTAGAGCAGGTATCTTCTTTCTTCTTACTGTCACTCCCAGATCACTATTTCCTCACCTTCTTTTAAAAATAATCCTGCCATTCATTGATTGGCGATTTTACTTCTAGTTCCTATCATGTTTACTTTTTGATTATTACCCTTTATTTATTGAAAACTGTGGCGTTGGGATCACAGTGTTATCTTTAATTCCTACCGTCTTTCTGAGCATCACGAGGGTGACTCACCTAATACCTTAAAGTGGGGTTCATATTTTACAAAGATCACTGTGGTTGCTATGTGGCAGATGGTTTTAGGGGGATAAAAGGGAGAAAACATACTACTTTTCCTAATTGTCTCAAGATGGTTGCAGACGTTCCAGGTGTCTTATCTAGATCCATTCACATCCAGAGACAGAGAGGGCTATTTCTTCCATAGGTCTCTTTTGAAGATGAAGGGGGAAACTTTCTAGAACTTCCTAGCAAACTTCTTGTGTTTTATTGGTCATGGTTTTTTCCATTTCCTTGCCTAAACATATCACTGGTAAGAGGAATGGGGCAACCAACAATTGGCTTTGACCAATCAGAGCTTACCCCTTGGGGCCAAGGACTGGGGACCTACTTTCATCTTAAAGTTTTGGCTGTATAGAGGGTTCTATTAGGAAGTCCACTTGGTGGATGGGGGGATATTATCAGTCCTCATGGAAAAAGAGGATATTGTTTACAATAATTCCACAGCTCTGGTGACCTGAAAATAACTTAATAGTTTGCAATTAATGTGACATCTCTCTTTGCTGTATTTTACAATGTAATTTTTCTATGGTTGTTATTTACTTTGTTTTTCCTGTTGATTCTGTTCTGTCCCTGTATCCAGTCATCATTCTAACATCTCTCAAATTCACTGAGAGGGTATCATTTAGTCATCACTGTCCTCCAACATGAAGCACCCCTGTTGGGCAGAGTTTTTTAAGCCATGCCATTCCATATGCTACTAGGTAGGCTCTGTAACTGCTCTGTGGTTAGGTGAAAAGGCAACTTAAGTCTGAAGGGACCTACTTTTAGCTCTTTGGGATGGGGAGCAAGGAACCTACTAATGGCAGATGCTCAATGGAAGGCTTTTATTTAGGGAATACATTAATGTAAAATCCTGTTTTAGTTATTGAGACATAATTTTATTCTTTATTTTGCATTTATCTATCTCAAAGAAGTCTTTACCAGGAGGGATGATGAACTAGTATTAGTAAGATGTTTAATATTTATTATAGTCTAATTATGGCTCATTTGTCATTACACATTTTGTTGTTGGTTTAAGGATGTTAAACCAACATCCTTAAGGATCAAGTGTGCAGTATTATCATTTATAATCTTCCCTGAAGCAAATTCAAATCTACCTCATGTGGTCTGATTTGGCAAAGGAAATTATTGTTGTAGTTGATATAAATTAATGTTAGTGAATGTCATTGATTTAATTACTTAAAACTAAGTAATTGGCAAAGTAGAGAAGAGGTTCAATCTAGTTACTTTATGTGCTTACATAGATCTAGCATATATCTTTATGAAGCTATCATCAGTTACATGTGGAATGAGATAAATCAGAATTATGTGTTAAAATTGTACTGTTTAATTCCTTCCCTCCACCAAGGCGTGTGAACACACCAATTTTTTTTAAAAGAGCTTTATAGAGGTATAATTTACATGCTATAAGTTTTATCCCTGTTTGAAGTATACAATTCAGTTGAATTTTAGTAAATTTAGAGTTGTGCCGCTATCACCACAATAGTTTTAAAACCTGTCCATCACCCTAAAAATCCCTCATGCCTACTTGCAGCCAATCTCACACCAACTTTTTAATAGTTTACATATGCATACTAAAATGTTTAAATCATAAAAATATTATGATTGATGGTCTCTATTAAAATATAATATTTAGTCATGGTATTACTTTAAATCCTGATCTTATTAATAGAGGAGGAACCTTAAAATTATATTGAAAAAATTAATTTTCTTCCTCCTAACTCATTATTTTTTAAAAGAACCATTAGATGACACATATCTGGGTAAGTGTTCACTAAATGAAATAAAATACCGTATGTTCAAAATGAAGAAAACAGAAGTTTAAGTTTTACAAGTATAAATTGAAATTTTCAAAGTCTTGGGCACCTGTTGACCCTACCTAATCAATCTCAATAACCATAACACTGTGTTTAGAAATATCTTTGTTGATTGTAGCTTCATTTTTTGGGGATTATATGCCCATTTAATAACTATTTTTACTTTAGGTAAAAGCAAATACTTTTGAATAGCAAATTTAATTTTTTGATTCAGAGTTTTAGCTTATTTTTAATGAATTAAAAGATAACTTTTAACACACATACAAATAAAACCTTAACCTTTATCTCAAGTTCTGTTTTTAAATAGATAAGGTAAAGTCCTGTCGTGATGTGATAAATGAAGTTCAAAAATTTAAATTGCATAAAATATGGAATTTCTTTCTTGTAAGATTAGTGAAAATGCTAGTTTTAAAATTTGTACTGTCAGAAAAAGCACAAAAGTAAAGATAGTGAAACTTAGATCTTACCGAATTGACCTTTCACTGATGTGAGAGTCCCAAATGATCAAGAGTTATGTCTTTTCCTATCTCTTCCACTAAAAGATGTTAGCTTGCCCCCTTTTGAGAATAAGTGCAGGGTAGATGACAGGAAACATACATTCAAATTTATAAAACCCTTGAGGGGGTGTTTTAGTTTGCCTGCTGCTAAAACAAATACCTTATAATGAGTTGACTTAACTACAGGAATTTATTGGCTCATGGTTTCAGAGACTAGAAGGCTTATTTCCTTCCAAGGTCTGTTTCTTTTGGGGTTCCTTGGTTTTTCTGCCATGTGGCAGTGTACCTGGCTGGGCCTTCTCCTTACCTTTCTGGATTCCATTGACTTTTTTTTTTTTTTTTTAAGATTTTATTTATTCCACCCCCCCGCCCCCCCCCCCCCGGCACAGTTGTCTATTCTCTGTGTCCATTTGCTGTGTGTTCTTCAGTGTCTGCTTCTATTCTTGTAAGCGGCACCGGGAAACTGTGTCTCTTTTTGTTGCGTTATCTCCGTGCATGGGCTGGCTGCAATTTCTTTCGCGCTGGGCGGCTCTCCTTATAGGGCACACTCCTTGCATGTGGGGCTCCCCTATGCGGGGGACACCCCTGTGTGGCAAGGCACTCCTTGTGTGCATCAGCACTGTGCATGGGCCAGCTCCACATGGGTCAAGGAGGCCCTGGGTTTGAACCGTCGACCTCCCATGTGGTAGGTGGACGCTCCATCCATGGAGCCAAGTCCGCTCCCCTCCATTGACTTCTAGTTTCTGGCTGCTCCTTATGGCTTCTCCTTCCACACCCAGCTTCCTTTGCTTATAAAGACTTCAGCCATACTGGATTAATGCCCATCCTCACTCAGTTTGGTTACAGCTCTACTAATAGCATCTTTATAGGTCCTATTTACAAGTAGGTTCACACCCACTGGGACCTGAACATGCCTTTTGTGGAGGACATGATTCAGTCTTCAACAGGGGTTTTTGCTGTATTCAGTGAGTTTGTGTTTGTTAGTCTCATTAGCAATGTGATATAAAAGTACCCTTTTGATTTTCAGAGAGAAGGGCTCTTTGTTTTTAAAGACTTAAGTTAAATTGTTGTATTTGAAGAAATTTCAACTATTAATCTGAGTCTTTTGAGAAACAGACCCAATATGAGATGAAACAGGTAAGAAATGCATTAGGAAATGGCTGTCAGAGAAAATGAGGAGAGAGCCTGGGGAGGCTGAGAGAACCATCAGACTTTTATTTCTGTAAGTCAGAACCTAGAAGGAGGGAGGAATAAAGGAAGGTTGGTTCAGTAGAAGTGCCTTAGCCTGCAGTGCTCTTCTAGGAGGCCTTCAGGAAGTCCTTGAGCCAAAGTCACCTGTCAGAAGAGTCCCAGGTTCTGGGTCCCATACAACCAGACCAGTTTTCGTAGCCCTACAGTTACGGAGCGGAGCCGGGAAGCAAACCGTGGGAAGCTTAGCAGCTAGGACCCTTGGTCAACTTTGCTCCCTGTGGTTAGAAATTTGAGAAGCACATTCTCATGGTCTCTCGACTAATTTAAACTTTCTTTCATTCTTTGTGTGGAATCTATTATGACCTTCTAAATTATTAGCTTTTGAAGAGACATGGCTCTGTTAATGAAGGACTTTTGGGCATTCATTTACAAACCATACTTGGAGAAGTCAAAGAACTATAATACTTTTATGTTATCCTATTTGATGTTTACTGATTTTAATTATGAATGAGAAATTGTAAAAGGGAGACAGACCTCTTTTCCCCTTCAAGCCTCTCATATTTCCTCCTTTATCTATGTTAACTAATGACCTTACTTCCTATTTTATTGGGGGAAAAAAAAGCACCTGCGTTTCATAGTCCAAATTCTTAAGCCTACTCATTGTATTTTAGCTCCTATCAGTGAGATCATACAATATTTGTCCTTTTTTGTCTGGTTTATTTCACTCAATAAAATATCCTCAAAATTCCTACCTGTTGTCATGTGCTTCCCCAATTGATTTTTTCTTACAGCTGAATAATATTCCATTGTATGAATATACCACATCTTGTTTATTCATTCATCGGTTGACAGACACGTAGTTTCCATCTTTTAGCAGTTGTGAATAGTGCTACTGTGAACAGTGGTGTGCAAATAATCTGTTCATGTGCTTTCTTTCAGTTTTTCCGAGTATATTCCTAGTATCAGGATTGCTGGATTATATGGCAGCTTTGTATTTAGCTAGAGTTGGACTATGAGATGTAGGTTGTTGGGAGATGGTATGTGAAACGAGAAGGGAGAGACAATGCTGGATGTGTGTAGAATGTTTAATAAAGTCAAATGTAAATATGTGGTAATGATTGGACTTGATGGTAACACATTATAATGAATGTAACAAACACTTGATTTATAGATATGATTCTGGCTGAAGGGAGTAGTTTAGGGAGATTAATGTTAGTTGGAAGACAGCTAGAGGATGTTATTGGGAATGTATAAAATGTTTTTGGCAGTAGGGGAGGATTGTGGTTAATAATATAAATATAGGAATCTTCTACAGGGTGTTAAAAATTTGGTGATACATGGGAAAATATAACTAATGTAATGTATGGACTGTAGTTACCAACTGTTGCCGCCAGTGCTCGTCGAGGAGCGGCCTGTGGCCTTGCGAGGTAAGGATGAAGAGAGCACCATAACACACAGTAACCGCTCTGGAGGCGCAGGCTCGTGGCGCAGGTCTGATTTATTAGGGAAGTGCAACAGCTTATAAGGGCTAGGGTGGGGGTTGAGGGGAGTGTGGCATGCACTGATTGGCTGGGCATAGGGGACGGAGTGTATAGGTTGCTCGCTCTTGTTGCTGGGGAAAGAAGCAGCTTTCAGGTTGGCGCACGCGGGAACGTAGTGCGGGAAGGAGCTATCCAGCACCGGAGGCCATTTTGGTACAGGCTGAGCCATCTTAGGCTGAGATGTGCTGCCTACAACAACCAACAATATTGTAATATTTTTGTAGCAGAAGCAAAGTTGGTACTGTATTAATACTAAAGGTTAAAAAAAGAATATGAGATTTGGTTTTGTAAGACGAATATGATAAGCATTTTTTTGTCATTAATAAAGAGACCTTGAGTACGTTATTTAATCTGTGTTCATTTGTATGTCTTTCTGAACACTAGAGGAACAACTGAGTTAATAGTAGTTGGAATTAGATGAGGTGAAAGTGCTTTGATAGAAGTTTTTAGGAGTAATACATCCATAACTTGTTGAGATGCCTTTTTCTATTTTATTTTTTTGAATTTGAAATAAAGTTTTTTTAAAAAAAGAATAAAGAAGAAAATTTCCACAGGCTCCTTCTACCACATCTACCAGGCTATCTATACCTGTGTCCATTTACTTTGTCTTTTTTTAAATTTTTATTTCTCTCCCCTTCCTCACTCCCCCCCCCCCCCCGCCCCCAGTTGTCTGCTCTCTCTGTCCATTCGCTGTGTGTTCTTCTGTGACCGTGTCTATCCTTATCAGTGGCATTGGGAATCTGTGTTTCTTTTTGTTGCGTCATCTTGTTATGTCAGCTCTCCATGTGTGCAGTGCCATTCTTGGACAGGCTGCACTTTCTTTTGCTCTGGGCGACTCTTCTTACGGGGCACGCTTCTTGAGTGTGGGGCTCCCCTGCGTGTGGGGTTCCCCTACGCGGGGGACACCCCTGTGTGGCATGGCACTCCTCGCGTGCATCAGCACTGCGTGTGGGCCACCTCCCCATGGATCAAGGAGGCCGGGATTTGAACTGTGGGCCTCCCATGTGGTAGGCGGACACCCTAGCCATTGGGTCAAGTCTGCTTTCCTTGCTTTGTCTTCTGTTTATTATAATTTAACTGCCCATGCTCTTAGCAAAGGCCAATACCTGTACTTAACTTCACATCCTCTCTTACCTACCCAGTGCTCACTGCTCCAGCAGTTTTCTCCTCTTTCTTCTACATTATCAACGTTCCTTTTCTTTTTTTTTTTTTAAAGATTTATTTATTTCTCTCCCCTTCCCCCCCCTCCCCCGACAGCCCGGTTGTCTGTTCTCTGTGTCTATTTGCTATGTTGTGTTTGTCCACTTCTGTTGTTGTCAGTGGCATGGGAATCTGTGTTTCTTCTTGTTGTTGTTGTTGTTGAGTCATCTTGTTGTTTCAGTTCTCCACGTGTGCGGCGCCATTCCTGGGCAGGCTGCACTTTCTTTCGCGCTGGGCAGCTCTCCTTATGGGGCGCACTCCTTGCGCGTGGGACTTCCCTACGCGGGTGACACCCCTATGTGGCAGGGCACTCCTTGCGCGCATCAGCACTGCGCATGGGCCAGCTGCACACGGGTCAAGGAGGCCCGGGGTTTGAACCGCGGACTTCCCATGTGGTAGGCGGACTCCCTAACCACTGGACCAAGTCCTCCGTCCTCTCCTTTTCTTTTTAATTATTTTCCACTAGCATATATTCTTGATATTATTTATCCCATCTTAAAAACCTCACTGTCTTTAATTTTTATCCTTTATGTCTTCTCTTCTTTTAAAGCAAAATTCCTTGAAAGTGGTGTCGACTTACTGTCTTCAGTTTTTATGTAATCTTTAGCAGTTAGTGCTAATGTGAGTCACTAAGGTGGGATAGCGGAGAAAGTCATGGGAAAGAGATATCAAAGAACTGAGGGTAGGATATTGGAAAGATCAATCCAGATGGATTTTGGAGTCAGTAGGGGCTTAGTCTAAACGTTCTTCTAATTTTTTAAATTAAAAAAAAAAAAAAAAGTTAGACTTTTCCCAAACACACAAGTTTGCATCTCTCTTCAAAACAAAACAAAACCACAAGAAAACAAATCCAGATACTAAAGTTGATTTTTAAAATCAGCTGTAAATATTCCTGTTTATTTTGGGAGTAGGATTGGTTTCTTAGTTCCATGAGACTTGAAAAGTTTCCACAGTCTCATATGAATGAAGGAGGGAAAAAAAGTCAGTTATGTTAGATCTTTAAAAACGTTCTTGGTAATAGTTTGTATTCAGAAGTGCTGGAGAACTTTGGCAGAGAATCAGAGCCATAGAGTAAGCCCAAACTAGGACAGCAAAGTCATTATTTTGCTATTTAGTGAAGGTAATTCTTTTATTAAACGGTGACCCTTGGTGCTTTACCAAAAGTGCTTTATTGCAACTTCATTTGGATGCAAGACTGTGTCAGAGTAATTAGAAAAACAAGGATTGAACTTTAAATAGTCATTTCTCAAAAATCACAACATTTTGTGATATACAATAATTATTTTCAATTATGTTACATTAAAATATTATATAGATAAAAGTAAAAAGATTTGAGTAAAGGTACTATTTATTATGTTACCTGTTTTAACAATAGAACCTTGGAGCAAAGTATAGTGCATTCTGCATACAGTGTGGACATTTAAGTTAATGCTGATGCCCCCTTTAATTTAGATTGTTTTACTTGTGTTCCCAAGGGAATAAGATAACTTTTTAGATAAATAAAATTTTACAAAATTTTGAAAGAATGTTGGAAGGAAACTGGAAATGAGAACTTTCTTGTGTTTAAATATGAGATAATTGAGATTTAAATAAGAGTTTACCACTGAGGGAGAGAAATGTTTCACAGAAGTTGTGGTAAGAATGAATGTGTTGGGAAAGGAAGTGAGGGAATAATTAAGGCAAGGAAATGAAGTACTCAGATAGTAATCTAGAATAATTCCATTGGAATAAGACTAGTGCTAAATGTAGAAAGAAAAAGGAAGTGAGGATAAGTTGCCTGGTTTGATGACTTGTTATTTTTCTGTATTTCTAATCAACTGATGGTTTCAAAATACTGCTTAGGATCCTTTACCCACAACCTTTTCTCTTTAGAGAATTTGTTGGCACAACGTAAGGGAGAAGTCTGATCTCAAACTTTGAAACTAAAGGGACTAAAAGTTATTATCTTTGAAGAACTAAGGCTTCATGATCTTGATTCTTTTTTTTTTTTATTATTTTTTAAAGATTTATTTATTTAATTTCCCCCCCTCCCCTGGTTGTCTGTTCTTGGTGTCTATTTGCTGCGTCTTGTTTCTTTGTCCGCTTCTGTTGTCGTCAGCGGCACGGGAAGTGTGGGCGGCGCCATTCCTGGGCAGGCTGCTCTTTCTTTTTCACGCTGGGTGGCTTTCCTCACCGGCGCACTCCTTGCGCGTGGGGCTCCCCCACGCGGGGGACACCCTTGCGTGGCACAGCACTCCTTGCGCGCATCAGCACTGTGCATGGGCCAGCTCCACACGGGTCAAGGAGGCCCGGGGTTTGAACCGCGGACCTCCCATATGGTAGACGGACGCCCTAACCACTGGGCCAAAGTCCGTTTCCCGGTCTTGATTCTTATACCTTAATTTAAGAACTTCCTACTTTATTGTGGTATTTAAAATCATTCCTTGATTGTCAGTTATCTTCTCTCATGTTTCTGGAGTTGTTTTAATAAACAATAACCACTTTAGCCTTAATAACCACTAAGGCTAAAGTACATCTTGTCAGGAGTGTTGTAAAGAGAGTTTTAAGTATTGAATGGGTATTGGATTAGGCGATTTTAAATTTCGAGATGATTAATTTGTCCTTTCATCAAAGCTCTCCAATGAGCACTGGAAATTTTCAGCCTTATTCATCATTCCTACCCCCTCCCACCCCCCCATGGCTCCTTATCTGTCTGCTCCTTGTCTCTCCTCATTGTGTCCACTTATTGTCTCTGCATCATTTTTAGGAGGCCAGGAACGGAACTGGAAACAAAACCAGGAACCTCCCATGTGGGAGGTGGGTGCCAAACGGTGCTGGTGCAAAATACCAGAAATTGGTTGGTTATAAAGAGTATTTATTTGGGGTAGGAGCTTACAGATACCAGGCCATAAAGCATAAGTTACTTCCCTCACCGAAGTCTGTTTGGAGCAAGATGGCTGCTGACATCTGTGAGGGTTCAGGCTTCCTGGGTTCCTACGTTTCTGGGCTTGCTTTTCTCTGGGTTCAAGGTTCCTTTCTTCTTGGGCTGGCCTCTCTTTCCTCTGCGTGCTGACTTGCCAGGGCTCCAGCTTATGTCTTCTGCCTCAAACTCCATATCACAACTCCAACATTAGAAACCCTTGCGTCAGAAGTTCTGTCTTTTCCCATGCCTTTTATCTGTGAATCCCCACCCACCAAGGGATGGAGACTCAGTGCCCGAATGATGTGGCCCAATTAAAGCCCTAATCATAACTCAATCATGCCCAGGTACAGACCAGATCACAAACATAATCCAATATCTATTTTTGGAATTCATAACTATATCAAACTGCTGCTACAGTGCCCTACTTCTTGAGCCACATCGGCTCCCCTATTCATCAATTTTAACAACAGTAATTTACAACAGTTTGTCATTTGAATACTTAGAACATAAAACTGGCAGTGGTATTAAGAGTTAATTTAGCCAGTCTGTTTTTATAAAGTTTACTTTTTAGAGTTGTTGTAGGTTTACAGAAAAATGAGAAAGTACAGAGTTCTCATATATTCTTCCTCCTATTCTTTTTCCCTGTTAACATTTTGCATTAGTGTGGTACAATTGTTGTGGTTGATGAACCAATGTTATTATATAATTATATGATTAACTAAAGTCCATAGTTTACATTAGGGGTCACTCTTTGTGTCATACAGTTCTGTGTTGTTGGTTTTTTAAAATTTTGATTGTGATAACATATACAATATAAAATTTCCCATTTTAAATGTTTTTAAGTGTACAGTTCAGTGAC
The DNA here is from genome assembly GCF_030445035.2 of Dasypus novemcinctus. Lineage (NCBI taxonomy): Eukaryota > Metazoa > Chordata > Mammalia > Cingulata > Dasypodidae > Dasypus > Dasypus novemcinctus. The sequence goes on along the minus strand of NC_080681.1, from coordinate 32,451,831 downwards.
AATTAGATTCATGATGTCGTACTACCATTACCAAACCTTTTCTGTCATTCCAGACAGAAACTATGAACCAAATAATTATTATCTTCTCATTCCCCACTCTTCCCCTGCCCCTGGTAACCTATATTATAATTTCTGGTTCTGAATTTGCATATTCCAGTTATTTCTTATATGGGAGATCATACAATGTTGTAGCCATCCCTTTTTGTTTGCTAGACAGCTATGGGCAAATCACTTAAACATTTTGGGCATTAGTTCCCATATTTATAGAATGAGAGGTCTGGGAGCATTAGTTACTAATGAACATTAGTTACTAAACTTACTTAGCAAACAATGTTGTGTTGTGGTAGAAAGAAAATGAGATTTAGAGTAAAAACTTTGGGTGAATTTCTTAATTTCAGAAATATGTGGTTTCTTCATTTGTAAAATGACCCATCAGTAGGTAACATCTGGTAATATATGTGAAAACTCTTTATAAACTCCAAAGTGCTGCCATACAAATAATTTCGTGATTCAATCAGCAAGTATGTGCTAGGCTGTCATGATGGTCATTTTTATCTCTAGATTCTTTTCTCTTTCTACCATTTGTTACCTCTTGAACCCCATAAATATACTTAAATCATTATGAGTAAATGAAGCTATTCTAAAGGTTGTTTGGAAACTGGTATGTAAAATGAAAAACTTGGACCTTGTTATCTAATGTTTTTTGAGACTAACTTTATATGAATTTCTTCTGCTTCTTTAAAGTGGGTCAGTTTATTACTCTGGGTGCTGCTTAAAGGAAAAATGTGACTTAAGTAAAATATCTAGTAAAATTACAGATTTTAAAGTGAAAATAGGTTCACTGAGTATTTTAACCTTTTATTATTTTTTATTTATGTGAATATATATTGTCTTTTATTATTTATATGAATATTGCTAAATTAGTTTCTCTGCTCATTTCCTTTCAAAATTTAAATCATTCAGCATTGAACGTGGTAGTATTCTATTTCTTAATGTATTATAATATGACTAGTTAAGCCCAGATGTTATTCAAACAATCAAGTAAAATTTACCTTAAAAACAAAAAGTGCTTTTCTTATATTTTAAATTTCATAATATTGAACCTGTATTTGACATGAATTCTTATTTGTAATTTGTGAATTTGCTACATGAGGTAAAAAGAAAACACACATGGCTATCTATTATGGTAATATTTAAAATTTATGTGGGATCTGTTTACTTAAGAACTATATAGTACAGGTATACTTAATATATTGCGGGTTTGGTTCCAGACCATTGCAGCAAAGTGAGTTACATGAATTTTTTGGTTTCCCATTGCATATAAAAGTTATGTTTATGTTATACTGTAGTCTTAGTGTGTAGTAACATTATGTTTGACAAAACAATGTACATACCTTAATTAAAATGTGACATAGAGATATGAAGTGAGAACATGGTTTTGGAAAAATGATGCTGGTAGACTTGGCTGATAGACTTGTTCAATGCAGGGTTGTTTCAAACCTTCAATTTGTAAAAAAATCACAATGTCTGTGAAGCAAATCATAATAAAATGAAGTATGCCTGTACAAAGATGGGGGGGCATAAGGCACTCTAGGGTATTGTTCCCCCACAGAATGCTTGGATAACTAGCAAAACTGGCAGAGCCACTTTTCTCAAACCCTCCAGAAAACAGTTAAAGTTTGCAGTAACTGGATGAGTGCCTGGTCAAGAGCCCTTAGGTTTAAAAATGGTACAAGTAGCACATGACACCCATGCAGGCCCCTTGTCCATCCCCTCTTCTGCAGTGTGGAGCTGGCCTGTGATCCCATTGTGGGTCCCTGGCCCTGTTCTTGAGGGAGCAGAGTAACCCCTATTCACCTACTGTGGGGTGCCTGTATGTCTGTGCCAGTCTATCAGATAGCATCCTGAAAGACTGAACCAAGACACTTGTCTCTGGCTCGTCCTCACATAACTTGCCCTGCTGGCAGTGAACTGCTAAAGTAGTCTAAGGCACAATTAAGTCACAGCAGCCTGGGGCAAAGGATTACCTGCTTTAAGATGTACCAATAGGGGAAGCAGACTTGGCCCAGTGGCTAGGGCATCCGTCTACCGCATGCGAGGTCCGCAGTTCAAACCCCGGGTCTCCTTGATCCGTGTGGAGCTGGCCCATGCGCAATGCTGATGCGTGCAAGGAGTGCCGTGCCACGCAGGAGTGCCCCCCGGTAGGGAAGCCCCACGCGCAAGGAGTGCACCCAATAAGGAGAGCTGCCCAGTGCGAAAGAAAGTGCAGCCTGCCCAAGAATGGCACCACACACACAGAGAGTTGCCGTAGCAAGATGATGCGACAAAAAGAAACACAGATTTCTGTGCAGCCGACAACAGCAGAAGTGGACAAAAAGAAGAACATGCAGCAAATGGACACAGAGAACAGACAACTGGGGCAGGGAGCGGGGAAGGGGAGAAAAATAAATAAAAATAAATCTTAAAAAAAAAAAAAGATGTACCAATAGTGCAAGGACCCTAGACTTCACTTTTGCCTTGGCTGATCTTTTTGATAGGAGGGCTAAACTCTGAAGGAGAGCAACAGCTAACATAGAGCCAATTTGCAAAGGCTTTGAAAGATATTTTTTGCATTGGTTGGTTTCTATTTGCTCCTAGGAAACCAGAAAATCTCTATCATGTCACTAGCTGGATACAAACTTAAGAAACAGGTAGCTAAGAGACCAAATTCCAGAGTTAACAAATTAAAATATTGAAATGTACAGTCTGCAGCAAAATATTACAAGACAAGGAAACAGAAAATGATGGCCCATTGAAAGAAATAAGTTGAAAATTCAGAAACCATCAACAAAGAAGAAGAGACTTTGGACATTACTGGGGAACAAAACCTCAATATGCTCCAGGAGATTAAGAAAAACAGGGAGAAAGAATTAAAGGATATCAGGAAAATGATATAGGAAAACTGTGAGAATTTTAATAAAGAGAAATTTTAAAAAGGAATCAAACAGAAATACTGAGTTAAAGACCACAGTAACTGAAATGAAAAATTCCCTATAGGGTTTCCATATCAGATAGGAGCTAGAAGAAGAAAGAATCAGAGAACTCAAAGATAAGACCATTTAAATGATTAAGGCTGAGACGCAGAAAGAAAAAAAGAATGTAAAAAAGAGCCCAAGAGACCTGTGGTAAAATAACAAGCATACCAATATATACATTATGGATGTCCCAAAAGGAGAAAAAGTGAGAAAGGGCAGAAGGGATATTAAAAAATAATGACAGAAACTACCCAGATTTAATGAAAGACATGAAATGCACATTCAGAAAGCCCAACTTCCTGCTTTTGTTTTTGTTTTATTAGAGAAGTTATGAGTTTACAGAATAATCATGGATAAAATACAGGATTTTATACGTCGTACAGCGCCCATCTGCAAATATTATACACTGAAAACATTTAGAAGCACAAATTTCTACCTTGTTTTAAAATGTTTCAGTGGGTCTTGACCCTATTTGTTAAAAATACAAAGATGTAATTAAAAAAAGATGTAATATTTTCAGATTTGTTCTTTGATTTCAAGAAGGAAGGAATTCAGAGAGCCTTGGTGACTTGTCCAGTCAAACTTGGGGTAAATAGCATAGCCCAAAATTTTAATCCAGATATATTTAATTCTGTTTAGCTAAACAATAGAATGCCTGCTGTTATGCCAGGTCCAGCGTTAGGCCTTTGGTGTCTACAGCTGAATAATATTCATGGCTTCTGTCAAGTGAATAAAATAGTAATTTTTTTGGAGCCTTTGGGTCCCAGAGAAAGGCCACTTATTCTAGTGTGAGAGTTCAGGGAATATTTTCTGGAGGACATAAAGCTCTGAACTGAATGAATCTCAAAGATTTAATTGCACAAAAGCATTGAGGGGAAGCTGTTGCAGCCAAGGGAAACCAAATGATTAAAGATACTTACTCATAATGTAGCAAGGTTTATGCTGAAAACCTATTTCTATGCCTTAAAGGGGATGAGAGGCGTATGGGGACAGCCAGAGAAGAGTCTAGGTTTTTCCTTACATATGTCATTGCCTCCAGAAGCTGGTTAAAATATATATAGTGGGTAGGAGGTAGAGGCAACCAGTATGTATCATTTAGACTCCCATGTGTACTCTCTGGCTTAGAGGAGAGCTGACCGGCCACCTGTTTTTGTAAATAAAGCTTTATTAGAACAAATATACACACAGATACACTTGTAGATAAAATTTTAGAATTTTCAGTGTGTTTTTACCTTTGTTTTCCAGGATCAGTTCGACAGTCTAGACAAGCATACACAGTGGGGAATTGACTTCTTGGAAAGATACGCCAAATTTGTTAAAGAGAGGATAGAAATTGAACAGAACTATGCGAAACAATTGAGGTAAGTTAAATTTTTTTCAGTTCTTAAAAATGATACTACGTATATAAACAGTTGAATATTAGATACTTTGTAAATAAATGTGATATTCCAGAGATTAAATTCTATATTTGTCAACAGAATTAGATTGAATCAGGTAATTTGAAAAAGAATGAAACAACAAAACTTTTTCTTTTGAATACTTTGAGATTTATAGGACAGTTAAAAAAACAAACAGTATAAAGATACCCAGATCCACCAGTTTTTAACATTTTACCTCATTTGCCATATCATTCTGTCTGTTCATCTATTTATCCATCTATCTAGCTTTCTATTTTAATCAATTTTCTGAACACTTGAGTATAGGTTGTATATATTGGGCTCTTTAAATACTTAATACTGTACCTATGTACCTTTCGTAAGGATATTCTATTATGTATCTACCTTAAGTGCAGTTATCAAGTTTAAGAAATTTAACATGTATATAAAGCTTATACTCTATATTCCATTTTTTCATATGTCCCAATAATGTCCTTTTGAGGTTTTTTTCCTCTTCCAAGATCCTGTCCAGTATTGAGTATTACATTTAATTGTCATGATCACTTTAGTTTTTCTTTTTTTTTCACTTGTGGAAACATATATACAGCATATGTCTTCCCATCCCAGCCCCTCCCAGACATACCATTCAGTGGGATTAATCATATTTGCAGCATTGCTGTACCTTTTCCATGATCCATTACTAGATCTTTCGCTTCCCCTGACAGAAACCAACATTCATTTTGCATTAACTCCTCATTGTCCCTCCTCCCCACCCCTGGATGCATGTCCTTTACTTTCTGTCTCTATGAGACAAGATATTTTCTTTGTGGTTACCTTGGAGCTTGAACTTAACATCCTAAATCTATAATATGACTGTTTGCTTTGATAGCAGCATAGTCTTACGTTCCTGTACTCACCTCCATCCGCCAACCTCATGTATTTCTTGTCAAAATTTATATGTTTATGTATTATAAGTTCCAAACCATTGATTTATCATTACATTTTATGCATTTGCCTTTTAGATCCTATAGATAGTAAAAAATGGAGTTACAAATAAAAAATTTAATTGTATTAGCATTTATATTTACCTATGTTAAAGAAAAAGAAAAAAAAAGACAAAAAATTTACCTATGTTGTTACCTTTACCAGAGATCTTTATTTCTTCATGTGGTTTCAATCTGTTGTTCTTCCCTTTCAACCAGTAGAACTCTTTAGTATCTCTTGTAGAATTGGTCTAGTGATGAACTCCCTCAGCTTTTGCTTATTGGGAATGTCTTAAGCTTTTCCTCATGTTTGAAAGGTAGTTTTGCTGGATATAGAATTCTTGGTTGGCAGTTTTTTTGCTTTTAACACTTTAAATATGTTATCCTATTGCCTTCTTGCTTGCATAGTTTCTAATGAGAAATTGGCACTTAATTTTATTGCGACTCCCTTTTATGTGACATGTTGTTTCTCTCATGTGGCTTTCAGACTTCATTATTGGCACTTGGCAGTTTGATTATAACATGGCATGGTGTGGGTTCATCCTGTTGATTTGAGTTTATCCTGTTTGGAGTTAGTTGATCATTAGATCATGTCTCTAGTCTCTATCTCTTGGCACTTGTTGCCTTAATCCTCAGGTTCCATTCAGTATTGTCCTCTCTATCCCCTTAACTTTAGATTTCGTATCTTCATACTTCAGCAGTTCTGGGGACTAATGATGGTCTTCTCTGTTAGTATCTTTTTGGGGCAGAGGAGAAAAGGAAGTAGAAGAAGGTAGAGGAGGGGAATAGAAATAGGAAAGAATACAACACTTAGCTTATTTTCACCAGAAATCCCAGCAAATGTCTCCTTTTGTCATACGGACCCTGGCTGAGTTATTATGTGCTTGTCCTGAACAATTCACTGATTTGGGAATATATGGATCAATTCATAGTCAATAATGGAGGAAGGAATTTTACCCACAGGGAATTTTAAGTAGTGTCCTAGAAGGAAGGAGGAATATTTAAGTGGTAAAGCACACATATATATGCACTACAGTGACCCTTGTTAAACCAGCTTACAGAATGTAGGGATGGAATAAACTGGTATGATGAATCGGTAGATTATTTTTATAATGATATAATAATTCTGACATTTACTGGAATTGTAACATTATACTAATGTCCTGATCCATTTCCCTCCTCTGGGTTTTTAAACAATGTATTTTTCATACGGAGAATATGAACAAGGAACTTACTGGTATGCTTTTAATAATAGTGATTATGTTTCACCCATCTAAAAGTTATGATCTGGGGGAGTGGATGTGGCTCAAGCAGTTGAGAGCCTGTCTCCCTCATGGGAGGTCCTGGGTTTGGTTTCCAGTTCCTCCTAAAGAAAAAACAGACAATGAGCAGACAATGAGCAAAACCAACCAGCCAACAGATGAGGGAGCAATCTTGGGGGCAGAGAAGGGGGGAATCAGGAGCCTTTTTTTTTTTCTTCTCTAACTGGTTGTATCATTGCCTTTTTGGTGTATTGCTTCGCCACATGGGGGTCTGCTCCTCTCCATGTAGGTCTGGGGCACTTTTTTTTTTTTTTTTTTTACCTGGAGGTCCTGGGGATCGAACCCAGGTCCTCCATATGGTAAACTGGAGTTCAATTACTTAAGCTACAGCTGCTTCCTGAAAGCTTCTTTAAAAATAAAATAACATATAGTAGTTACGATTTGGAAACTTCACCCTCTACATTGTGGAAGTATTAAGGGCCTGGAAGAAGTTTAAGTAGCAGTCACAGAATGTCCTCACATGTAAAAAATGAAACTTTCCCTCATTTACCTAGATCCCAATTCTTGCAAATTGTTCAAATAACAAACACTAAAAGTGTTAAAAAATTACAAAAAGCATGTAATTTAATTTAGGGTTATTTAATGTAGGAGTGATAATGCCATCTACTTCTATGGCTCTAAAAGTATCACTGTTATTGCAGCAGCATAAAAAGAATGGATAGGGAAGCAGATGTGGCTCAACCAGTTGAATGCTCATCTGCCACATGGGAGGTCCCAGGTTTGGATACTGGTACCTCCTAAAACAAGATGAGCAGATGCCACCCCTGCCACAATGAGCTGACGCTGCCCCTGCTGCAATGAGCTGGACGCCATCTCTATTACAACGATTAGATGCCACAAGCCAGCAGACATGGCAGCCTGTGGGAAGAGGATGTGGCTCAGGCCTTTGGGCACTCCACTCCCATGTGGGAGGTCCAGATTGGGTTACGGTCCCTCCTGAAGAAGGCGAGCAAACAATGAGCAGACAGAGGAGGGAACTATCTTGGGGGGGGGGGGGGGAGGATAAAGAAAGTAAATAAATCTTAAAAAGAAAAAAGGTGGATATTGTTAAGGTTGAGACTGTAGCCTCAAGAAAAGAGTTAATCAGATTATTCTAAAGAAGGCAGGGGATTTGGCAGTGTTTTGAAATTTAAAATGTGCCTGTGCTTTAATCTAGCACTTTCTTTTCTGTATTTTCTTGCAGAAAAACACAAGTGTGTAAAGAAGAATGCCTAAAATTGTTCATTGCAGGGGGGGTAAAAAGTTCTCACTTAAAAGTTCCTGTCTGTCAGTAGGTGAATGAAGGACAAAAGCCATGTGGTGTGTGTAGTTTAAAAATCTGGTCTACCAGCATATTTAGACCTCAAAAGATATTCATTTCATGAGTGTATAAAGCAAGTTGTAGAACTAAAGTATACAGTAAGACTTCCTGTCTTAGATTGTTAAGGCTGCTATGACAAATATCACACAGTGGCTTAAAAGTCAATTTCTTGTCTCATGGTTTTAGAGGCTAGAAGTCCAAAATCAAGGTCTCAACAGGCCATGCAGGGAAGCGGGCTTGGCCCAATGGATGGGGCATCTTCCTACCACATGAGAGGTCCATGGTTCAAACCCCGGGTCTTCTTGATCCATGTGGAGCTGACCCATGCGCAGTGCTGATGCGCGCAAGGAGTGCCCTGCCACGCAGGGATGTCCCCCGCGTAGGGGAGCCCCACGCGCAAGGAGTACGCCCCATAAGGAGAGCCGCCTAGCTCAAAAGAAAGTGCAGCCTGCCCAGGAATGGTGCCACACACACGGAGAGCTGACACAACAAGATGACGCAACAAAAAGAAACACAGATTCCTTGTGCTGCTGATAAGGATAGAAGCAGTCACAGAAGAACACACAGAGAGCATTCAACTGGGGGCGCGGGGGGGAGAAATAAATAAATCTTAAGAAAAAAACAAAAAAAAAAACAGGCCTTGTACTCCTCTGGAACCTGTAGTCTTCTATTGCTGGCTTGCTCTGGTCCTTGTGGTTCCTTGATTTGCTGCTACTTCCTTTGGTCCTTGGTCTCCTCTGGTTTTCCCTGGCTTCTGACTTCTTCTAATTGACTGTGCCTGACTTTCCTCTGCTTTAAAGGGATTGACCCATCCACTCACCTTCCTCCCTCCGCTGCATTCAGTTTGGCCTCACCTTAACTAATAATAACATTTTCAAAAGGTCCTGTTTACAAATGGGTTCTCAACCACAGGAATGTGGATTAAGATTTGAATTTGACTTTTGTGGAGTATATGATTCATTCCCCAGCACCTTATTATTTTTTTTGAGCTATGTGTATGTTATATATAAAATTGGTATATATTTAGGAAGCTATCTAGAAGGCTACACCCCAAATTTTTTTTACAGTTGTTACCCTGGGTAATGTGAGTGGGGGGCTGGTAAGGGAGTAACTTGAGCATTTACTTTATACACTTAAATTTCTGAAATCTTTTCAACGATTGTGTATTTTGTAATCTAAAACTCTTGTTCTTAAGCAAAGAAGATGGTATATTTCAAAAGAAAATCCTATCATAAATTATGGAGTAAAAATTGGTAATTAACTTCACTCTTGCTATTTAACTGTCTGGAATAACTCAAGCCTCAAGGATTTCGATGACTGAGCCTTTATTAGAGTAACAGGACTCAACTAATCAGATAGCAGATTTGTTTACCTTTCTGTTCTGTAACCAATAAAACCATTTTAATTTTTCTGTTAAAAAAAGATTTGAATACTTCTTCATTGAGGCAAGGGTGGTTAGAAGCCACCGTCACATAATAAAAAGTAATCTTTGCATTGAGAAAAAGTAGATTTTATTATATGTAGATGCTCTGCATTAATGATTTGCATATTTTTCCCCATCCTAGTATACTTAAGGAATTTGGCACCTTTTCATCCTAATGATGGTTCTCAGTTGAACTGATTTGCAGCAAGGGCAGGGTTATTGGATGGTGTTGGAATAATCAAATAATGAAGAGTTGGGGGCAAGCATGAATGAACTTCTACCCATTTCCTTACATTAAGATTTGTTACTTTAGGTGAATGCTTAGTAAATGATTGAATTATCAGCTGCTGTTTTGCCTAAGGAGAAGGGGTTTGCTTTTTTATTTCACTCTTCTCTAATGGGAAAAATTCTTTTGGTTAACTCCCTCTTGTTTTTGGTACTGCAGAGGCTAATTTCATTCATTGTGATATGGCAGCTTTTCTCCTCCTAAATAATAACTATATTGAGTTTGTTAAACATTTAAATTTTAACTATTCTGCAAAATTAAGTTTTGTTGATTAGTCTTTGGTATCCCCAGTTTGTTTTCTTTTTCCCTCCGTTTTCTTCTTTTCTTGTGTTTTAATGGCTTCAGTTTAATTTTATTTTGTACTGGTTTTCAGTATCAGCTTTTTAAATCGAGGAAGGGAATAAATAGAAAATAAAGCATCTATTCGTGTTTGGAGACATTTATGGACAATTGAATCATGTCGATTTTGATTGTTGCTAAGTGGTAATTGCAAATCACTTGGTAGAATGTTTTCTGTTTTCAAAGATACAAAAGACTAGACTCAGTTGCTTTTTAAAATAAACTTACACTATTTTGTTTGTATGGCAGAGATAAAATAAAAATTTCCAAATAAAAAAATAAGCCCTGTATACCTCATAGGTTTGTATCATTTTATTATTTCTAGTAAAACTAATTACAGTATTGTTTCCCATCACAGAGATAGTGCTATATGAAATTATATTCCTTCCTTCCCTTACTAAAAAATATACTTTTTGGGTTCAGATGTAGCAATACTGGAAGAGAAATAGATTAGAAGACAGGAAGCCTGCAAGTTACTCTGTCTTAACCAGAGCTCTCTCTCAATTCTTTTTGATCAGATTGTGTTAGTTTTTGTGTTAATTTATGTACTTGTGCCAAGTCTGGCAGCATAACTGGAACATGGACAGCTCAGTGAATATAAATTGAAAAAATAAATAATTGAATAAATTGTATTTCAATTTAGTTTCAAAATTATGATCTCTGACCATAAGCTGAATCTTTGATCAAGTATTTCTTGCTATCCATTCCAGGGCTTGGTGTCATGTACATAACAGCAACAAGGTTGTTTTTCTGTTAAGAGCTGTTCCACATATTTAAGACAGGCTTAGATCTAGAATAATCCAAATAAAATTAGTCCCTCTTTTCTGTTTATTCTTTCCTTCCTTATCCCTCTTTTCATCACAACTTGCAGTTTCTGTGTATTTAGACTCAGAAGAACCATCTTTGTCCTGACTTTCTGAAAGTAGAGATTTCTTTTATCCTTTGATCTGCATTATTTAACTCTCAGACTGCTTTGTTATCCCCTGAGTTTGTGATTTTAGTAAACCCTAAAAGCAGTATCTGCATACAAGCAGGAGAAACTACTTCCCATATATTTAGGTGTAGATAACCTTTCTTCATAGAATTGATTCCTGTCAGTCCCTAAGCTGCCTGGGAACATACTAGGTGCTTGTATTGGAAGATATATTGATTAAATAATTTTTACCTCTTAATTCTAGAATATGGATGCCACACTAAAATGTGAACTCCACAAGGAAAGTGGATTTTTGTTTGTCATGTTTATGTCTTACTCCTAGTTCCTAGAATAGTGAATGGCGCAGAGCAAGCACTTTTTACTTGGTGAATTGGTATTTACTTAACAGTATATAGCACTTAACTGTGTCAGGTACTCTTCTGAGTGCTTTACACATATTAACACATTTCATTTTGACAAAAATCCAGTGAGGTGTCTATGATTTTATTGATTATGAATCTGAGGTGGATAGAGGTTAAGAAACAACTATTTTGGCAGAACCAAGATTCAAACTCAGGCTATTTCACTGTAGAGTTTGGGCTCTTGATATTACATCATACTGCCTATTGGCATAGGAAGAATTAATAAGTTTCTATTGAGCAAGATTTTTTTTTATTACCAATGTCCAGTGATTAAGACATACATCTTTGGGTTTCTAAAGAATTTTACTACAGACATAATAAATTATCCAAAAACTGTACAATGTATTATTTCCAGTTAACACATTTGTATGAAATGTAACAGCTGTAAATTAAATTATATACTTCAGGAGAGCAGATGTAGCTCTAGTGGTTGAACGCCTGCTTCCCATGTATGAGGTCCTGGATTTGATTCCTGGTACCTCCTAAAAAAACAAACAAACAAACAAACCAAACTCTCATTGGGGAGTGGATGTAGCTCAGTCATTGAGTGCCTGCTTCCCCCGTATGAGGTCCTGGATTCAATCCCTAGTACCTCCTAAAAAAACACACATCATGAATTTAGGTCTGGTTGTCTATTTTTCCATAAAGATAAGAATAGATAAGGGAAGCGGACTTGGCCCAGTGGTTAGGGCATCCGTCTACCACATGGGAGGTCCGCGGTTCAAACCCCAGGCCTCCTTGACCCATGTGGAGCTGGCCCATGTGCAGTGCTGATGCGTGCAAGGAGTGCTGTGCCACACAGGGGTGTCCTCTGCGTAGGGGACCCCCACGCGCAAGGAGTGTGCCCCATAAGGAGAGCCGCCCAGCGCAAAAGAAAGTGCAGCCTGCCCAAGAATGGCACCGCACACATGGAGAACTGATACAACAAGATGATGGAACAAAAATAAACAGATTTCTGTGCCTTTGACAACAACAGAAGTGGACAAAGGAGAAGGCGCAGCAAATAGACACAGAGAACAGATAACTGGGGTGGGGGGGTGGGAGGGAAGGGGAGAGAAATAAAAAATAAATCTTTGAAAAAAAAAGAATAGATAAGAAAAAGTTAACACTTTAGATGTCCTTCCTAATTTTAAGAAAAAATTTTTTTCCTCCTTTAGGGAAGGTGAAAAATTAAAAATGGCTCTTTTAAGAAGCCTTGCTTATTTTCATTTCCTTCTTAAGAGACAGATTAAGAGTATTTGTGGGGGGAAGTGGATGTGGTTCAAGTGGTGGGGTTTCCATCTACCACATGGAAGGTCTTTGGTTCGGTTCCTGGTGCCTCCTAAAGAAGACAGTGAGCTGGCATGGCAAGCTGACACAACAAGATAACTTAACAAGAGACACAAGAAGAAAACCATAATGAGAAACTCAACAAGGCAGGGAGCAGAGGTTCCCAGTGTCTCCTAAAGAGGATGAGTAGGACAGTGAGCTGGTGTGATGGGCAGGCGTGGTGAACTGACATGACAAAATGATGCAACAAGAAACAGAAGGAAAAACAAATGAGAGACACAACAAAGCAGGGAATGGAGGTGACTTAAGCAACTAGGCATCTCCTTCCCACATTGGATCCTGGTGCCTCCTAAAGAAACAAAAAAAGATGAACAGGCACAGCAAGTACAAACAATGAAGGACTGGGGAAAGGTTAAAAAAAAAAAAAAAGCAACTTGTGGGTTATTTTTGTTTAAATCTCATTTAGAAAGTATTCATTTTTAAATTGTGATGATTTAAGATAAATACTTTTTACTTTTATTATCCCCATAATCTGTTACAAATTGGAGTTAGAGATCGCATAATGTTATTGTAGCTCTTCCTCTGATTCTTTTCTTTAAGGTGCTCCTTAGCTCTGTTAGCTATTTTCTCCTGACTTGGTAGAAAATTGGAGAAGAAATAGCATGGCAACTGGAGAACTTTTCTTTAATGCATGTAAATATATATATTCCTGATATGTTTGAATTGGGTTTCATATAGTTATCATTAGTATATTTAGCTGTTCTTTAAGTATTGGTGTTCTGCTGCTGTCCTTGTACTTTTTTTGAGGGCTATAGAACTCTGTTTTTATCTCAGTGCAATCTTTCTACCATGTTATATCTAGAACTCCCTGAGTTAATTGTCCACCAAACTACTAAGCTACATTTGCAACTACTGAGTTGAGTGTCACTTTCAGTTTGTAAATGCGGTCTCATTTAATCTTTACTAGAATTTGATGATCTTTGTTACCATTGTATTTCTAACACGTGCTGAGTACAAGCCCTATAGAAGGCATCCAACAATAAGCTGTTGTAGAATGATTTAATCAATGGACTCTACCACTTTGCTAATGAAGAAACTCAGGCTCATCCATCATAACAAAAATCGTAAAGACTATTCCTGGTTTTTATATTAAAATGTTTTCTTAGATTAAATGATGAAGCAGAACCTAACACTAAAAACTCTGAAGGTGAATGAGGTAAAATCAGTTGTGTTAAATATTTTGAGAGTGAGCTTTCTGATTAAGAGAATTTAAAGACCTCATTGTTTTAACAAAACAAAAGTAGTTTTGTTCTTAATGGTGTTGGCTGTAAAAATCATTTATTCAACCTCATATCTTTCATAATGCCTCCAATAGTTTTGTTGTCAAATTATTTGTTTATTCTTTTGTAATCATTTAAATAGTGACTAAAGTTGGGTAAAATGTTTGTCAGTCTATATGTATAAATAATCAAATCAGACAGAATGAGCTGCTTATTTATTTTTGTATTTTGCATATTTGACTGTTAAAGTATATACAGTCCTCTCTTTTAAGAATCTAAAATCTAATATTTAGTAGGAAAAAAGTGATTAACTTGCAGGGCAGAATTTCTCTGGAAAGTATAATGCTAAATCTGTGGTGGCAGTTTGCCCCTTTCTCAGTCTTAACTGAGCAGATAAAATAATTTTTCTTTTTGTCTTTAACTAATACCTGAAAGATAACTCTTCTGAAATATCTGCAGTTTCCTAGAAACCACATTGTTGCTTATCACATCGTAAATAGTAATGAATGGTTGCATGTATTCTTTGAGTTTAGACTATGAAGTCGATACTATGTGTGTGCATTCCCATATATTTCATGTACAATGAACTTTGACATGATGGAGATTAAGCAAAGACAAGGACTGGAGTTTACAAAATGAGAATAGACATTAGCTCTGTGTACCTTCACATCCACAAATCTTGTTTGTTTTTCTTCCCTTAAAATACTTCAGGTATATAAATAAGTCTTATTACTTTTTCTTGTCATTGGTCTGCAGCAATTGCCACTAGTAGAGGTACAAAAATTGAGAAAGAAAGCATGTCCCTTTAAATAAACATACTATCCAAATATGTTCTATCACATGTTGCAATGTTTGGGTTTGTGATTTTCTATTTTGTTTTTAAGTTTAATTTTCTACTATGTAAGACAGTATTCTTGACAATAAGTAATGGAAACCCCAGCTTGAGCTAGTTTAAGCATAATGGGGAAATTTATTGATTTTTGAAGTTCAAGAAGAGGTTGTTAATCAAGGCTGCTGGAAGGCTTGGTATGCAACTCTAGGTTACAGAGAAAAAAGTCAGAATGTGAAACACAAAGGCTTTTGTCTTTTTTTTTTTTGGCTTCTTTCGGCTTCATTTGTTCAGTGCAGAATGACTTTTTCCACATGCCAGGAAACACAGTTACCAACAGTGCCAGTTTTATGTCTCAGAGCTTCAACTCTCAAACTGCACTCAAAGCTATCTAAAGTTGAAAGTCTTAAAAATCCCAGAAAGGGAAATTCTCTTTGGCTCAGATTAATTCAGGTGTATTTTTGTTGTTGTTGTTGTTGCTCTTATTTTTTAATCTCTGGATCACATAACTCAGGCTCACAAATAGAGTCATTTGTGTTAGTCTGGCAGCTCCTGTGTAGGTTAACCATTAGATGTAAGAAGGGGTAGTTAAGAAAAGGGGTCAGTCAGTCCCAGGTACCTGAATACTGCCCTTCTTCCAGAAGAAATAGTATGATTTCTACCCCATTTTGCAGAGAATTGGATTGCCTAAAATATTTTTAGTTTAGGAACAACCTGAATGTTTTACCCTTGCATATTTAAGAGAAGCCATTTGGATTTATATGAGCTAATAAGCATATTATATCCCAAGAGCAAAAAAAAGATGAGATTTGTAGAATTTATTAACCCAAGTTGGTGTGAATTTTTGCTGACTTTAGAATGTTTTCTTACAAAGCCCAACTGAGATCAGCTGCATTGAGGGAATTATTCACTTCTTAAAAAGTTTAACAAGCAGTATATACTCAATATAACACATTTAAAGAATACTTTAGTAAAATGAAGTAAAAAATCCAGTCCCTTTCCACTCCTTAGACATGAGTACTATTAGTAATTTGGTGTATATTCTTCCAGAAAATGTTTTCCTTGGATAGAAGTTTTGATTGAGTGGGAAACAAGAATATTTTGGACCTTTGGATAGCTTTTTGAGTGGCAGGATTGGCTTAGGTGTACTCTTTAATGGGGAGTGTATGGTCTCTTGAGGACTGTGGGAAGAATTGCCTACAGGTGGATGAGTTTTTACATAAAGAGGAGCGAGAAATTTTGTTTTTGTTTTTTTTTAAGTTGTTTAGGACTAACCATGCATATTCAGAAGGTACAGTTACTTTCTTTATCTTCTCCTTCCCTTTTCCTCCCAGAAGATAAGAGTTTAAGTAAGAGTTATTTGTGCTACATTTAAGCTATGTTACAGCTTTTGTGGTTAACCTCTGTAGTACTCAGAATTCTTTCATGTCAAAAGGCCAACTCAGACTGGAGTTTATTGGCTTACCTGACTAAAATGCTCAGGAGTAGACTTGGTTTCTGCAGTGGCTAGACTCAGATACTCAGAGAAGTGTTAAAAATCTGTCTCCTCTTTGGCTTGGGTTTGTTTTGCTTTCCTTTCTTTCGGTTTAATTTTCAAGTAAGCTTTTCTAACAAGGTAGCTCTGGGATTATGTCCTATCAGTTTAAAAACTTCAGCAGAAAGAAAACATGTTTTCCTAAGAAATAAAATAGAAAGTTAGTTTAGGATTGACTTTGATAGGCCTATCTTTGGCCTTGTGCCTATTCTTTAATCACTATGGCCCGGTTATATGAGGCCTGGATCAAATCAGTACTCCTGGATCTTAATATGTGGCCAGCCCCACCGCAGCTGCATGGACAGGACAGTGGAGGGAGCTGAATTTTAGGATATGCTAGGCTCTACAGGAATAACAATATCCAAATCCCACCGTTTTTGCACAACAAAAGCTTATTTCTCACTTGTACAAGGTGACATTGTATGGCAGCTTCCCTCCATGTGGTGAGTCAAGAATCCAAGCTGTTTCCATCTTCATCTCAACATGAGGCATCCACAGAATTTGCTTCATTAGGGAGTGAGGGAGCCTGGAGGATTGTGCACAGGCTTTTAAATTTCAACCTGTTAGTTACACAGAGCTCAGAGTCCATTATTCAGAATTAGCCACATGATCCTGCCTAACTGCAGGAGCGATGAGGAATGTGGAAAATAACATTGTTTTTTTGATAAGCAGTAGTGTCCTCGCCAGAAATTGGTAACAAAAGAAAGAAGGGTAGAAATGCAAGTAAGCAAAAGGACAAATGTCCACTACAGCCTGGGAACCTAAACAATGCATAAAACGTTGATAAACCCTTTGAAATGTTCTTTTCCCAAGCTTGGCTTGTTTTTAATTGTTTTTACATTTGTTAAATATTTTAAAAATGTTAAATTTGTTTTCTTGAATTCATGCTTGAAAACCGCTGGCATTAAAATTAATATCTAGGCTGCAACCCATTTATGGGTGAGAGACTATGGTTATTATAACCACTCTGTTAAGTTAATCAGTTATTTTATAATTGCTGAAATTCCAAGGTTATTTTTGGTATGTTTCACTGTTGACTATTTTCGTGTTCTTAGAACTTAAAAAACAAACAAACCAAAAATCCTTGTCTTCAGTGACATGCTCTCTTGGGTTTTCTGAGCTATCTATCTCAGGGGTTGGCAAACCTTTTTTTTTTTTAAGTTTTAATTTTTTAATTTAGAGACGTTATGGGCTTGCAGAAAATACAGAGTTCCCATACCTCCCTCCCCCATTATTAACATTTTTCAGCAGACATTTTTGGAAAGTGCCAGATAGTGGATACTTTTGGCTTCGTGAGCCATACAACACAACTATTTAGTTCTGTCGTATAGCTCTGCTTTTGCAGCGTGAAACACCCATA